>NC_058373.1:147729589-148029589 GCF_018350175.1 Felis catus
CATTGGATAGTCTTTCCTGCTTTGTCAAAGATTAGTTGGCCATACATTTGTGGGTCCATTTCTGGATTTTGTATTCTGTTCCATTGATCTGAGTGTCTGTTCTTGTTTTTTTTTTTTATTTTTTTTGGCATTTATTTATTACTTTTCAAAGACAGAGACAGAGCATGAGTGGGGGAGAGTCAGAGAGAGAGGAAGACATAGAATTCAAGCAGGCTTCAGGCTTTGAGCTGTCAGCACACAGCCTGATGTGGGACTCTAACTCACGAACTGCCAGATCGTGACCTGAATCAAAGTCGGATGCTTAACAGACTGATCCACTCAAATGCCCCTGAGTGTCTGTTCTTGTGCCAGTACCATACTGTCTTGATGATTACAGCTTTGAAGTATGCCTTGAAGTCTGGGATTGTGATGTCTCCTGCTTTGGATTTCTTTTTCAAGATTTCTTTGGCTATTTGGTGGCTTTTCTGGTTCCATACAAATTTTGGGATTATTTTTTCTAGCTCTGTGAAGAATGCTGGTGTCACTTTGATCGTGATTGCATTGAATATGTAGATTGCTTTTGGTACTTTTGGCATTTTAACAATATTTGTTCTTGCTATTCAGGAGCATGGAATCTTTTTCCATATTTTGTCTTTTTCAATTTCTTTTATAAGATTTCTATAGACTTCATTGTAAAGATTTTTCACCTCTTTGGTTAAATTTATTCCTGGGTGTTTTATGGGTTTTGGTGCTACTGTAAATGGGATAGATTCCTTGATTTCTCTTTCTGTTGCTTCATTGTTGGTGTAGGAATGCAACTGATTTCTCTGCGTTGATTTTATATCCTGCCACTTGGCTGAATTCATGAATCAATTCTAGCAGTTTTTTAGTGGGGTCTTTTGGGTTTTCCATATAGAGTATCATGTCATCTGTGAAGAGTGAAAGTTTGACCGCCTCCTGGCTGATTTGGATGCCTTTTATTTCTTTGTGTTGTCTGATTGCAGTGGCTAAGACTTCCAATACTATGTTGAATAACAGTGGCGAGAGTGGACATCCCTGTCTTGTTCCTGACCTTAGGGTGAAAGCTCTCTGTTTTTCCCCATTGAGGATGATATTAGCATTGGGTCGTTCATAGATGGCTTTTATGATCTCGAGGTATGATCCTTCTATCCCTACTTTCTTGAGGGTTTTAATCAAGAAAGGATTCCGTATTTTGTCGAATGCTTTCTCTGCATCTATGGAGAGGATCATATGGTTCCTGTCCTTTCTTTTACCTTTGTGATGAATCACGTTAATTGTTTTACAGATATTGAGCCAGCCCTGTATCCCAGGTATAAATCCCTCTTGGTCGTGGTGCATAATTTTTTAATGTATTATTGTTTCTGATTGGATAATATCTTGTTGAGGATTTTTGCATCCATGTTCATCAGGGAAATTGGTGTATAGTTCTCTTTTTAAGTGTTGTCTCTGTCTGGTTTTGGAATCAAGGTAATGCTGGCTTCATAGAAAGAGTTTGGAAGTTTTCCTCCCGTTTCTATTTTTTGGAACACTTTCAAGAGAATAGGTGTTAACTCTTCCTTAAATGTTTGGTAGAATTCCCCTGGAAAGCCATCTGGTCCTGGACTGTTGTCTTTTAGCAGATTTTTGATTACTAATTCGATTTCCTTACTGGTTATGGGTCTGTTCAAATTTTCTATTTCTTCCTGTTTCAGTTTTGGTAGTGTATATGTTTCTAGGAATTTGTCCATTTCTTCCAGATTGCCCATTTTATTGGCATATAATTGCTCATAACATTCTCTTATAACTGTTTTTATTTCTGTTGTGTTGGTTGTGATCTCTCCTCTGTCATTCTTGATATTATTCATTTGGGTCCTTTCCTTTTTCTTTTTGATCAAACTGGTTAGTGGTTTATCAATTTTGTTAATTCTTTCAAAGAACCGGCTTTTAGTTTCATTAACCTGTTCTACTGTGTTTTGGTTTCGATAGCACTAATTTCTTCTCTGATTTTTATTATTTCCTGCCTTCTGCTGGTTTTGGGTTTTATTTGCTGTTCCTTTTCCAGCTCTTTAGTCATAAGGTTAGGTTGTGTATCTGAGATCTTTCTTCCTTCTTTAGGAGGGCCTGGATTGCTATATACATTCCTCTTGTGACCGCCTTTGCTGCATCCTAGAGGTTTGCATTGTGGTGTTATCATTTTCATTGACTTCCATATACTTTTAATTTCTTCTTTAACTGCTTGGTTAGCCCATTCATTCTTTAGTAGGTTCTTCAGTCTCTAATTATTTGTTACCTTTCCAAATTTTTTCTTGTGGTTGATTTTGAGTTCATGGCATTGTGGTCTGAAAATATGCATGGTATGATCTCGATCTTTTTGTACTTACTTAGGGCTGATTTGTGTCCCAGTATATGGTCTATTCTGGAGAACGTTCCATGTGCACTGGAGAGAATGCATATTCTGTTGCTTTAGGATGAAATGTTGTGAATATATTTGTTAAGTCCTTCTGGTCCAGTGTGTCATTCAAAGCCATTGTTTTCTTGTTGATTTTTTGATCAGGTGATCTGTTCATTGTTGTGAGTGGGGTGTTGAACTCTCCCATTATTATGGTATTCTTATCGATGAGTTTCTTTATGTTTGTGATTAATTGATTTCTATATTTGGGTGCTCTCACAATTGGCGCGTAAATGTTTACAATCGTTAGGTCTTCTTGGTGGATAGACCCTTTGATTAGGAAGGATATAATGCCATTCTGCATCTCTTGATGCAGTATTTATTTTAAAGTCTACATTGTCTGATATCAGTATGGCTACTCCGGCTTTCTTTTGTTGCACATTAGCATGATAGATGGTTCTCCATCCCCTTATTTTCAATCTGGAGGCGTCTTTAGGTCTAAAGTGGGTCTCTTGTAAAAAGCATATAGATGGATCTTGTTTTCTTCTCCATTCTGTTACCCTATGTCTTTTGATTGGGGCATTGAGTCCATTGACGTTTAGAGTGAGTACTGAAAGATAGGAGTTTATTGCTATTATGATGCTTGTAGAGTTGGAGTTTATGGTGGTGTTCTTTGGTCTTTCTAATCTTTGTTGATTTTGGTGTTTATGTATTTATGTATACAGATATATTTCCATCTTTTCTCCCCTCAGAAAGTCTCCCTTAAAATTTCTTGCAGGGCTGGTTTAGTGGTCACAAACTCACAAACTCATTTAATTTTTGTTTGTATGGGAATCTTTTTATCTCACCTTCTATTTTGAATGACAGCCTTGCTGGATACAGAATTCTTGGGTGCATATTTTTCTGATTCAGCACACTGAATACATCCCACCACTCCTTTCTGGCCTGCCAAGTTCCTGTGGATAGGTCTGCTGTAAACTTGATCTGTCTTCCCATGTAAGTTATGGACTTTGTTTCCCTGTTGGTTTTATGATTCTCTCCTTTCCTGAGTACTTTGTCAATTTGACTATGATGTGCCTTGTTGATGGTTGGTTTTGGTTGAATCTAATGGGAGTCCTCCGTGCTTCCTGGATTTTGATGTCTGTGTCTTTGCCCAGGTGAGGAAAGTTTTCCGCTATGATTTGCTCACATAACCCTTCCACCCCTATTTCTCTCTTCCACTTCTGAGACCCCTATGATTCTCATGTTGTTCCTTTTTAATGAGTCACTGATTTCTCTAATTCTTAAATCTTGCTCTTTTGCCTTAATCTCCCTCTTTTTTTCTGCTTCATTATTCTCTATAAGGTTGTCCTCTATAATGCTGATTGTCTGTTCTACCTCATCCATCCATGACACCTCTGCCTCTATCCGTGATTGCACCTCAGTTATAGCATTTTAAATTTCATCCTGGCTATATTTTACGTCTTTTATCTCTGAAGAAAGGGATTCTAATCTATTTTAGGCTGCAGCTAGTATTCTTATTATTTTGATTTTAAATTCTGGTTCAGACATCTTGCTTGTATCTGTGTTGGTTAAATCCCTGGCTGTCGTTTCTTCATGGTCTTTCTTTTGGGGTGAATTCCTTCGTTTTGTCATTTATTTATTTATTTATTTATTTATTTATTTATTTATTTAATATATGAAATTTATTGACAAATTGGTTTCCATACAACACCCAGTGCTCATCCCAAAAGGTGCCCTCCTCAATACCCATCACCCACCCTCTCCTCCCTCCCACCCCCCATCAACCCTCAGTTTGTTCTCAGTCTTTAACAGTCTCTTATGCTTTGGCTCTCTCCCACTATAACCTTTTTTTTTTTTTCCTTCCCCTCCCCTATGGGTTCCTGTTAAGTTTCTCAGGATCCACATAAGAGTGAAACCATATGGTATCTGTCTTTCTCTGTATGGCTTATTTCACTTAGCATCACACTCTCCAGTTCCATCCACGTTGCTACAAAAGGCCATATTTCATTCTTTCTCATTGCCACGTAGTATTCCATTGTGTATATAAACCACATATTCTTTATCCATTCATCAGTTGATAGACATTGAGGCTCTTTCCATAATTTGGCTATTGTTAAGAGTGCTGCTATGAACATTGGGGTACAAGTGGCCCTATGCATCAGTACTCCTGTATCCCTTGGATAAATTCCTAGCAGTGCTATTGCTGGGTCATAGGGTAGGTCTATTTTTAATTTTCTGAGGAACCTCCACACTGCTTTCCAGAGCGGCTGCACCAATTTGCATTCCCACCAACAGGGCAAGAGGGTTCCCGTTTCTCCACATCCTCTCCAGCATCTATAGTCTCCTGATTTGTTCATTTTGGCCACTCTGACTGGCGTGAGGTGATACCTGAGTGTGTTGATTTGTATTTCCCTGATAAGGAGTGACGCTGAACATCTTTTCATGTGCCTGTTGGCCATCCAGATGTCTTCTTTAGAGAAGTGTCTATTCATGTTTTCTGCCCATTTCTTCACTGGGTTATTTGTTTTTCGGGTGTGGAGTTTGGTGAGCTCTTTATAGATTTTGGATACTAGCCCTTTGTCAGATATGTCATTTGCGAATATCTTTTCCCATTCCGTTGGTTGCATTTAGTTTTGTTGGTTGTTTCCTTTGCTGTGCAGAAGCTTTTTATCTTCATAAGGTCCCAGTAATTCACTTTTGCTTTTGATTCCCTTGCCTTTGGGGATGTGTCGAGTAAGAGATTGCTACGGCTGAGGTCAGAGAGGTCTTTTCCTGCTTTCTCCTCTAAGGTTTTGATGGTTTCCTGTCTCACATTTAGGTCCTTTATCCATTTGGAGTTTATTTTTGTGAATGGTGTGAGAAAGTGGTCTAGTTTCAACCTTCTGCATGTTGCTGTCCAGTTCTCCCAGCACCATTTGTTAAAGAGGCTGTCTTTTTTCCATTGGATGTTCTTTCCTGCTTTGTCAAAGATGAGTTGGCCATACGTTTGTGGGTCTAGTTCTGGGGTTTCTATTCTATTCCATTGGTCTATGTGTCTGTTTTTGTGCCAATACCATGCTGTCTTGATGATGACAGCTTTGTAGTAGAGGCTAAAGTCTGGGATTGTGATGCCTCCTGCTTTGGTCTTCTTCTTCCAAATTCCTTTGGCTATTCGGGGCCTTTTGTGGTTCCATATGAATTTTAGGATTGCTTGTTCTAGTTTCGAGAAGAATGCTGGTGCAATTTTGATTGGGATTGCATTGAATGTGTAGATAGCTTTGGGTAGTATTGACATTTTGACAATATTTATTTTTCCAATCCATGAGCAGGGAATGTCTTTCCATTTCTTTAAATCTTCTTCAATTTCCTTCATAAGCTTTCTATAGTTTTCAGCATACGGATCCTTTACATCTTTGGTTAGATTTATTCCTAGGTATTTTATGCTTCTTGGTGCAATTGTGAATGGGATCAGTTTCTTTATTTGTCTTTCTGTTGCTTCATTGTTAGTGTATAAGAATGCAACTGATTTCTGTACATTGATTTTGTATCCTGCAACTTTGCTGAATTCCTGTATCAGTTCTAGCAGACTTTTGGTGGAGTCTATCGGATTTTCCATGTATAATATCATGTCATCTGCAAAAAGCGAAAGATTGACTTCATCTTTGCCAATTTTGATGCCTTTGATTTCCTTTTGTTGTCTGATTGCTGATGCTATAACTTCCAGCACTATGTTAAACAACAGCGGTGAGAGTGGGCATCCCTGTCATGTTCCTGATCTCAGGGAGAAAGCTCTCAGTTTTTCCCCATTGAGGATGATGTTAGCTGTGGGCTTTTCATAAATGGCTTTTATGATGTTTAAGTATGTTCCTTCTATCCTGACTTTCTCAAGGGTTTTTATTAAGAAAGGGTGCTGGATTTTGTCAAAGGCCTTTTCTGCATCGATTGACAGGATCATATGGTTCTTATCTTTTTTTGGTTAATGTGATGTATCACGTTGATTGATTTGCGAATGTTGAACCAGCCCTGCATCCCAGGAATGAATCCCACTTGATCATGGTGAATAATTCTTTTTATATGCCGTTGAATTCAATTTGCTAGTATCTTATTGAGAAATTTTGCATCCATATTCATCAGGGGTATTGGCCTGTAGTTCTCTTTTTTTACTGGGTCTCTGTCTGGTTTAGGAATCAAAGTAATACTGGCTTCATAGAATGAGTCTGGAAGTTTTCCTTCCCTTTCTATTTCTTGGAATAGCTTGAGAAGGATAGGTATTATCTCTGCTTTAAACGTCTGGTAGAACTCCCCTGGGAAGCCATCTGGTCCTGGACTCTTATTTGTTGGGAGATTTTTGATAACCGATTCAATTTCTTCGCTGGTTATGGGTCAGTTCAAGCTTTCTATTTCCTCCTGATTGAGTTTTGGAAGAGTGTGGGTGTTCAGGAATTTGTCCATTTCTTCCAGGTTGTCCAATTTGTTGGCATATAATTTTTCATAGTATTCCCTGATAATTGTTTGTATCTCTGAGGGATTGGTTGTAATAATTCCATTTTCATTCATGATTTTATCTATTTGGGTCATCTCCCTTTTCTTTTTGAGAAGCCTGGCTAGAGGTTTGTCAATTTTGTTTATTTTTTCAAAAAACCAACTCTTGGTTTCGTTGATCTGCTCTACAGTTTTTTTTAGATTCTAGATTGTTTATTTCTGCTCTGATCTTTATTATTTCTCTTCTTCTGCTGGGTTTAGGCTGCCTTTGCTGTTCTGCTTCTAGTTCCTTTAGGTGTGCTGTTAGATTTTGTATTTGGGATTTTTCTTGTTTCTTGAGATAGGCCTGGATTGCAATGTATTTTCCTCTCAGGACTGCCTTCGCTGCATCCCAAATCGTTTGGATTGTTGTATTTTCATTTTCGTTTGTTTCCATATATTTTTTAATTTCTTCTCTAATTGACTGATTGACCCACTCATTCATTAGTAGGGTGTTCTTTAACCTCCATGCTTTTGGAGGTTTTCCAGACTTTTTTCTGTGGTTGATTTCAAGCTTCATAGCATTGTGGTCTGAAAGTATGCATGGTATAATTTCAATTCTTGAAAACTTATGAAGGGCTGTTTTGTGACCCAGTATATGATCTATCTTGGAGAATGTTCCATGTGCACTCGAGAAGAAAGTATATTCTGTTGCTTTGGGATGCAGGGTTGTAAATATATCTGTCAAGTCCATCTGATCCAATGCCTCATTCAGGGCCCTTGTTTCTTTATTGACCATGTGTCTAGATGATCTATCCATTTCTGTAAGTGGGGTGTTAAAGTCCCCTGCAATTACCACATTCTTATCAATAAGGTTGCTTATGTTTATGAGTAATTGTTTTATATATTTGGGGGCTCCGGTATTCGGCGCATAGACATTTATAATTGTTAGCTCTTCCTGATGGATAGACCCTGTAACTATTATATAATGTCCTTCTTCATCTCTTGTTACAGCCTTTAATTGAAAGTCTTGTTTGTCTGATATAAGTATGGCTACTCCAGCTTTCTTTTGGCTTCCAGTCGCATGATAAATAGTTCTCCATCCCCTCACTCTCAATCTAAAGGTGTCCTCAGGTCTAAAATGAGTCTCTTGTAGACAGCAAATAGATGGGTCTTGTTTTTTTATCCATTCTGATACCCTATGTCTTTTGGTTGGCGCATTTAATCCATTTACATTCAGTGTTATTATAGAAATATACGGGTTTAGAGTCATTGTGATGTCTGTATGTTTTATGCTTGTAGTGATGCCTCTGGTACTTTGTCTCACAGGGTCCCCCTTAGGATCTCTTGTAGGGCTGGTTTAGTGGTGACAAATTCCTTCAGTTTTTGTTTGTTTGGGAAGACCTTTATCTCTCCTTCTATTCTAAATGACAGACTTGCTGGATAAAGGATTCTTGGCTGCATATTTTTTCTGTCTAGCACCCTGAAAATCTCGTGCCAATTCTTTCTGGCCTGCCACGTTTCAAAAGAGAGATCAGTCACGAGTCTTATAGGTCTCCCTTTATATGTGAGGGCACGTTTACCCCTTGCTGCTTTCAGAATTTTCTCTTTATCCTTGTATTTTGCCAGTTTCACTATGATATGTCATGCAGAAGATCGATCAAGTTATGTCTGAAGGGAGTTCTCTGTGCCTCTTGGATTTCAATGCCTTTTTCCTTCCCCAGTTCAGGGAAGTTCTCAGCTATGATTTCTTCAAGTACCCCTTCAGCACCTTTCCCTCTCTCTTCCTCCTCTGGGATACCAATTATGCGTAGATTATTTCTTTTTAGTGTATCACTTAGTTCTCTAATTTTCCCCTCATACTCCTGGATTTTTTTATCTCTCTTTTTCTCAGCTTCCTCTTTTTCCATAACTTTATCTTCTAGTTCACCTATTCTCTCCTCTGCCTCTTCAAGCCGAGCTGTGGTGGTTTCCATTTTGTTTTGCATTTCATTTAAAGCGTTTTTCAGCTCCTCGTGACTGTTCCTTAGTCCCTTGATCTCTGTAGCAAGAGATTCTCTGCTGTCCTGTATACTGTTTTCAAGCCCAGGATTAATTTTATGACTATTATTCTAAATTCACTTTCTGTTATATTATTTAAATCCTTTTTGATCAGCTCATTAGCTGTTGTTATTTCCTGGAGATTCTTCTGAGGGGAATTCTTCCGCTTGGTCATTTTGGATAGTCCCTGGCGTGGTGAGGACCTACAGGGCACTTCCCCTGTGCTGTGGTGTATAATTGCAGTTGGTGGGCGGGGCCGAGCAAGTTCCCTGGCAGGAACTGGTTCTCTTTGGGATTTTGGCTGGGGGATGGGCGGGGGAGATGGCGCTGGTGAGCGCCTTTGTTCCCCACTAAACTGAGCTCTGTTGTCAGGGGGCTCAGCAGCTCTCCCTCCCTTTGTCCTCCAGCCTTCCCGCTTTCCGAGCAGAGCTGTTAACTTATGACCTCCCAGACGCTAAGTCGCGCTTGTTGTGGGAACACAGTCCATCAGGCCCCTCCGCTTTTGCAAGCCAGACTCAGGGGCTCTGCTTGGCCGGCGAGCCGCCCCTCTGCCCCGGCTCCCTCCCGCCAGTCCGTGGAGTGTGCACCGCCTCGCCGCCCTTCCTCCCCCTTCCGTGGGCCTCTCGTCTGCGCTTGGCTCCGGCGACTCCGTTCTGGTAATTCTCTGGCGGTTTTCTGGGTTATTTAGGCAGGTGTAGGTGGAATCTAAGTGATCAGCAGGACGTGCAGTGAGCCCAGCGTCCTCCTAAGCCGCCATCTTGCAAACCTCCTCTGGTTTTGTCATTTTGAAGGGAGAAAAGGAATTAATGAGGTCGCAAAATTGAAATAAAAAGATAAAATAACAAAACTATTAAAATTAAAAATTAAACACACGCACACAAATTTAATGGAATATGCTAGATCCTAGGTGTGTTTTGTTCTGGGTGTTGAAAGTGGTTTCACCGATTAGAGAAAAAAATGGGAGGGGGAGAAAAAAAAAGGAAATAATTTGACAATTTGAAAAAATGAATACACTGAAGTAGACCAAAATGAGATGATGGGAGTAAAATAGAGTTTGAAAAAATATACAGAAAAGTAAAGAATATAGTAGAAAAAATAAAAATATTTTTAATAAAAATTAAAAATAAATGTGATTTTTTTCTATTTCTGTATTCTGGAAAAAAGAGAGAAAACAAAAAAGAGAAAAAAGATTAAAAAAAGGAAAAAAAGGAAATCATTTGAAAATTAAAAAAGTGAATACACCTTAGAAGGCTAAAATAAAATGATGGAAGTAAAATAGAATTTGAAAAAATTTAC
The DNA here is from genome assembly GCF_018350175.1 of Felis catus. Classification (NCBI taxonomy): domain Eukaryota; kingdom Metazoa; phylum Chordata; class Mammalia; order Carnivora; family Felidae; genus Felis; species Felis catus. Next base: position 147,739,737 of record NC_058373.1, read on the forward strand.
ATAAAAGCATTCAATATAGTAAAAAAATTAAAGAAAAATAGTTTTAATAGAAATTGAAAGTGAAATGAAGTTTTTCTCATTCTGCATTCCAGAAAAACTACAGAAACAAAAAAAGAAGATAAAAAAGAAAAAGAAAGAAAAAATAAAAAGGAAACTGTTTGGAAATTTCAAAATGGGAATACACTGAAGTAGAGTAAATAAAATGATGGAAGTAAAATAGAATTTGAAAAAAAAAATTACAGAAATGGAAAAAATATAGTAGTAAATATTAAAGAAAAATATTTTTAATAATAATTGATAATAAAAATAATTTTTTCTCTTTCTGCATTCAAGAAACAGAAAAGAAGTGTAAAAGAGAAAAAAAAAAAGAAAGAAAATTGACTAGATGAACCTGCTAACAGATTGAAGTAGGACTGAAATTACTTTGTTATCCCCTAGATGTCAGTCTATGTAGCTCTTTATAGTCCATAAAGTAAGCGGCAGTGAGACTTGTGTTCCTGAAGAGCCCAGTTGGCCCAGTTGGGCGGGGCTCAGTGTAATGGCTCTGCTCTCCACGAGATGGCGCTTTTTGCTCCTGGGGTGGATTGTTGCGGTGCTTGAAGGTGCGAATGCATATGCGCAAGAGAGGTGAAAATGGCGCCACCCAGGTACCCAGTCTGTTCTCCTGGATCAGCAATCGCACACCCATCCTCTGTCTTCATCCATTGTCCACCCCCCGCTCCTTCACTCTCTGTGACCCGGCCCCAGGCCACACCTCTCTCCCAAGTTTTGTCACAGACGCGGCTGTTTTCCCTGGTCCCTTACGTCCAAAGGACCGTGGCTTTGACCTGTTCTGCCCCTCTGTGGGAGGGTCTCACCAAGCAATGTCCCAATGAGCAATGGCCAAATATCAGCTGCACCTAGGAATGCTTGCTGGACCCTGTTGTTGTCGTTGCCCCGAGACTGTGGCCAGGTACCAGCCCGCCCCAGAAAAAGTTTGCAAGAGAGTGTAGCAGCAGCATTTCATGGATTATGGAAAATCACAACACAAGTCTGGCACCAGGCTTCACCTTAAATGACCTTGTTGCAGCACCAGCGAATGTGGCTGTTTTCCAGGGTCTGCTGGGACTAGATGGCTTTGGCAGTCTCCTCCAAATGTCCTTCCAGCAGTGCAACTGCCTATCCCCGTGTGGCCTGAGAACATCCCGGACCCCACTCTGTTCCTGGGATTCTCCCTTCCCACCAGAGCACCTCCAGGTATCGAGCTGTGGAGTTTCAGCCTTTGCACTCCCCTTGTTTATAGTCTTAGTGGAATTTACATACTCTCCTTTCTCCTTTCTCTCTTTTTAGTTTAGTCTCTGTGGCTGTTTTCAATTTTCCACATTCTCTCCAGCTGCTTTTGGGGAGGGGTGCTTTTCCTTTATTCTCCCCCACTCCCCAGTCTCCGTCCTCTCTCCACCTGCAAAAGCACCTCCCATCCTGCAGCTTCTTGCTCCCCAAGGTCCCCTCTCCACACCATGTACTTGATGAATTCTGTGGTTCAGGTTGTGCAGATTGTCGTGTTAATCCTCAATCAGTTTTCTAGGTGTGTAGGATGGTTTAGTGTTGGTCTGGGTGTATTTCATGGACATGAGACACACAAAAATCTTCCATGTTGTTCTGCCATCTTGTCTCCTCCCCCATGACTGCCTTATTTTCAATTGAACATTTGAGGATATCATGCCACTCCCTTCTTTCCTGTAGGTTTCTGTGGACACTTCTGCCATAATCTTTTTTTTATCTTCCCATATTCGTTAGCAAACTCTTCTGTCTTCATGCTTATAGGGTTTTTTTTTAATCTGTGTATTTTGTGAATTTTACTGTTATGTCTCAGAGTTGGCCTGCTTTTTTTTTTTAACTTTTAGTGGGACTTCTCTGTGACTCATAGATGTGGACGTCTGTTTCCTTTACCATTTAGTGGAAATTTTCCACTGTAATGCATTCAGACAAAACTTCTCCCCATTTTTCTCCCTCTTCTTCTTCTGGGACTCCTTTGAAAAGAATTTTATTACACTCTATGGAGTTGCTGATTCCCTAAGTATACGTTTGTGATGCAATATTTTAATTTTCCTTTTCTTTCCTGCTTCATTTTTCACAAAATTTTATCTTCCATGTCACTTACTCATTCATCTGCTTCTTTCTGCCTTGAGTTCATTATATCCAATCAGGTTCACATCTCGGTTACAGCATTTTAAAGGTTTCAGCCTGACCTGGTTTTAGGTCTTTTCTGTAGTCAGGGTATCCTCATGCCTTCTAGACTTTCTCAAGCACAGCTAGTATTCTTATGATAGTTTTTAAAAGTTCTGTTTCCTTATGATATGTATTAAATTCTGTTTGAGGCTTATTATTTATATGTGTTTTAATTATATCCTTGGCAATGTCCTTTTATGGTTTTTTCTTTTGGAATGAATTCCTCCATCGCTCTGTATGTCCATGTCTCCGCTTTCTTAAGTGTTTTAGGAAAATCCTGTTTTGTTTTCTGCTTCTAGAGTAGTGTCTTTTTTGAGAAATGATTACATACTGTTGACGACCTGACATTCTGGAAGCATTTCTTGCATGTTCTGTGTGCACTGTGCTGTCATGTATTGGCTGCTCTGTCCCTCAGGTCAGTCCTCTGCAGAATTCTCCTTGCCTCCAGGGGAGAGTTTTTCAACTTTGTCCATAGTGTTGTGAATTTTAACTAGGTGAGTTTGGTCTCCTTATTAAAAGAGGCTAATTCCTATTTCCCTAGAGGTGAAGCTATGCCTCACTATATGGTCAGTAGACTTGGTGCCTGTGGGGTATATGGTGGTCTTTGGAAGGAAGGGTGCAATGGTGGTCTGGGTTCTAGGCACTCTTTCCCTAGTAAGGAAGCACCTGAGGAAGGAAAGGTGGGTATGGCTTGGTGTCAGTGGCTCAGTATCTACTGGGGGGTGTTGTGCTGCTCACTGAATTCTGTCCATGATAATTGGTGGGAGGAATATTGGCATCAGCTCCTTCTCTAGTCCCTGCAGTTGGAGTTTCCAGCCACCCCTGTTCAGGGAGCCCTCACATAGAGAGAACAATCTGTACTCATGGGTCCCAGGCTTCCTTCAGAACCCGGCCTTCACCCTGCCTTTGTCCAATCCATTGGCACACCTGTCACCTCAGGGCTCTTATGTTTTATCTCAGGAGCTCTAGGTGGGTGTGAGTACACCAAATTGTATGAACTCAATGCGACAGCGACCCCACTGATCCTCTGGGACAGTGTCTTGCTGTGATGTGGTTGGAGCTGGTTATCCCAGAAGGGCAGTTGCATGAACACTAGGAGCTTGGAGTTCATGGTGAGGAAGAACAAGAAGGGAGCATTCAGTTAACTGCTCTCAGCAGAGGCTCCTATGCTAATGACCAGGGCAGTGCAATGGTGCCTGTCAGCTCTCCTGCCCCATGAGAGGCAATGCCGTGTCTCCCAAATGCACTCCAAGATGGTAACTGTCTCACCAGAATGACCCAGGGGATCCTCAAACCACAGCAGTCCCTATGGGCCTTGGGGCTCCTTCTCCACAGGAGCACTGCTATGTCCACCAGGCTCCACCCCAGTGATGGCATGGACTTCTAAATCTTCAGTTTTTGAACTCGACATTTACAGCAGGTTGACTTGTCATGATTACCTTTATGTGTCATCTTGACTGCGTCATGGGTGTCCAGATTCACGACTGTTTCTGTGTATGTCTGTGATGAGTTTCCAGGAGAGATTGGCATTTCCATCCATGGTTTCTTTCTGCCTGGGCATCACCCATTCCATCCTAGTTCTGAGTAGAATCCGATGCAGAGGGAGGAAGAATTCCCTCATTTTTACTTCCCATGTGCTTGTTTGAACTGGAACATTGGTCTCCTCCTGCCCTTGTTCTTAGAGTTACATCATCAGCTCTGCAGGTTCTGAGACTAGACACTAATTCAGAATCAGGCGAGAATTATACCACTGGTTTTCCTGGCTCCCCTACTTATGACAGTAGATCATGGGACTTCTCAACATATTTTGTCATGGAAACCAGTGTGCTTTGGGTTCTGTTGCTCGAGGGAATCCTGACTAATACATGGGGATGATTTATCTCTTCTTTAGAGGAATTGAATAAATTGTAGCTCATTTAAAGTCCTGAGTAGCAAAGTGCCATGAAGGAAGTGTCACGTTGTTTGGGTCAAGGGCTGGGTGAAGATAATCGGGAGCTCTGGGAGCCTGTGGTCCTGGATGCACAGGGAGTGCATCTGGGAATCCTCTAATGGCTCAGATGTTGTGCCTCAGGAAATCTGCAATTCACTCATGTTGAGTAACAGGAGTAAGCAATGCAAACAACTGTGTCTTTGTGCATATTAGGGTAGTTTTCCTATGACAACACAGTTGTTAATTCAGAGAGTTAATAGATAAACTCAGAATCCTGTGACCAGAGAGGCTCCCTGGGGAAACTGCTGTGTGGACAGGAAGCCTCAGACCCTGAGAGGAAACCTCCTGTAACCTCCATCTACACCTGTTCCTGGCAACACAAAGCAGAATTGTGCATAGTGTGTGCCCCCTCGTGGTGCTGATCCCCTCTTGCAGGTAGGTTTGTGTCTGGGCTCCCAGCGAGGTCCCCTCACCCTGTCTCTTGCACAGTAATATGTGGCCTTGTCCTCGGCCCGCAGGTTGTTCATCTGCAGATACAGCGTGTTCTTGGAGTTGTCTCTGGAGATGGGGAATTGGCCCTTCATGGAGTCTACGTAGCTTGTGCTACTTCCATCATCATAAACATATGCGAGCCACTGCAGCCCCTTTCCTGGAGCCTGGCGAACCCAGCTAATTCCATAGCTACTGAAGGTGAATCCAGAGGCTACACAGGTGAGTCTCAGGGACCCCCCAGGCTGCACCAGGTCTCCTCCAGATTCCACCAGCTGCACGTCCCACTGGACACCTGAAGACACAAGACATCTTGGTCAGGAAACTGTCACAAATCTACTGGTCTCACTCATATCCACTCACATCCTCAGTGTCTCTCGTTCACCATGAATTACCTTTTAAAAGAGCAACCAGGAACACCCAGCCAAGCACAAACTCCATGGTGAGGTGTCTGTTCTGTCCTGACCAGAGAATGGGAACACCTGGGACTCCCGGGGCTGGGGCTCCTCTCCCAGCTGCAGAGTCGGGATGGGCTGGTTTTATCACCATAGAGAGGACCCCATTTGCATGTGCTCTGACATATATATGAAGCTCCAGTCTTAGATTTGATTCTTTAAAAGTGAACAACAGGGTTAGGGACGCACTTGTAGTTTAGTTTGTGTAGATGGTGCTGTGACAATATGAATAATTGTATTCAGTGAGTACAGGTGTATTTGCAGTCCTGTGTGCATTTTTACAGGTCTTTCATCAACATAGATCATTTTCCCTCTACAAGTATTTTACATACTTTTTGAAGTTTAACCCAAAATACTTTATTCTGTGCCATTTTCACTTGTGTAATTTTGTTATGTATTTTGCATGTATTTTCATGCTGGTGTGTAGAATCACAGGTGGTTTATTTTTATTATTTTCTTTGTTCATTTTGCATCCTGCTCTTTCCTCATTTACAAAAACTGGTTCTAATATTTTTTGTGGTATCTCTAGGGTTTTGCTATGTTTGAGATCAATGTCACCTGCAAACAAGTAATTTTCCTTCCTCCTTACTGATTTAAATGTCTTTTATTTTTTTTTATTCCCTATTTTTTTTCTGGTTACGTCTTCCAGTTGTAGGAGAAGAAAGCTTTTCCCTTCTTTTCTTCTGGGATATAGCCAGTGTAAGGATTCAATTGACATAAGACATATCTACAGGAGAGAATAAATTTCATTTTGTAAGTGCATGGCCTTCCTAATGATATGACACCCAGAGAAAGGACAAAGCAGGTGGCACTTGTGTCTTTCAGACAACAAAACATTAGATTTGGCAAGAGTTAAGTTTGGGGTATTATGTTAGTCACCAAGTAAGTAGGTTTGTTTGCACAGCCTTCTTGTCCCTGTGTTCCTTATTCTGGTGCTAACAATGGTTCTTCTCTCTTGGTACACGGAGGGAGATTTATATCCTTTTGTCAAGGGACGATGGCGAGTCTGAGTGTACTTGGACTATTTGTCAAGTGACTTTCACCCAAATAATCAGTGTGACAAGATGACATAGTTTGAGGTGGCATATGTATTCTTCACATTACCATGGGGAATGCTTATGTTAGGGGTGACCATCATTGCCTGGCTCCTGATGTGACAGGAAAGCCTTCAGCATTTTACCGTTCAATATGCTGTCAGGTGTGGGCTTTTCATAGGGGCCATGATCATGTGGAGGTAGTTTCCTTCAGTTCCTTTTTAATTGGGTTCTTTTTAAATGATGAACATGTGTTGAATTATGTCTAATGTTTTTTTGAATCAATTAATGGTGGCTTTGATTCAATCATTCCCTCTGGTAATGGAGGACATCACATTTATGCATCTGTGTATGTTGAAGGATCCTTGCATAATCCCTGGAGTGAATCAGCCGGGATTATGTTGTATGATCCTCTCAATGTTCTGTTGAATTCAGTATGCTCAGATTTTGTGAAGGAATTTTGCATGTAGGTTCATTTGAGATAGTGACCTGTAGTTTCCCTTCTTGTGGTGTCTTTCTTTGGTTTGGTGTGAGAGCAATGCTGTTCTCACAAAATGCGTTTGGGAGTGCTGTTTTTTATCAGTGTTTTGTAATAGTTTGAGAAATATTGGCATTAATTCCTCTTTAAATACTTAATAGAAGTTTTAATAAAGCCATGAACTCCTATGCAGATTACTTGGAGGGTGAGGTTTTAGATAGAGAAATCATTAATTTTTCTTTTGTTCATTTTGTATTTTTCCATGAAACAGTCTTGGTGGACTACATTATGGCATAAAATGTGTAATTACTTCTTGGTGATCTAATTGTGGGCCTATAAATACCTAAGTTTTTCTTTAATGATCCTTTTCATGTCTTTAGTTCAGTTATGTCTCCTCTTTCAATTCTGATTGCATTTGGTTGAGTCTTCCCTATTTCCCCAGGCTACCTATTTGTTTCAAATTTAGTTACTTTTCCAAATACAAATTTTTATGTAATTGATTTGTTTTCTGTATTTGTGATGGTCTCTATTTTCTGTCTGCTTTATCTTTTTATGTTATTTTTATGTTTATCTTGTTATGTCAATAAAAATGCCAATGAGTTTTTTAAGGAATCTGAAAAATATACAATTCATATGAAAGCACACAACACATGGAAGCAACAAAACAATCATGACGTCGAGAGAACCTGGAGACATCACACTTCTCTCTTTCTAAAGATATTGCAGAGGTACATTAACCACAACGGTGTGCTGCTGGCATCAAATGAGACATTTAGTCCAGTGGAGCTCATTACGGAGCCCAGAAGTAGACGTTTGCAGATGCAGTCAGCAAATCCTCCACGAGATTTCCAACAATATACAGTGGGGGGAGGATAGTGTCTCTTAAACATGGTGTTGACTAGGGGCACCTGTGTGGCTCGTTAAGTTAAGCATCCCACTTCCACTCAGGTCATGACCTCACGGTTGTGGCTTCGAGCCTTACATCAGGCTCCTGCTGACAGCTCAGGGCCTGGTTCTGTTTCTGCCTCTATCTCTGTGCCTCCTTACTCATGATCTGTGTCTCTCCCTCAAAAACAAAGTAAAAATTAAAAAATAGTATTGATATATACATGCATAATAATAACATTTGGCCATAATCTTGCTTCATACCTATACGTCGACAGAAAAAAATCTCAAAATGGATGAAGGATTAGGAAGAACACTTGAACCTAAATGCCTTCAAAGAAAACATGAAAGATAAACGTGATGACATTCACTTGAGAATGATTGATTTGATATAAAAGCAAAGTCACAGAGAACAAAGCAGGCAAGGGGGACTACACCATACTAGAAATGAGGCAAGCAAATATGTGCAGAGCTAGAAGGCAGTCTATGGGAGGGTAGACATTACAATAAAAAATATTGAAAAGGAGTTAATATCCAAAGTGCAGGAGGGACAATAAGGTGTTCTCATTTCCCTGCCATCAGACCACACCTCAAGCTTCCCCCTTTCCCTAATGGAGACCCACCTCCATTCAAAGTGCTCCTCAGAGGAGGAGTCTTAAAGACGTGCCCACTAGTGTCTGGGCCTCACATGCACAAGAGGATGGATTGCCCCCAGTGCAGAGCCTGTGCTCAGGGGGCCTGACAAAGGAGCTGCCCCCACCCATTAGTAGCCAGATGCCATGTCTTGCCGCAGAGGGAGGACCTGACCTTGTGATAGACTCTGTTACCGCAGGATGTTCTTGCTTTACCTCCTCACCGTGTAACACCCCGATCTTGTGAGTAAAGAAAGAACAGAATTTGATTCAGAAGGCAAAGCTACTGATTTGTACAATATAGGAACCATAAAGTCTTTTGTCATCTATTACCCCCCCCCCCATCTTTTGTCCCTAACTGGGATGCCACTCATGCCTCAATTCCTGGTGATGAAGATGCATTACTGGAATGAATATCTCTACTTTCTTGTCAATGCCATTGCACTCTGATTCACAAGTTCTCTTTTCAGGTATGCTTGGGGGAGGCAAATAAGTTGGGCTCAATATTACTCCAAGTTCTTGAAGCCAACTTACATTCTGTGCCTTCACCCAAGGCTGCACTCTTGTTTCGTATGTCCGTGACTTGTCACACTATTACCAAAGGAATCAGAGAGCCCTTGCAGACTCTCCCACCCTCTTAAAGCACCAGCCGGACAGGGCCATACACCCTCCTGTCTTCTTAATGTCCATGGTTGCAAACAGCTACTGCCAACGAGGACTATGTCACAGTGCTTCAAAACTCCCCACAAAGTATCTTGTCAGTTTTTCACATCCCTCTCACTGGTACAAAAATGCAGTTGCATAAGCTTCTAAGGAAACCTGGCTACTGCTTCTCAAGGACCCCTAACTTCACTGCCTTTCCTCTGTCTCTGTGAGCCCCTCACCCCTACCTGATGCTGCCACAGATTTCTTTTCGTGGCTTTCAGAGTCATTAACCTACTTTAAAGTGTTAATATTAGCTCTGTGCACACCCCAAACTCTCAGCTGTCTGAATATCAATAACATGTTTCACCTCTCATTCCATGGAAATGGAGTGGCTGCAGGTATCCTGCGACAACCTGTGCCTCTCAGATATGTCCCATAACTTTCTTCCCATGAAAATTAGACCTTGGGCCATCAGGCCCCACTGCATGCTTGCACCCCCACAACTGCTGTCTGGATACATTAGGATCCCCACTCACCTCTGTATTCCTCTCTGACAAGTTTGTAATTTCCAGGCCCACCACCTACCTACTAGCTTGCCACTGAACAACCCTTCCATCATCTTGTGTCATGTTAACAGTTTAAATCGGGTTATCCCACTCCCCTCCCTAAAAAGGGAGACCCAGGGCACCTGGGTGGCTCAGTTGGTGGGCGTCCTACTTCAGCTCAGGTCATGATTTCGCTGGTTGTGAGTTTGAGCCCTACATCGGGCTCTGTGCTGTCAGCTCAGAGCCTGGAGCCTGCTTCAGATTCTGTGTCCCCCCCTCTCTCTCTCCTCCCCCCCTCACACTCTTTCTCTCAAAAATAAATAAACATTAAAAAAATTTGAAAGGGGAGACCCTACTTCATTCCACACAATTGCCCTCAGGTACAGGAATGGTTTCTGGGATATCTGGTGGTCAAACCTGAGTTCTATTTAAAAAAAAATTTTTTTTAACATTTATTTCTTATTGAAAGTCACAGGGCGTGAGCAGGGGGGTGGGGGTTTAGAGAGAGGGGGAGACACAGAATCTGAAGCAGGCTCCAGGCTCTGAGCTGTCAGTCCAGAGCCCGATGTGGGGCTTGAACTCACAAACTGCGAGATCATGACCTGAGCTGAGGTCCATAGCTTAACCAAATGAGCCACCCAAGTTCCCCACCCTGCCTTCTATTTTGTGATGGCTTCTGTCTGTGGGGAAACATAGGAACCACTCAGGCCAGTGTCCCTACTAGAAGTACTCCAGGCGTCCTCTCTGCCTGCTGTAAAAGCAGTCTAAGCCATTGCGCTCCCAGGTTTCCTCAAGCTTGCACATCTGCAGAGGGAATGACTGCCACTATTCACAGGCATTCCAGACCTGCCCTGGAGTCTTCAGGGCTGTTGGCACCCTCTGGAAATCCCACAGGTCCTAACCTCATGAGTACCAGAGGACAGAGGACATTTTTCTAGCAGGCCTATAATTGCTGCCCTATTATACGCAACTGATCTTTCTGCTAAAATTGCTAACAGTCACTCTCCAGCCCAAACCGTGAGGAGACTCTCACTATCTCTCCAGCGACTGACAGAGCGCACAAGCTGTCAAAAACACAGCCAAGATCAGAGACCCCTGTCCTTTCCTTCACTTTAGAAGCCTGCCTTTTTCCCTGACTTGGACTATTGTTTATCATGTAAGTTCCTCACAATGGGAAAAGACAGGTGGACAGATAATGATCAGATGGGGTGTACATCGGGGTTGAGTGGGCCTCCTGAGGCCCCTTTCTTCTCTCCTTTGGTCTTGCACCAACCCCATTAGATGGGATAATTAAGAAACTGAGAGACAGTGGGTTCTTCCCAGGCATTCACTAAACCTCTGACTAAATTATTTCCCAGGGCACTACTTGTAAATATCTCCAAGTTTTGTATAATATCAGCAGGCCCCAGGGAGTCCCTCTAGCCCCTCCCTGCCCACTGGGGCTCTCCAGATGGATTTGACAAATTGGCTTCCTCTTTGGTTAATGGCTGCATGTTTGGTGGATGGACTGATGCTGTCTGCCTGGACATGCCAATGCCACGACTGTGGTAAAGAATGTAATGCCTGAAATGGTTCCTGGATTTGCCATTCCATTATGGATTTAGCCAGACCAAGGAACTCACTTCAGCACATAGACAAACTACGTACTTGCAATGACTGGGGGTGATAATTAGAATTTCATACCCCACATCATCCTTAATCATCACAGAAGAGGACGATGAGGATATGTGGATTAGGGGAACAGATATGGAACATGAAAAACTAGACACAAAATTCCTTCAGAAAAAATCCGCCTGGAAACTGGCCTGGAACATCCAGAATCATTGTCCTTGGCCCTTAAAGAGATTTGGAATGCTCCAAATAGCAGGCAGGGACTGACCCCCTTTGCAACAGTATTTTCGAAAGGAATCCTTAACCCTTTCTTTACTGATTGAGTGAACTTCATGATAACTTATATGACCAAGTTGATGCCATGCATAGCCATGTCCAAGAACTAAGAGGTACACTTGGGTCCTATCATCCACAGACAATAAAAACATGGCCTCTGCCACTGACTAGTCTTGCCACCCTTTCTACAGAATATGGGACACTAATCAGGTCTTCAGAGAGCACCCAGTGCCACCTCACTGAGAAGGACCTTATGACGAACTCCTAACCCGACTACACTGCCATCAGAATTATGGAAAGATTCCTCCGGATTCACGCAAGCTGCACAAAATAGTTCCAGATCGCCATAGTCAAGACCGTGGATGACCATTCCCATGATGACCATCGGTAAGGATTCCCAGAGCCAATTCCCAGGCTCCGGAAGCACATGGCATCACATAGTAGGTCACGGATCAAAAAACTGCATTTCCACCAGGTTTCATTTTCCGGCTCTTTCCTGTCAGGAAAAAAAAAATTAAAATAGAGCATACCCTTTCCCCCACTATTAAAAGACTGACTACATTTCCTGCTCTCCCTCTGAACCTCTACAACTGTCTGTCTTCAGACTGCATCTGCCCCATTCACCTGTGTAGTTATCTCAGCAGGTCAGACACAGACCCTTACACCAGTTTTCCAAGTCCCCTCTATAGTAAATAATCAGTCTGATTGTCAATTTTTGACATCAGGATAGCAAGTAAGCCCCCAAAGTAGTGTTATTTCCTGCCAATGCAAGCAGGTGAATGCACCATGTGGATGGACAAATGGAAGGGTGTGGTATCCACAGCCAGCACGACAATGTCACTCTGCCTTTCCTTCCACTGCATTGATTGGGACCACAACTTTGATGGAAGCTTCACGATGGTCCTTTGCTCAGGTGAGGTATTGGGTGAGAATATTTCCCTTTGTATGAAGACAGTCATGGTGCTGGCTTCTCTCTCTTGGTGACATAGCAAGGCAATCTGGTGCCAGATGGTCACTAGGTGCTCCAGGGTAACCCCCATGGCACAAACACTCTCCAGATCCCAAAATGTATCATTGGCACTCAGACAACCTGTGCATCAAGTGGCATAGCTCAGCCAATTCCAAGTAAAGCTGCCTAAATGCACAAATCATAGGAAAGTAGACCGAAAATCTGGAGTAGCTCAGTCAGGTGACAAAACCCACCTTATAGCTGCTGAAAGGCTGCAGGCCTCCCATGTCTCACAAACTTTCAGGAATGCATGATAATTGACCAGTGACAGTGACCCTCAATTGCCCAGACCAGTGGGAACTCATGACAGGCTCTACATGAGCTGGTCAGCCTAACATGTTGGCACTGTTTGGACTGTTAGGAATTCCCAAGGCAGTAGGGTGGAGATGTACAGGTTGAGAGCAGACTGTGGCTGGGACTCCTTGGCCATCGATGCTGAATGGGACATACTGGCTAGCTCAGTCATGACAGAGTCTCCCCTGTGGCCCTTGAGATACCCTAAACTGCCTAGACAGTCTTGGGAATCTGAGCCATCTTATGGACAGCTGGGCATTTATATTTCAGTAGTCAACTGTAAAGTGCCACCTGTTAGGAGGGGGCTTTAATGCCCGTCAAGTGGGCAGACTGAAAGGAGAAATGGTGTGTTTAATGCCCCCGCTCCTTCACTAAATCTTGAATTATGGGGTTCAATTACTCAGTCCTCTATTGCACACAATATTGATGTACGTATACTGTCTTAATTGGATGTGGGGGGGGGTGCAATTTGCAGTCCTACAGACTCCTGATATGTAGCTCCCCTCAGGAAAGCCAGGCACTGGGTTTGTTCCCACTGGCCTTGATGGCATGTGAGGGCATCCACATCATTAACAAGACAATGCAGGGTCAAAGGGGCCACCTTTGCTAAAAGATTCAGTAAAGATTCTTCCAATAGTGACATCAAAGGGATGTTGAGACCCTTCTACTATCCCTCCTTTTATACCTAGTAAACTAAAGGACACCACACTTATATTTGGAGGGGTTCCTGGGAAGCACTGTTCCTTGCCTTCAGGGTCAATGAGAGAAATAAAGTGTTGTCTGTGTCTGTGTCCTACAGGGTAATTACAGAAGTGTACAGGCAGTTGTCCCAGGAGGAAGGACATACTCCACAAACCTCCAGGTACCTACGCAGGGGCAATGGCATCTCCCCACCCACTGGGATCCCAGCTCCCCACTACCAGGGCTGTCATGTCCAGAGAAGTGATGGCACCCACCTGAAGGGTAGGAACAGCATTCTCTTGAAGATCCCAAAGAGTCTGATCAAAGTTTCTAACTTGTGTTCAGGCCGTTCTGAGATTAAGTCACTAGGGACCCCTCTTCTCAGAGCTGTGCATAAAGAGAAGTGTGGGCCTCATCTCTAGGGCAAGAGATCTGGGTTGAAGTTCCACCCCTTGAATGGGGCACTGCTGGGACCCTCCTGTGGGCTCCTATCTATGGAGGTGGTGATCCCATCAGCATTTGCAACAAAGAAGTCTTGGGCTTCTTGAAAATTCTCCTTTTCACATCTGACTATGGCATGCATGCTAATGCCTGCTACACTAAAGCTGGTATTTCCATGAATTGTATTGGCACAAGGCTTAAAATCAGAGTGGTCCTTCAAGAAGAACTCCTTAGATTCTGTTGTCAAGTGCCTCTCCTCCAGGTGGAAATGGACAAGGGCTCATGGGCACATGACATAAGGCAAAAACAGAACAAAACCCAAAACCCACACCCATTGAATTGTCCCCATTCTATCTTAGAGTTGGATTGCATCACCTGGGCTTGACCTCTCCCAGTGGGCCTGTGCAGTCGTGCCATAAAAATCCAAGTCCGGAGAATTAGAGCTTCTTTCTTCCTACCTCTGTGGACTCTGGGGCCCTAGGGAGCCTCTTCCTCAGAGCCTTCCCCTTTTTCCTTGGTGTGTGTCTCTTGCCATGTGCCTTGGGGTGATTGTCATAGCCTTTTGATACAGTGAAAAGACTGGAGGCTCCGTAGGTTGTCTCTAAGTAAACAGGCCGTTGATACCTTGAGCTTTTCAGTGATTTATGAATCTGGGGCACTTGGACCAATCCAGACAGCTGTAGTATGTCAAGTGCTTAAAACAACAGCTTGGAGGCAATTGTGAAGACCCACTAGAGCCAATCAATATCCTTGTCTCCCTCCCTTTGGACAAATGATTCCAGGAAACCTTGCATTTTCATGATGGTGTAGTGCCTGTCACCATTTCTCTCTTTCACACTGGTCCGTGGATATGTTGGTATAGTGGTCTTGACAGGGAGGACCTGGGATAGAAGTTACCTCTTCCCAGACACGTGTGCTGAGGCCTCCCACACTGAGGTGTCCCCGACAACACCTGTTAAACAGGGAGCCATTGTCAGCATCAGTGAGGAATACAGCCAGTAGGGGGAGGGTGCCTTGTTCCTGTCCTCTGCCCAGGGCGACATGATGCTCCTGGTAGAGTTGCCTCTGTCACTAGGTAGGCATGGCTAAGCAAACACAACACCAGGATACTGGATGAAAACAGTGGACCCAGAAGCGGCGTCTTCTTCAACACTAATCTAGGGAAATGGTCCTTGGTGTCCAGCAATATCTCACTTGGAGATGAGTAGGAAATACACACCTCTGGAACCCCAGGATGGTGCCTGATTGTTGGTCTCTGCAGGGAGTCTGACCTTTTACGGCACTGATGACTTAGGATGGGGGTTTCTGGCAACACCTGGCATCAGCCCAAAGCAAAGCTACAGACCACCGGCAAGCTCCAGCTCCTTCCCAGAGCAGCTGAAATGTGGTGGTGAGGAACTAGTGAGCCATTCTCAGTGCTAACACATTGTTGGAGGGCACAATCTAGGCCTCCAATCCCATCCCTGGGGACAAATGTGTTGGGGACCCCAGCTGTTGTACAGAATTAAGAACATGTAGACTGTATCCTGCTGAAGGAATAGGCAAGAGCCATTGCTCAGGGGGTGGACAGGCGGCTCCCTAGGCATCTGAGTTCTGGCTTTGGATACATGAGATGCATGGGGCCCTCCTGACTCAAGGTGCGGTTTCAGTGCACCCCCAACAAAGGATATGGAGTTACAGGATTTATGACTCACAGGGCCCTGAAGCAAGGGTACACAAGGACCATGGGAAGGGCAGGCCTCCTTCCCACATTCCCAGTGATATGGACTTAGTAGACAGGGTAGCAAGTACCTGCTTACTTGAGAATGGATGGGGCTGAAGTCCCTAACTTTTCACAGGCTCACCTCTGTGTGGTTATTTGAGAAGGCTCTCAGAAACCCAAAGTGGGAATCCTAGGCAGATCCTTATCTATGGTTAAACTCACTGAAAGTTAGGCAAGAGAAAGAGAGCAGGGATTCACATTCATCGGGCTCCAACTGGATGCCAGAGTCGTCCATAGGCACTTTGCCTGCCTTTCTGATTCATTTCATTGGGTGCTCCTTTACACCTCATGGTCTCAGTCTCCCACATTTGGAAATTTGCTCTCCAGGGAGGCACAGCTTGTGCTAGGTGGAACCTAATGCCAGTCCCGTTCCCTCACAGCCCACAGACACCCCAGTGTGGAACAGGCAGTGTGGGTGGGTGGTAGCCCTCCATTATCCTGAACCCACATTGGGACCTGGGGAAAACAGATTACCTGGAGAATGAGAAAATGTTCAGTGTGCAACCGCACAGTTTTGGAGACAACTCATGAATTTGTCCCTGAAATAGCTTGTGTGAACGTCTCTTAATTCTGGAAGCATATACCTCAGTTCAAGACCCAGATGCTGACTCAGGTCCTCTTCACATAAATTGGGGCTCAGTTTGGGCTCTTGGAAGCTTAGATATATACATAGAGGACACAAGCATGCAGTTTTTAAGTTTTATTTCAGCGTTCTGGTCAGTGAGCCATGAGAAATGTGTGTCAGAGCCTGATGTGCCTGTGGACCCCTGTGTCTCCTGCAGACCCCCGGTAACGTGGATGTCAACTCTGCAGCCTCATTACTGTATTTTCATACATGTACCAGTTGGATTGTCTATAGTTTTTCAGCAGTCAGGAGTTTAATTATGGATTGTCGTCAGCAACAATCAGTCCCTTAAGTTTCTTGGGGTTGATAATTTGACATTTGTGGCGACACCACAAGGAATGCAGCTATTATGGCTTAAATGGGACCAAAAACTGCTCTGAGATATAACAGGGATTCATGAGTTTGCCTGACTGGCCCCATTCTTCTTGGAGGGGTCCACTGTCTGTGCTCCCACCAGTGCCTCGTCTAGTGCACCATGGAGGGTGCTTATGTGGCAATGGCAGTTCCTGTTATTGTTGCACGACCCTCTGTGACTGCATTTCTCCGGGATACAGTCATAGTTCAGCTGAGCCCCACTGCCATTGGAGTAGGTATCCTGACAGAACTTTCCAGAAGCACAGGAAGTACCAGTTCTCACATGACCAATCTCAGTTGTTCCTGTGCTACGATGTGAATCCAGCCCCACACAACAGAACCCTGGATCTCAGACAGATGGAATCCAACATGCTCTTGCAGCTGAGGGAGATGTGTGACATTCCCACACTGCAGCCTTCCACACGGCACGTCTGTATGGGAACAGGTTCAGTGTTGAATTCCCTGGGGTCTTCTGCAGTGTCCATGTCAGCTGCTTTTTTGATTTATGGTCTAGAAGACATCTTCACATTTCCAGAATTTTTGCAAAGATTTCTTGACAGTGCATAGTGTGGTCAGCGCGGTTCCCATGATAGCAGCATCCCTCTTCAGTGCACGGGGTTCCATCTTGCATATGGAAGTCATCAGGGCCCGACAAGGACACCCCATGGCAGGACTCTGGAAGATCACATATATTTTGGATTGGCCTGCCAAGTGTCACAGCATTGAAATCGGTGCAGTTTGTATAGCATCTGCCGGTATTACATTTGTCCCCAGGGGTTAAAATACAATCACTCATACAACATAGATTGCTATAGCACTGCTCTAAGGAGCTGCAGTCACAATGCTTGCCTGGGTCAGCTAAGTAGTTTCGGGAATGATTGTGGGTCAGGCTTTTATTTCAATGCACCATTTAGATGTTGAAGAGGCACTTGCCTAAACTGCCACTGATCATGTAGTGCGTAGGAATGAAGGAACACTTACTGAAAGCTTGAGGTATACAAGAGAATTGGGTCCTAATGCAGTTGCACCTTTTCTGGCAAGCATATTCATCAGTGTCAACCCACAAACCAATATATTTTGCAATCTGATGTGTTGCTATGACAGACAAGAGTAAATAATATCTGCCTAAATAACCCATCATGACGGGGCTTTGTGGATGGCATATAGTACATACAACTGGACTGAAATTAACTTCATGGGATCCATTTCGAATCGCAACTAAGGATGAATGTGGTTTAAGAATTCGAAAACCCTTGGACTCATAGTATCGAAAAAAAAGGGACTCTGATGCAACACATAGTTGCCCATGTTAGCTGGATCTCTCTCATTATAAATTATCATGAAACCAATATAGTAACTTACATGAATCCCATGAAACAATGAGTCAATTAAGCTAACTAGCCTTATTAGGAATTGGGCACATTTTGGCACGTGGTTGAAAACACTGTATATTGTTTTGGAACTGAGAGCAAAATTCCGTGATGGGATGACTACAACTTAGTAGAGATCCTGAGCACTACACTGGCATTTGCTTGAGGAACAGGGTGTTCCCTATGCTCCTTATATCCCAGGTTATAAGTAGGTCCCATTGCATTGGTGTCTGCCACTCTCTGAGAAACAATGTGTTCAAATGTTGGGAATCGCTGATGTGTCTGATTTCATAGGCAAGGTCATCCAACTTCATGATACCTTCAAGGCCTTGATAGCACGTGTCCATGGAGACCATGGAAAGAGGAATCTCCTCCAGGTAGCAGAGGTAGTAACAGTCTGGAGGCATGGAGGGGTAGTCCATCTGCAAGGCTCCCTGATCATCCTGAGTCATCATCAGCATATGTATGGGCCAAAAGGGTGTCTTGTGCCACATGTGGATAATGTGTCTCTTGGCCCCAAACACAGGCTACAGGACAGCCAGCCAGGCATCTGAATGCCCTTGCCATTGTGCAGCTCCTGCTTTGTAATTAACACCTCAAGGAGATGTAGCGCCATGAGGGATGACCATGAGAACCCTGGACAGGAGCCAGCACTGCCCAGAGTGCAAACTGCAAGAGGGACGCCCTCAGGGTGACCTGGCCCTCTGCCAGCCTCATGCCCCTGCTCAGGGACATCTGCCAGTGAGAGTGGATAAATGGAGGATCCTCAGCAAAGTGAGGTCTAGACCATCTGACAGAACAGAGGGCTGTACCGGGTGGCCAGAACCCTGCATCTGGAATCCACTTGTGGGGTTAGGTAACAGTCCCAGGGTGTGGCATTGTGTGACCCTGCACAACCGTTCAGCTGCGGTGGATGTGGGAGAAGCAGGCGAGCCAGTTCAAGCGTGCTCACATGGACATAGTGAGGACATGGCTCTATTCAACACATTCCATCTTTCCTCCAGTTAGTGAATATGGGATATGAAATTTTAACACCCTGAACTTCTCTACCAATTCCATGTCGTGTGGTATGCTGCGTCACTTTCTATGGATGACCACTTTTCCTCATTATGGAGACCAATGCTTCCTACTTCCTTGGGATGTGGAGGTGGACATTGTCGATTTTACCTTTATAGGCGACTAAAAAAATAGCTTTGTCGTTTTTCATGTCTCATTGTGGTTAGACATTAGTTTTCAAACCATTTGATCCTTTTGGTTTTTGGTTTGAAGCTTCCTCTGAGTTTACTGAGGAAACATTTCCCAGTATTCTGTCATGATTAGTGAAGTACAAGGTTGTATTTTAGTATTTTTTTTATGCCAGCTGGGGAGAACAGAAAGTACTGCTGACCATGCGTGAGCCCCAGGGGGGTTTCCACTCTAATCCCTTATTGGGGTTCTTTCCTGGCCTCTGGCAGTCTCCTCCCATGCATGTGTGGTTCCCTCCTCAGCTGGAGATGCCAGGAAGTTGAGGTAACTTTGGCAGCTTGCACCATGGAGTCTGCACATGATCAAAAGACGTTATCAACCATGGAACTCCCTTGTATGATTAAATATGCTCTACTCCTTTAAAACACCCTGCGTCAGGGAGAAACCTTAGAGTTGTCTTTTGGACAGGAGTCTGCATTCTTACCAGTGGCTGGCCTTGTGCATAAAGCTCAAATTCCTTTCCTACCAAAACGAAAACTTTGAACGTTGACCTTTCCAGCAACAGGCAGCTGAATTTGGGTTTTGATAACAATAAAACAGAGAATGGAGTAGCAGTTGCCAAGGGCTGGCAGCGAGGCGCAATGAGGGTTAGATATCAAGGGGTGTGATTTTCTGTTATGCAAGACGACTAATTTCTAGAGGTCTTCTCCACAACATTACACGTGTAGTTAACAATACTGTATTGTATGGTTAAATATAATGAAGAGGGTGGATCTCAGTTTCAGTGAGATCTTACCACAATACACGAGTTTTGCTTCTCACACAAAGTATGCATGGACACACACTCTGTACTGATAAGTGAAAGTAATTTAAAAAATTTACATACTTTGGATCCTAACCCTGGGAATATGCCATTTACAAATGTCTTCTTCCATTCCATAGGTTGCCTTTTAGTTTTGTTTATTGTTTCCTTCACTGTGCAGAAGCTTGCTATTTTGAGGTACTCCCAAGAGTTCATATATGTATGTATTTAATTTTCTTGTTTTATTTTTAATTTAAATACAAGTGTGTTAACCTACAGTGTAGTATTGATTTCAGGTGTAGAAGTTAGTGATTCATCACGTACATATAACACCCAGTTCTCATCTCAACAAGTGCCCTCCTTAATGCCTATCTCCCTTTTAGCCCAACTTCCCCACTTCCCCTCAGTTTGTTCTCTGTATTTAAGAGTCTCTTCCTGTTTCTTGTCTGTCTGTTTTTCTTATTTTATTTTTCATTCCCGTATGTTGTGTTTCTTATATTCCACATATGAATGAAATCATATGATATTTGGCTTTTTCTTACTGACTTATTTCACTTAGGTTAATACATTGTTGTTCCACACACATTGTTGTAAATGGCAAGATTTCATTCTTTTTGATGGCTGCGTAATATTCCAATATATATATTTACCACCTCTTCTTTATGTGTTCATCTCCTGATGGATATTTGGGCTCTCCAACAATTTGCTTATTGTTGGTAAGGCTGCTATAAACATTGGGGTCCATGTGCCCCTCCGAATCAGCATTTTGGTATCCTTTGGATAAATACCTAGTAAAACAATTGCTCGATCACAGTATACTTCTATTTTTAATTTTTTCAGGAATCTCCACACTATTTTCCCGAATGACTGCACCAGTTAGCATTCCCACCATGTTAAATTTAGCCATCCTGACAGGTGTGAGGTGTTATCTCATTGTGGTTTTGATTTATGTTCCCTGAAGAGGAGTGACAATGAACCTCATTACACGTGTCATTTCGCCATCTGGAAGTCTTTGAAAAATGTCTATTGATGTCTTCTGACCATTTCTTCACCAGATTATTTGTTTTTTTCAGTGTCGAGTTTGAGAAGTTCTTTATAGATTTTGGATACTAAGCCTTTATCTGATATGCCATTTGCAAATATCTTCTCCTATTTTGTCAGTTGCCTTTTAGTTTTGTTGATTGTTTCTTTGCTGTAAAGAAGCTGTTTATCTTGAGGTCCCAATAGTTCATTTTTGCTTTTGTTTCCCTTGCATCTGGGACATGTCCAGTAAGAAGTTGTTCTGACCGTGCTCAAAGAGTTTGGTGCCTGTGTTTTCCTCTAGGATTTTGATGGTTTCCTGTCTCACATTTAGGTCTTTCATCCAATTTTGAATTTGATTTTGTGTATATTGTAAGAAAGTGGTCCAGTTCCATTAGACTTTCCTGTTGCTGTCCAGTTTCCCAACCCCATTGTTGAAGGGACTGTCATTTTTCCATTTGATACTGTTTCCTGTTTTGTCGAAGATTAGTTGACCATTTATGGGTTTTCTACTCTGTTCCATTAATCTATGTGTCTCTTTTTGTGCCAGGAGCGTACCATCTTTATGACTACAGCATTGTAATATAGCTTGAAATCCAGAATTGTGATGCCTCCATTTCGTTTTTTTTTAGGATCGCTTTGGGTGTTCAAGGTCTTTTGTGGTTCCATGATAATTTTAGAATTATTTGTTTTAGCTCTGTGAGGAATGCTTGTATTATTTGACAGGGATATTTGCACTGAATTATTTGCATTGAATGTCTAGATTGCTTTGGGTAGTATCAGCATTTTAACAATGTTTTTTGTTTTAATGCGTGTGCATGGAATATTTTTCCATTTCTTTGTGTCTTCTTCTTCTTCAGGTTTTTGTCTTCTTTGTGTCTTTCTTTGTGTCTTCTTCTTCAGGTTTTTCAGAGTAAAGCTCTTGTAACTCTTTAGTGAGGGTTATTTCTAGGTATCTTATGGTTTTTGGTGTAATCGTAAATGGGATAAATTCCTTGATTTCTCTTTCTCCTGCTTCATTATTGTTGTATCGAAATGCACAAATTTCTGTATGTTGATTTTGTATGCTGCAGCTTTACTGGTTTATTGTATCAGTTCTAGTGTTTTTTTTTTGTTTTTGGTGGAGTTTTTTAGGTTTTCTGTATGTAGTATAAAATTCAACTCCAAAACTGAGTAATCCTATTTAAAAAATGAGCAGAAGGCATGAATAGACTTTCCAAATGCAACATACAGATGGCCAATAAACACATGAAAAGATGCTCAACATCACTCATCGTCAGGGAAATATAAATCAAAACTACAACGAAATATCAACTCACTCCTGTCAGAATGACTAAACTCAACTACACAAGGAACAACAGGTGTTTGTGAGGATACAGAGAAAGAGGAACACTTTTGCACTGCTTGTGGGAATGGAAACTGGTGCAGCTTGTCTGGAAAACAGCATGGGCGTTCCTCAAAATGCTAAAAATATAACTACCTTATGATTGATCGATTGAACTACTAGGTATTTACCCAAAGGATACAAAAATACAAATTTAAAGGGGATTGTTACTCTATGTTTACGGCAGCCCTATCACAAACAGCCCAGCTCTGGAAACAGTCCAAGTAAGCATTGACTCATAAATGGATAAAGTATACGTGGTATATCTACACACACACACACACACACACACACACACACACACACTCATACTCATACACTGGAATGTTTCTCAGCCCTGAAAGGAATGACATCTGCTATTTGTAATGATATGGATGGAGTTAGAGAGTATTATGCTAACTGAAACAAGTGAGAGAAAGACAAATATATGATTTCATTCATATGTAGAATTTAAGAAACTTCAAATGGGAAAAAGGACAAAGAAGAGAGAAGAGCTACACCAAGAAATAAACTTTTTTCAATGTTTTCAAATTTATGTTGAGATAGAATGGGGGGAGGAGCAGAGGAAGCGGGAAGGAGAATCCCAAGCAGTCTCTTTGCTGTCAATGCAGAAACCAAAATGGGGCTTGATCTCAGGATCCATGAAATCAAGACATGAACCCAAATCAAGAGTCTTAGGCTTAACCCATGGAACATATAAACCCGACAAAACAGATTCTTACCTATACAAAACAAACGTATAGTTACCAGAGGGAAGGTGGGAGGAGGTTTGGGGAAGTACGGTGATGGGGTTGCAGGGCCGCAGTCATAATGAGCACTGGGTGTTGTATGGAAATGTTGAATCACTATATTTTACACCTGAAAGTAATACTACATTGAATGTTTACTATGTGGAATATGAATAAAATCTCAAACGATGTATTTATAGTGTCTGCAAATGGCCTTGTTGGCATACAGCCCATGAAGAAACATTTATTCCAGAAAATATACTGACAGACGGAAAAGCTAGAATTTTGAGCTAAGGTATGTGCCTTTCCTTCCCCACCCCAGCTCAGCAAATGGAAACTCCAGTGCAAGGAGCTGGGACTATAGGCATGTGCCACTGAGCCTGGCTGCAACCTCCCCTCCAGACTGTTGCAACCAATACCAGGGTTCCTGGTGACCAGCTCCAGTTCAGAGGACTCTTTCCCAGAGGGACAGGATGTCAGTGACCCTAAGCTGTTTGCTGTTGAGGCCAAGCCCCAGCAGGTGCCACTGAGATGTGGGACTCACTCATTGTTTGCAGCCCCACTCCCAGGATGGAAACTCTGCCCTGGGCACAGTCCACTAGGGATGCTGGGAGCCTGGTCACCCCAGACCTGACTTGTACGGCAGGGGTCTCATGCCACCAGGACAAGCAAGCCTCAAAGAAGTGCAGATGCCACTCTCCTCTAAACTGAGCCCTTATTTTGTCCCCCCCTGCAGCTGCAGAGTTTTGCCCAGGGCAGGGGGGAGCTGGAGCAATCCACTAAACCAAGGTGCAGATCTGTTCTGGTACAACTGACTTCATTTACAGATGAGGGTGAGGAAGTTCTGGGCATCATGTTGTGGGAGAGTCAGGTGCAGGAGACAGATGGTTTCAGTGGAGTATTCCTAACCTACTCCTCCTCACCTGCAGGAGAGAGCCAGAGCCAGGGACAGTGGAGAGAACAGCTCCTGTCAGAACACATGTGAGATTATGGCCTCAACAACTCTCCATTCAGAGGGGTCCGAGTTTGTAGGGTTTAGTCTGTGGAGAGTTGCAACATCTTGGTTACAACTTTTAAAATTTCAACGTGACTGGGTTTTAGGTCATTTTTATCTGCTAAGGGTTTCCTTCATGTCTCCTATGCTTTCCTCAAGCAGAGCAAGTATCCTTATGATAGTTTTGAAAAATTCTATTTCCTTGTGAGAGAATTAGAAATTCTATTTGAGGCATATTAGTTATATGTGCTTTAATAATATCCCCAGCAATGACCTTTTATCGTTTTTTCTTTTGGGATGAATTCCTCCATCATGGTGTATGTCTATGTCTCTGCTTTCTTAAGTGTTTTAGAAAATCCTGTTTTGTTTTCTGCTTCTGGAGTAGTGTCTTTATTGAGAAGTGTTCAATTGCTGTTGAGGGCTTGACACTTTAGGAAGCATTTGTTGCATATTCTGTGTGCACTGTGCTGTCGTGTATTGGCTGCTCTGTCCCTCAGCTAAGTCCTTTGCAGAGTTTCTCCTTGTCTACAGTGATGAGTGTTTAGACATTGTCCACAATGTTGTGAGATTTTACCAGGTGAGTTTGTTCTGCCTGTTAAAAGAGGCTAATTCCTATTTCCCCTAGAGGTGAAGCTATGCCTCACTATATGGTCAGTAGACTTCGTGCCTTTGTGGGTATATGTCGTCTTTTGAGGGAGGGATGCGGTGCTGATCTGGTTTCCAGGCCCTCTGTCTCTAGTAAGGAAGCACCTGAGGAAGGCAAGGGGGGGTATAGCTTGGTGTCAGTGGCTCAGCTTCTACTGGGAGGTTCTGTGCTCCTCTGTGAATTCTGTCCATGCTGATTGGTGGGAGGAAATATTGGCATCAGCTCCCTGTCTAGTCCCTTGAGTTGGAGTTCCCAGCCTCCCCTGTTAAGGAAGCCCTCCCACAGAGAGAACAGTCTGTACCTGGGGGTCCCAGGCTTCTATCAGAACCCTGCCTTCACCCTGTCTGTGTCCAAACCATTGGCCCACCTGGTGGCACAGGGCTCTTATGTTTTATCTCAGGAGCTCTAGCTGGGTTTGAAAACTCCAAAGTATATGAACTCAATATGACTGGGACTCCAGTGATCCTCTGTGAGAGTGTCTTGATGTGCTGTGCCTGGAGCTGGTTTACCCCGGATGGGCAGCTGCATGAACACTAGGGGCTTGGAGTACATGGTGAAGAACAACCAGAAGGCAGCGTCCAGCTAGCTGCTCTCAGAAGAGGCTCCTGTGCTAATGATCAGGGAATTTTAATGGTGCCTGTCAGCTCTCCGGTCCTATGAGAGGCAATGCCCCGTCTCCCAAATTCACTCCAAAAGAGAATTGTCTCTCCCCATGTGACCCAGGGGATACTCAGACCACAGTTCCCCTTATGGGCCTCCGCCCTCCTCCACAGGAGCACTGCTATGCCCAGCAGACTCCACCCCAATGATGGGATCGACTTTTAAATCTTCAGTCTTTGGGGAGCCTGGGTGGCGCAGTCGGTTGAGCGTCCGACTTCAGCCAGGTCACGATCTCGCGGTCCGTGAGTTCGAGCCCCGCATCAGGCTCTGGGCTGATGGCTCAGAGCCTGGAGCCTGTTTCCGATTCTGTGTCTCCCTCTCTCGCTGCCCCTCCCCCGTTCATGCTCTGTCTCTCTCTGTCCCAAAAATAAACGTTGAAAAAAAAATTTAAATCTTCAGTCTTTGAGCTCCACGTTTACAGGAGATTGACTTGTCATGATTAACTTCATGGGTTATCTTGACTGCACCATGGGTGCCCTGATTCACCACGGTTTCTGTGGATGTCTGTGATGTGTTCCAGAAGAGATTGGTATTTCCATCCATGGTTTCTTTCTGCCTGGGCACCACCCATTCCATTAAGGTTGTGAATAGAATGTGATGCAGATGGGGGACGAATACCTTCATTTTTACTTCCCATGTGCTTGTTTAAACGGAATATTGGTCTCCTCGGCCCTTTTTCTGAGAGTTACATCATCAGCTCTCCACGTTCTGAGACTAGACACTAGTTCAGAATCAGACAAGAATTACATCACTGGTTTTCCTGGGTCTTCAGCTTGTGACAGTAGATCATGGACTTCTCAACATATTTAGTTATGGAAACCAATGACCTTTGGGTTGTGTTCCTCAGGGGAATCTTGACTAATACATGGAGATTGTTTGCCTCTCATTTAGAGTAATTGAATAAAGCTGTAGCTCATTTAAAGTCCTGAGTAGCAAAGGGCTATGAAGAAAGTGTCACATTGTTTGACTGGAACAAGGGCTGGGTGAGGATAAGGAGGAGCTGTGGGATCCTGTGGTCCTGGCTGCACAGGGAGCGCATCTGGGAATCCTGTAAAGGTGCAGCTGTTGTGCCTCAGGAAATCTGTAATTCACTCATGTTGAGGGACTGGAGTAAGAAAGTGCAAACAACTGTGTCTTTGTGCACGTTAGTCTAGTTTCCCTATGACAACCCATTGCTAATCCAGAGAGTTAATATGTAAACACAGAAGCCTATAACCAGTGAGGCTCCCTGGGGAAACTGCTGTGTGGAGAGGAAGCCCCAGACCCTGAGAGGAAACCTGCCTGTAACCTCCATCTGCACCTGCGCCTGGGAACACAAAGGAGAATTGTGCATAGTGTGCGCCCCCTGGTGGTGCTGATCCCCTCCAGCAGGGAGGTTTGTGTCTGGGTTCACAGTGAAGTCCCCTCAGTGTGTCTGTCGCACAGTAATATGTGGCCTTGTCCTCAGTCTTCAGGTTGTTCATCTGCAGATACAGCGTGTTCTTGGCGTTGTCTTTGGAGA
Source organism: Felis catus (assembly GCF_018350175.1). Taxonomy (NCBI): domain Eukaryota; kingdom Metazoa; phylum Chordata; class Mammalia; order Carnivora; family Felidae; genus Felis; species Felis catus. Next base: position 147,766,381 of record NC_058373.1, read on the forward strand.
TGGTGAATCAGCCCTTCACGGAGTCTGCGTAGTATGTGCTACCTCTACTACTAATTGTTGAGACCCACTGCAGCCCCTTTCCTGGAGCCTGGCGGACCCAGCTCATTGCATAGCTACCGACGTTGAATCCAGAGCCTACACAGGTGAGTCTCAGGGACCCCCCAGGCTTCACCAGGTCTCCCCCAGACTCCACCAGCTGCACGTCACACTGGACACCTGCAGACGCAAGACATGTTGGTCAGGAAACTGTCACACATCCACTGTTTCACTCATATCCATTCACAGATTCAGTGTCCCTCGTTCACCACGAATTACCTTTTAAAAGAGCAACCAGGAACACCCAGCCCAGCACAAACTCCATGGTGAGGTGTGTGTGTTCTGTGCTGATCACAGAATGGGAACACCTGGGACTTCTGGGGCTGGGGCTCGTCTCCCAGCTGCAGGGTCGGGGCTGGGATGGTTTTATCAGCACAGAGAGGGCTTCATTTGCATGACCTCTGACATATATATCAAGCTCCAGACTTAGATTTGATTCTGTAAAAGTGAATGACAGGGTAGGGACACACTTCAATATTAGTTTGTGTGGATGGCGGTGTGACAATATGAAGAATTCTTTTTTTTTTTCAGTTTTGGATTTTTACCTTTATTAATGGAGGCTTCGGCATAATCTGTAAGAAATATTTACCTCAACAGAATGATCACACATTATTTTCTCTTACAATATTTTAATTTTTTAATTTTTAATTAGTATTTATTTTTAGTTTTAAAAATTAACATCCAAATTCGTTAGCATGTAGTGCAACAATGATTTCAGGAGTAGATTCCTTAGTGCCCCTTACCAGTTTAGCCCATCCCCCCTCCCACAACCCCTCCAGTAGCCCTCTGTTTGTTCTCCATATTTATGAGTCTCTTATGCTCTGTCCCCTCCAGGTTTTCATATTATTTTTGTTTCCCTTCCCTTGTGTTCATCTGTTTTGTCTCTTAAAGTCTTCATATAAGTGAACTCATATGATTTTTGTCTTTCTCTGACTGACTCATTTCACTTAGCATAATACCCTGTAGTTCCGTCCACATAGTTGCAAATGGCAAGATTTCACTCTTTTTGATTGCCAAGTAATACTTCATTGTATATATTTACCACTTCTTCTTTATCCATTCATCCATTGATAAACATTTGGCTCTTTCCATACTTTGGCTATTGTTGATAGTGCTGCTATAAACATGGGGGTGCATGTGTCCCTTTGAAACAGAACACCTGTGTCCCGTGGATAAATGCCTAATAGTGCAATTGCTGGGTCGTAGAGGAATTCTATTTTCAGTTTTTTGAGGAATCTCCATACGGTTTTCCAGAGTGGCTGCACCAGCTTGCATTGCCCCCCAAAATACAAAAGAGATCCTCCCTCTGCATCCTCGCCAACATCTGCTGTTGCCTGAGTTGTTAATGTTAGCCATTCTGACAGGTGTCAGGTGGTATCTCATTAGGGTTTTGATTAGCATTTCCGTGATGATGAGTGATGTGGAGCATTTTTTCATGTGTCGGTTGGCCATCTGGATGTCTTCTTTGGAGAAGTGTCTATTCATGTCTTTTTCCCATTTCTTCACTGGATTGTGTCTTGGGTGTTGAGTTCGATAAATTCTTTATAGATTTTGGATACTAACTCTTTATGTGAGATGTCATTTGCAAATATCTTCTCCCATTCTGTCAGTTGAATTTTAGCTTTGCTGATTGTTGCCTTCACTATGCAGAAGATTTTTATTTTGATGAGGTCCCAGTAGTTCATTTTTGCTTTTGTTTTCCTTGCCTCTGGGGACATGTTGAGTAGGAAGTTGGTGTGGCCAAGTCCAAAGATGTTTTTGCCTGCTTTCTGCTCGAGGTTTTTGATGGCTTCCTGACTTACATTGAGGTCTTTCATCCATTTTGAGTTTAGTTTTGTGTATGGTGTAATAAAGTGGTCCTGGTTCATTCTTCTACATGTCGCTGTCCAGTTTTCCCCGCACCATTTGCTGAAGCCACTGTCTTTATTCCATTGGATAGTCTTTCCTGCTTTGTCAAAGATTAGTTGGCCATACATTTGTGGGTCCATTTCTGGATTTTGTATTCTGTTCCATTGATCTGAGTGTCTGTTCTTGTTTTTTTTTTTTTTATTTTTTGGCATTTATTTATTACTTTTCAGAGACAGAGACAGAGCATGAACGGGGGAGTGTCAGAGAGAGAGGAAGACACAGAATTCCAAGCAGGCTTCAGGCTCTGAGCTGTCAGCACACAGCCTGATGTGGGACTCTAACTCCCGAACTGCCAGATCGTGACCTGAGTCAAAGTCGGATGTTTAACAGCCTGATCCACTCAGATGCCCGTGAGTGTCTGTTCTTGTGCCACTACCATAGTGTCTCGATGATTACTGCTTTGAAGTATAGCTTGAACTCTGGGATTGTGATGCCTCCTGCATTGGTTTTCTTTTTCAAGATTTCTTTGGCTATTCGGCGGCTTTTCTGGTTCCATACAAATTTTGGGATTATTTTTTCTAGCTCTGTGAAGAATGCTGGTGTCACTTTGATTGGGATTGCATTGAATATGTAGATTGCTTTCGGTACTATCAGCATTTTAACAATATTTGTTCTTGCTATTCAGAAGCATGGAATGTTTTTCCATATTTTGTCTTCTTCAATTTCTTTCATAAGCTTTCTCTAGTTTTCAGTGTAAAGATTTTTCACCTCTTTGGTTAGATTTATTCCTGGGTATTTAATGGTTTTCGGTGCTACTGTAAATGGGATAGATTCCTTGATTTCTCTTTCTGTTGCTTCATTGTTGGTGTATAGGAATGCGACCGATTTCTCTGCGTTGATTTTATATCTTGCCACTTGGCTAAATTCATGAATCAATTCTAGCAGTTTTTTGGTGGGGTCTTTTGGGTTTTCCATAGAGAGTATCATGTCATCTGTGAAGAGTGAAAGTTTGACCGTCTCCTGGCCAATTTGGATGCCTTTTATTTCTTTGTGTTGTCTGAGTGCAGAGGATAAGACTTCCAATACTATGTTGAATAACAGTGGCGAGAGTGGACATCCCTGTCTTGTTCCTGACCTTGGGGAGAGAGCTCTCAGTTTTTCCCCATTGAGGATGATATTAGCATTGGGTCGTTCATAGATGGCTTTTATGATCTGAGGTATGGTCCTTCTATCCCTACTTTCTTGAGGGTTTTTATCAAGAAAGGATGTTGTATTTTGTCAAATGCTTTCTCTGCATCTATGGAGAGGATCATATGGTTCCTGTCCTTTCTTTTATCGATGTGATGAATCACGTTAATTGTTTTACAGATATTGAGCCAGCCCTGCATCCCAGGTATAAATCCCACTTGGTCGTGGTTTATAATTTTCTAATGTATTATTGTTTCTGGGTGGATAATACCTTGTTGAGGATTTTTGCATCCATGTTCATCAGGGAAATTGGTGTATAGTTCTCTTTTTAAGTGTTGTCTCTGTCTGGTTTTGGAATCAAGGTAATGCTGTCTTCATAGAAAGGGTTTGGAAGTTTTCCTTCCATTTCTATTTTTTGGAACAGTTTCAAGAGAATAGGTGTTAACTCTTCCTTAAATGTTTGGTAGAATTCCCCTGGAAAGCCATCTGGTCCTGGACTTGTCTTTTGGCAGATTTTTGATTACTAATTCGATTTCCTTACTGGTTATGGGTCTGTTCAAATTTTCTATTTCTTCCTGTTTCAGTTTTGGTAGTGTATGTTTCTAGGAATTTGTCCATTTCTTCCAGATTGCCCATTTTATTGGCATACAATTGCTCATAACATTCTCTTATTACTGTTTTTATTTCTGTTGTGTTGGTTGTGATCTCTCCTCTGTCATTCTTGATTTTATTTATTTGGGTCCTTTTCTTTTTCTTTTTGATCAAACTGGTTAGTGGTTTATCAATTTTGTTAATTCTTTCAAAGAACCAGCTTTTAGTTTCATTGATGTGTTCTACTGTGTTTTGGTTTCGATAGCACTAATTTCTGCTCTAATCTTTAGTATTTCCTGCCTTCTGCTGGTTTTGGGTTTTATTTGCTGTTCCTTTTCCAGCTCTTTAGTCATAAGGTTAGGTTGTGTATCTGAGATCTTTCTTCCTTCTTTAGGAAGGCCTGGATTGCTATATACATTCCTCTTACGACCGCCTTTGCTGCATCGTAGAGGTTTGCATTGTGGTGTTATCATTTTCAGTGACTTCCATACACTTTTTAATTTCTTCTTTAACTGCTTGGTTAGCCCATTCATTCTTTCGTAGGTTCTTCAGTCTCTAATTATTTGTTACCTTTCCAAATTTTTTCTTGTGGTTGATTTTGAGTTCATGGCATTGTGGTCTGAAAATATGCATGGTATGATCTCGATCTTTTTGTACTTACTTAGGGCTGATTTGTGTCCCAGTATATGGTCTATTCTGGAGAAAGTTCCATGCGCACTGGAGAAAAGTGCATATTCTGTTGCTTTAGGATGAAATGTTGTGAATATATTTGTTAAGTCCTTCTGGTCCAGTGTGTCATTCAAAGCCATTGTTTTCTTGTTGATTTTTTGATCAGGTGATCTGTTCATTGTTGTGAATGGGGTGTTGAAGTCTCCTACTATTATGGTATTCTTATCGGTGAGTTTCTTTATGTTTGTGATTAATTGATTTCTATATTTGGGTGCTACCGCAATTGGTGCATAAATGTTTACAATTGTTAGGTCTTCTTGGTGGATAGACCCTTTGATTATGAATGATGTAATGCCATTCTGCATCTCTTGATGCAGTCTTCATGTTAAAGTCTAGATTGTCTGATATCAATATGGCTACTCCGGCTTTCTTTTGTTGAACATTAGCATGATAGATGATTCTCCATCCCCTTATTTTCAATCTTAGGCGTCTTTAGGTCTAAAGTGGGTCTCTTGTAAAAAGCATATAGGTGGATCTTGTTTTCTTCTCCATTCTGTTACCCTATGTCTTTTGATTGGGGCATTGAGTTCATTGATGTTTAGAGTCAGTACTGAAACATATGAGTTTATTGCTATTATGATGCTTATAGAGTTGGAGTTTATGGTGGTGTTCTTTGGTCTTTCTAATCTTTGTTGATTTTGGTATTTATTTATTCATACAGATATATTTTCATCTTTTCTCCCCTCAGAGATTCCCGCTTAAAATTTCTTGCAGGGCTGGTTTAATGGTCACAAACTCATTTAATTTTTGTTTGTATGGGAATCTTTTTATCTCGCCTTCTATTTTGAATGACACCTTGCTGGATACAGAATTCTTGTATGCATATTTTTCTGATTTATCACACTGAATACATCCCACCACTCCTTTGTGGCCTGCCAACTTTCTGTGGATAGGTTTGCTAAACTGATCTGTCTTCCCTTGTAAGTCATGGACTTTGTTTCCCTGTTGGTTTTATGACTGTCTCCTTGCCCGAGTACTTTGTCAATTTGACTATGATGTGCCTTGTTGATGGTCGGTTTTGGTGGAATCTAATGGGAGTCCTCCGTGCTTCCTGGATTTTGATGTCTGGTCTTTTCCCAGGTTAGGAAAGATTTCCACTATGATTTGTTCACATAACCCTTCCACCCCTATTTCTCTCTTCCACTTCTGGGACCCCTATGATTCTCATGTTTTTCCTTTTGATTGAGTCACTGATTTCTGTAATTCTTAAATCTTGCTCTTTTGCCTTATCTCCCTCTTTTTTTCTGCTTCATTATTCTCTATAAGGTTGTCCTCTATAACACTGATTCTCTGTTCTGCCTCATCCATCCATGCCACCGCTGCATTAATCTGTGATTGCAGCTCAGTTATAGCATTTTAAATTTCATTTTGCCTATTTTTTACTTCTTTTATCTCTGCAGAAAGGGATTCTAATCTATTTTTGACTGCAGCTAGTATTCTTATTATCGTGATTCTAAATTCGGGTTCAGAAATCTTGCTTGTATCTGGGTTGGTTAAATCACTGGCTGTCATTTCTTCGTGGTCTTTCTTTTGGGGTGAATTCCTTCATTTTATCATTTTGAAGGGAGAAAAGGAATTAATGAGGTCACAAAATTGAAATTAAAAGATAAAATTACAAAAATATTAAAATTAAAAATTAAACACACACACACAAATTGAATGGAATATGCTAGATCCTAGGTGTGTTTTGTTCTGGGTGTTGAAAGTGGTTTGACAGATTAGAGAAAAAAATGGGAAGGGGAGAAAAAAGGAGATAATTTGAGAATTTGAAAAAATGAATACACTGAAGTAGACTAAGATGAGATGATGGGAGTAAAATAGAGTTTGAAAAAATATACAGGAAAGTAAAGAATATAGTGGAAAAAATAAAGAAAAATATTTTTAATAAAAATTAAAAATAAATGTGAGTTTTTTCTTTTTCTGTATTCTAGAAAAAAGAGAGGAAACAACAAAGAGAAAAAAGATACAAAAAGGAAGAAAAGGAAATCATTTGAAAATTAAAAAAGTGAATACACCATACTAAACTAAAATAAAATGATGGAAGTAAAATAGAATTTGAAAAAAATTACATAAAAGCAATCAATATAGTAAAAAAATTAAGGAAAATATTTTAATAGAAATTGAAAGTAAAATGAAGTTTTTCTCATTCTGCATTCCAGAAAAACTACAGAAACGAAGAAGAAAAAAAAAAAAAAAAGAAAAAGTAAAAAGGAAACTGGAAATTTGAAAACGGGAATACACTGAGGTAGAGTAAAATAAAATGATGGAAGTAAAATAGACTTTGAAATAAAATTACAGAAATGTAAAAAATATAGTAATAAAAATTAAGAAAAATATTTTTAATAATAATTGATAATAAAAATAATTTTTTTTTGTTTCTGCATTCAAGAAAAAGAAAAGAAGTGTAAAAGAGAAAAAGAAAAAAAAGAAAGAAAATTGACTAGATGAACTGGCTAACAGATTGAAATAGGACTGAAATTACGTCCTTATCCCCTAGATGTCAGTCTATGTAGCTCTTTATAGTCCATAATGTAAGCTGCAGTGAGACTTGTGTTCCTGAAGAGCCCTGTTTGCCCAGTTGGGAGGGGCTCAGTGTAATGGCTCTGCTCTCCATTAGATGGCGCTTTTAGGCTCCTGGGGTGGATTGTTGCCTTGCTTGTAGGTGCCAATGCAAATGCGCGGGAGAGGTGAAAATGGCGCCACCCAGGTACCCAGTCTGTTCTCCTGGATCAGCAATTGCGCACCCATCCTCTGTCTTCAGCCCTTGTCCACTCCCTGCTCCTTCACTCTCCGTGACCAGGTCCCAGGCCACACCTCTCTCCCGTTTTGTCACAGACACGGCTGTTTACCCCGGTCCCTTACGTCCAAAGGACCGCGGCTTTGAGCCCTTCTGCCCGTCTGTGGGAGGGTCTCACCAAGCAATGTCCCAATGAGCAATGTCCGAATGAGGGGAATATCGGCTGCACCTAGGAACGCTTGCTGGACCCTGTTGTTGTCGGTGCCCGAAGACTGTGGCCAGGTGCCAGCCCGCCCCAGAAAAAGTTTGTGAGAGAGTGTAGCAGCAGCGTTTCATGGATTATGGAAAATCACAACACACGTCTGGCACCAGGCTTCACCCTAAACGACCTTGTTGCAGCACCAGCGAATGTGGCCATTTTCCGGGGTCTGCTGGGACCAGATGGCTTTGGCAGTCTCTTCCAAATTTCCTTCCAGCAGTGCAACTGCCTCTCCCTGTGTGGCCTGAGAATATCCTGGACCCCACGCTGTTCCTGGGATTCTCCCTTCCCACCAGAGCACCTCCAGGTATCGAGCTGTGGAGTTGCAGCCTTTGCACTCCCCTTGTTTACAGTCTTAGTGGAATTTACCTACTCTCCGTTCTCCTTTCTACCTTTTTAGTTTAGTCCCTGTGGCTGTTTCCAATTTTCCACATTCTGTCCAGCTGCTTTTGGGGAGGGGTGCTTTTCTTGTTTTCTCCCCTACTCCCCAGTCTCCGTCGTCTCTCCGCCTGCAAAAGCACCTCCCTTCCTGCAGTTTCTTGCTCCCCAAGGTCCCCTCTCCACACCACATACTTGTTGAATTCTGTGGTTCAGGTTGTGCAGATTGTTGTGTTAATCCTCAGTCAGTTTTCTAGGTGTGTAGGATGGTTTAGTGTTGGTCTGGGTGTATTTCATGGACGTGAGACACACAAAAATCTTCCACGTTGTTCTGCCATCTTGTCTCCTCCCCCATTGAATGCCTAATTTTCAATTGAACATTTGAGGATATTATGCCACTCCCTTGTTTCCTGCAGGTTTCTGTGGACACTTCTGCCATAATCTTTTTTTATCTTCTTGTATTCGTTAGCAAACTCTTCTGTCTTCATGCTTATAGGGTTTTTTTAATCTGTGTATTTTGTGAATTTTACTATGTTATGTCTTAGAGTCGGCCTGCTGTTTTTTTTTTTTTTAATGTTAATGGGTTCTCTGTGACTCATAGATGTGGGCGTCTGTTTCCTACACCATTTAGTGGAAATTTTCCACTCTAATGCACCCAGACAAAACTTCTCTCCTTTTTTCCCCCTCTCTTCTTCTTCTGGGACTCCTTTGAAAATAATTTTATTACACTTTATGGAGTTGCTGATTTCCTAAGTATACGTTTGTGATGCAATATTTTAATTTTCCTCTTCTTTCCTGCTTCATTTCTCACAAAATTTTATCTTCCATGTCACTTACTCATTCATCTGCTTCTTTCTGCCTTGAGTTCATTACATCCAATCAGGTTCACATCTCGGTTACAGCATTTTAAAAATTTCAGCCTGACTGGGTTTTAGGTCTTTTCCATCTGTAGTCAGGGTATCCTCATGCCTTCTAGACTTTCTCAAGCGCAGCTAGTATTCTTATGATAGTTTTTAAAAGTTCTGTTTCCTTATGATAGGTATTAAATTCTGTTTGAGGCTTATTATTTATATGTGTTTTAATTATGTCTCTGGAAATGTCCTTTTATATTTTTTTCTTTTGGAATGAATTCCTCCATCACTCTGTATGTCCATATCTCTGCTTTCTTAAGTGTTTTAGGAAAATCCTGTTATGTTTTCTGCTTCTAGAGTAGTGTCTTTTTTGAGAAATGATTACATACTGTTGACGACCTGACATTCTGGAAGCATTTCTTGCATGTGCTGTGTGCATTGTGCTATCATGTATTGGCTGCTCTGTCCCTCAGGTCAGTCCTCTGCAGAATTCTCCTTGCCTCTAGGGAAGAGTTTTTCAACTTTGTCCATAGTGTTGTGAGTTTTAACTAGGTGAGTTTGGTCTCCTTATTAAAAGAGGCTAATTCCTATTTCCCCTAGAGGTGAAGCTATGCCTCACTATTTGGTCAGTAGACTTGGTGCCTGTGGGGGTATATGGTGGTTTTTGGAGGGAAGGGTGCAATGGTGGTCTGGGTTCTAGGCACTCGTTCCCTATTAAGGAAGCACCTGAGGAAGGAAAGGTGGGTATGTCTTGGTGTCAGTGGCTCAGTATCTACTGGGGGGTGTTGTGCTGCTCACTGAATTCTGTCCATGATAATTGGTGGGAGGAAATATTGGCATCAGCTCCTTCTCTAGTCCCTGCAGTTGGAGTTTCCAGCCACCCCTGTTCAGGAAGCCCTCATAAAGAGAGAACAATCTGTACTCATGGGTCCCAGGCTTCCTTCAGAACCCAACTTTCACCCTGCCTTTGTCCAATCCATTGGCACACCTAGCAGCTCAGGACTCTTATGTTTTATCTCAGGAGCTCTAGCTGGGTTTGAATACACCAAATTGTTGAACTCAATGTGACAGGGACCCCATTGATCCTCTGGGACAGTGTCTTGCTGTGATGTGGTTGGAGCTGGTTATCCCAGAGGGGCAGTTGCATGAACACTAGGAGCTTGGAGTTCATGGTGAGGAAGAACAAGAAGGGAGCATTCAGTTAGCTGCTCTCAGCAGAGGCTCCTATGCTAAATACCAGGGCAGTGCAATGGTGCCTGTCAGCTCTCCTGCCCCATGAGAGGCAATGCCCTGTCACCCAAACGCACTCCAAGAAAGTAACTGTCTCACCCGATATGACCCAGGGGATCCTCAAACTGCAGCAGTCCCTATGGGCCTTGGGGCTCCTTCTCCACAGGAGCACTGCTATGCCCACCAGGATCCACCCCAGTGATGGCATGGACTTCTAAATCTTCAGTTTTTGAACTCAACATTTACAGCATGTTGACTTGTCATGATTACCTTTATGTGTCATCTTGACTGCGTCATTGGTGTCCAGATTCACGACTGTTTCTGTGTATGTCTGTGATGAGTTTCCAGGAGAGATTGGCATTTCCATCCATGGTTTCTTTCTGCCTGGGCATCACCCATTCCATCATAGTTCTGGGTAGAATCGGTTGCAGAGGGAGGGAGAATTCCCTCATTTTTACTTCCCATGTGCTTGTTTGAACTGGAACATTGGTCTCCTCCTGCCCTTGTTCTTAGAGTTACATCATCGGCTCTGCAGGTTCTGAGACTAGACACTAGTTCAGAATCAGGCGAGAATTATACCACTGGTTTTCCTGGCTCCCCAACTTGTGACAGTAGATCATGGGACTTCTCAACATATTTTGTCATGGACCAATGTGCTTTGGGTTCTGTTGCTCGAGGGAATCCTGACTAATACATGGAGATGATTTATCTCTTGTTTAGAGGAATTGAATAAAGCTGTAGCTCATTTAAAGTCCTGAGTAGCAAAGTGCCATGAAGGAAGTATCACAGTGTTTGATTGGGACAAGGGCTGGGTGAAGATAATCGGGAGCTCTGGGAGCCTGTGGTCCTGGCTGCACAGGGAGTGCATCTGGGACTCATGTAAATGTTCAGCTATTGTGCCTCAGGAAATCTGTAATTCACTCACGTTGAGGGACAGGAGTAAGCAATGCAAACAACTGTGTCTTTGTGCATGTTACGGTAGTTTTCCTATGAAAACAATGATCTAAGTCACACAGGTAATAGGTAAACACAGAATCCTGTGTCCAGAGAGGCTCCCTGGAGAAACTGCTGTGTGGACAGGAAGCCCCAGACCCTGAGAGGAAACCTGCCTGTAACCTCCATCTGCACCTGCTCCTGGGAACACAAAGGAGAATTGTGCATAGTGTGCGCCCCCTGGTGGTGCTGATCCCCTCCTGCAGGGAGGTTTGTGTCTGGGCTCCCAGCGAGGTCCCCTCACCCTGTCTCTTGCACAGTAATATGTGGCCTTGTCCTCGGCCCGCAGGTTGTTCATCTGCAGATACAGCGTGTTCTTGGAGTTGTCTCTGGAGATGGTGAATCGGCCCTTCACGGAGTCTGCGTAGTATGTGCTACTTCCATCATCATAAATATATGCGAGCCACTGCAGCCCCTTTCCTGGAGCCGGGCGAGCCCAGCTCATTCCATATCTACTGAAGGTGAATCCAGAGGCTACACCGGTGAGTCTCAGGGACCCCCCAGGCTTCACCAGGTCTCCACCAGACTCCACCAGCTGCACGTCACACTGGACACCTGCAGACGCAAGACATCTTGGTCAGGAAACTGTCACACATCTACTGGTCTCACTCATATCCACTCACATACTCTGTGTCTCTCATTCACCATGAATTACCTTTTAAAAGAGCAACCAGGAACACCCAGCCAAGCACAAACTCCATGGTGAGGTGTCTGTTCTGTCCTGATCAGAGAATGGGAACACCTGGGACTCCCGGGGCTGGGGCTCCTCTCCCTGCTGCAGGGTCTGGGATGGGCTGGTTGTATCACCATAGAGAGGACCCCATTTGCATGTGCTCTGACATATATATGAAGCTCCAGTCTTAGATTTGATTCTTTAAAAGTGAACAACAGGGTTAGGGACACACTTGTAGTTTAGTTTGTGTAGATGGTGCTGTGACAATTTGAATAATTGTATTCAGTGAGTACAGGTATATTTGCAGTCCTGTGTGCATTTTTACAGGTCTTTCATCAACATAGATCGTTTTCACTCTACAAGTATTTTACATACTTTTTGAAGTTTAACCCAAAATATTTTATTCTGTGCCATTTTCACTTGTATAATTTTGTTATTTGTTTTGCATGTATTTCCATGCTGGTGTGTAGAATCACAGGTGGTTTATTTTTATTTATTTTCTTTGTTCATTTTGCATCCTGCTCTTTCCTCATTTACAAAAACTGGTTCTAATATTTTTTCTGGTATCTCTAAGGTTTTGTTATGTTTGAGATCAATGTTACCTGCAAACAAGTAATTTTCCTTCCTCCTTACTGATTTAAATGTATTTTATTTTTTTTATTCCCTATTTTTTTCTGGTTACATCTTCCACTTGTAGGAGAAGAAAGCTTTTCCCTTATTTTCTTCTGGGATTTAGCCAGTGTAAGGATTCATTTGACATAAGACATATGTACAGGAGAGAATCAATTTCATTTTGTTCGTGCATGGCCTTTCTAATATGACACCGAGGGAAAGGACAAAGCAGGTGGCACTTCTGTCTTTCACACAACAAAACATTGGATTTGGCAAGAGTTAAGTTTGGGGTATTATGTTAGTCACCAAGTAAGTAGGTTTGTTTGCACAGCCTTCTTGTCCCTGTGTTCCTTATTCTGGTGCTAACGATGGTTCTTCCCTCTTGGTACATGGGAGGGAGATTTATATCCTGCTGTGAAGGGATGATGGAGAGTCTGAGTGTACTTGGACTATTTCTCATGTGACTTTCACCCAAATAATCAGTGTGACAAGATGACATAGTTTGAGGTGGCATATGTATTCTTCACATTACCATGGGGAATGCTTATGTTAGGGGTGACCATCATTGCCTGGCTCCTGATGTGACAGGAAAGCCTTCAGCATTTTACCGTTCAATATGCTGTCAGGTGTGGGCTTTTCATAGTGGCCATGATCATGTGGAGGTAATTTCCTTCAGTTCCTTTTTATTTGGGTTCTTTTTAAATGATGAACATGTGTTGAATTTTGTCTAATGTTTTTTTGAATCAATTAATGCTGGCTTTGATTCAATCATTCCCTCTGGTAAAGGAAGACATCACATTTATGCATCTGTGTATGTTGAAGGATCCTTGCATCATCCCTGGAGTGAATCACCCGGGATTATGTTGTATAATCATCTCAATGTTCTGTTGAATTCAGTATGCTCAGATTTTGTGAAGGAATTTTGCATGTATGTTCATTTGAGATAGTGACCTGTAGTTTCCCTTCTTGTGGTGTCTTTCTTTGGTTTGCTGTGAGAGCAATGCTGTCCTCACAAAACGCATTTGGGAGTGCTGTTTTTTATCAGTGTTTTGTAATAGTTTGTGAAATATGGGTATTAATTCCTCTTTAAATACTTAGTAGAAGTTTTAATAAAGCCATGGACTCCTATGCAGATTTTTTGGAGGGTGAAGTTTTAGGTAGAGAAATCTTGTTAATTTTTCTTTTTTTCATTTTGTATTTTTCCCTGAAACAGTCTTGGTGGACTACATTATGGCATAAAATGTGTAATTTGTTCTTGGTGATCTAATTGTGGGCCTATAAATACCTAAGTTTTTCTTTAATGATCCTTTTCATGTCTTTAGTTCAGTTATGTCTCCTCTTTCAATTCTGATTGCATTTGTTTGAGTCTTTCCTATTTCCCCAGGCTACCTGTTTGTTTCAAATTTTACATACTTTTCCAAATACAAATTTTTATGTAATTGATTTGTTTTCTGTATTTGTGACAGTCTCTATTTTTTGTCTGCTTTATCTTTTTATGTTATTTTTATGTTTGTCTTTTTATGTCAGTAAAAATGCCAATGATTTTTTTAAGGAATCTGAAAAATATACAATTCATATGAAAGCACACAACACATGGAAGCAACAAAACAATCATGACGTCGAGAGAACCTGGAGACATGACACTTCTCTCTTTCTAAAGATATTGCAGAGGTACATTAACCACAACAGTGTGCTGCTGGCATCAAATGAGACATTTAGGCCAGTGGAGCTCATTGCGGAGCCCAGAAGCAGAAGTTTGCAGATGCAGTGAGCAAATCCTCCACGAGATTTCCAACAATATACAGTGGGGGGAGGATAGTGTCTCTTAAACATGGTGTTGACTAGGGGCACCTGTGTGGCTCAGTAAGTTAAGCATCCCACTTCCACTCAGGTCATGATCTCACGGTTGTGGCTTCGAGCCTCACATCAGGCTCCTGCTGACAGCTCAGCGCCTGGATTCGGTTTCTGCCTCTATCTCTGTGCCTCCCTACTCATGATCTGTGTCTCTCCCTCAAAAACAAAGTAAAAATTAAAAAATAGTACTGATATATACATGCAAAATAATAACATTTGGCCATAATCTTGCTTCATACATATACGTCGACAAAAAAAAAATCTCAAAATGGATGAAGGATTAAGAAGAACACTTGAACCTAAATGCCTTCAAAGAAAACATGAAAGATAAACGTGATGACATTCACTTGAGAATGATTGATTTGATATAAAAGCAAAGTCACAGAGAACAAAGCAGGCAAGGGGGTCTACACCATACTAGAAAAGGGGCAAGCAAATATCTGCAGAGTTAGAAGGCAGTCTAGGGAGGGTAGACATTACAATAAAAAATATTGAAAAGGAGTTAATATCCACAATGCAGAAGGGACAATAAGGTGTTCTCATTTCCCTGCCATCAGACCACACCTCAAGCTTCCCCCTTTCCCTAATGGAGACCCACCTCCATTCAAAGTGCTCCTCAGAGGTTGAGTCTTAAAGATGTGCCCACTAGTGTCTGGGCCTCACATGCACAAGAGGATGGATTGCCCCCAGTGCAGAGCCTGTGCTCAGGGGGCCTGACAAAGGAACTGCTCCCTCCCATCAGTAGCCAGATGCCCTGTCTTGCTGCAGAGGGAGGACCTGACCCTGTGATAGACTCTGTTACCGCAGGATGTTCTTGTTTTACCTCCTCACCGTGTAACACCCCGATCTTGTGAGTAAAGAAAGAACAGAATTTGATTCAGATGGCAATCAAAGCTACTGATTTGTACACTGTAGGAACCATAAAGTCTTTTGTCACCTATTACCCCCCCCCATCTTTTGTCCCTAACCAGGCTGCCACGCATGCCTCAATTCCTGGTGATGAAGATGCATTACTGGAATGAATATCTCTACTTTCTTGTCAATGCCATTGCACTCTGATTCACAAGTTCTCTTTTCATGTGTGCTTGGGGGAGGCAACTAAGTTGGGCTCAATATTACTCCATGTTTTTGAAGCCAACTTACGTTCTGTGCCTTCACCCAAGGCTGCACTCTTGTTTAGTATGTCCCTGACTTGTCACTGTATTACCAAAGGAATCAGGGAGCCCTTGCAGACTCGCCCCCCTCCTAAAGCACTAGCCAGACAGGGCCATACACCCTCCTGTCTTCTTAATTTCCACGGTTGCAAACAGCTACTGCCAATGAGGACAATGTCACAGTGCTTCAAAACTCCCCACAAAGTGTCTTGTCAGTTTTTCACATCCCTCTCACTGGTACAAAAATGCAGTTGCGGGCAAGATGGCGGCTTAGGAGGACGCTGGGCTCACCGCACGTCCTGCTGATCACTTAGATTCCACCTACACCTGCCTAAATAACCCAGAAAACCGCCAGAGGATTAACAGAACGGAGTCGCTGGAGCCAAACGCAGACGAGAGGCCCACGGAAGAGGGTAGGAAGGGCGGCGAGGCGGTGCGCGCTCCACGGACTGGCGGGAGGGAGCCGGGGCGGAGGGGCGGCTCGCCGGCCAAGCAGAGCCCCCGAGTCTGGCTTGCAAAAGCGGAGGGGCCGGAAGGACTGTGTTCCGACAACAAGCGCGACTTAGCGTCTGGGAGGCCATAAGTTAACAGCTCTGCTCGGAAAGCGGGAAGGCTGGAGGACAAAGGGAGGGAGAGCTGCTGAGCCCCCTGACGACAGAGCTCAGTTTGGTGGGGAACAAAGGCGCTCGCCAGCGCCATCTCCCCCGCCCATCCCCCAGCCAAAATCCCAAAGAGAACCAGTTCCTGCCAGGGAACTTGCTCGCTCCGCGCAAACACCCAACTCTGTGCTTCTGCGGAGCCAAACCTCCGGCAGCGGATCTGACTCCCTCCCGCTGCCACAGGGCCCCTCCTGAAGAGGATCACCTAAGGAGAAGCGAGCTAAGCCTGCCCCTCCTGCCCCTGTGCACCTTGCCTACCCACCCCAGCTAATACGCCAGATCCCCAACATCACAAGCCTGGCAGTGTGCAAGTAGCCCAGACGGGCCACACCACCCCACAGTGAATCCCGCCCCTAGGAGAGGGGAAGAGAAGGCACACACCAGTCTGACTGTGGCCCGAGCGGTGGGCTGGGGGCAGACATCAGGTCTGACTGCGGCCCCGCCCACCAACTCCAGTTATACACCACAACACAGGGGAAGTGCCCTGCAGGTCCTCACCACGCCAGGGACTATCCAAAATGACCAAGCGGAAGAATTCCCCTCAGAAGAATCTCCAGGAAATAACAACAGCTAATGAACTGATCAAAAAGGATTTAAATAATATCACAGAAAGTGAATTTAGAATAATAGTCATAAAATTAATCGCTGGGCTTGAAAACAGTATACAGGACAGCAGAGAATCTCTTGCTACAGAGATCAAGGGACTAAGGAACAGTCACGAGGAGCTGAAAAACGCTTTAAACGAAATGCATAACAAAATGGAAACCACCACAGCTCGGCTTGAAGAGGCAGAGGAGAGAATAGGTGAACTAGAAGATAAAGTTATGGAAAAAGAGGAAGCTGAGAAAAAGAGAGATAAAAAAATCCAGGAGTATGAGGGGAAAATTAGAGAACTAAGTGATACACTAAAAAGAAATAATATACGCATAATTGGTATCCCAGAGGAGGAAGAGAGAGGGAAAGGTGCTGAAGGGGTACTTGAAGAAATAATAGCTGAGAACTTCCCTGAACTGGGGAAGGAAAAAGGCATTGAAATCCAAGAGGCACAGAGAACTCCCTTCAGACGTAACTTGAATAGATCTTCTGCACGACATATCATAGTGAAACTGGCAAAATACAAGGATAAAGAGAAAATTCTGAAAGCAGCAAGGGGTAAACGTGCCCTCACATATAAGGGGAGACCTATAAGACTCGTGACTGATCTCTCTTTTGAAACTTGGCAGGCCAGAAAGAATTGGCACGAGATTTTCAGGGTGCTAGACAGAAAAAATATGCAGCCGAGAATCCTTTATCCAGCAAGTCTATCATTTAGAATAGAAGGAGAGATAAAGGTCTTCCCAAACAAACAAAAACTGAAGGAATTTGTCACCACTAAACCAGCCCTACAAGAGATCCTAAGGGGGACCCTGTGAGACAAAGTCCCAGAGACATCACTACAAGCATAAAACATACAGATCACAATGACTCTAAACCCATATCTTTCTATAATAACACTGAATGTAAACGGATTAAATGCGCCAACCAAAAGACATAGGGTATCAGAATGGATAAAAAAACAAGACCCATCTATTTGCTGTCTACAAGAGACTCATTTTAGACCTGAGGACACCTTTAGATTGAGAGTGAGGGGATGGAGAACTATTTATCATGCGACTGGAAGCCAAAAGAAAGCTGGAGTAGCCATACTTATATCAGACAAACTAGACTTTAAATTAAAGGCTGTAACAAGAGATGAAGAAGGACATTATATAATAGTTACAGGGTCTATCCATCAGGAAGAGCTAACAATTATAAATGTCTATGCGCCGAATACCGGAGCCCCCAAATATATAAAACAATTACTCATAAACATAAGCAACCTTATTGATAAGAATGTGGTAATTGCAGGGGACTTTAACACCCCACTTACAGAAATGGACAGATCATCTAGACACACGGTCAATAAAGAAACAAGGGCCCTGAATGAGACATTGGATCAGATGGACTTGACAGATATATTTAGAACACTGCATCCCAAAGCAACAGAATATACTTTCTTCTCGAGTGCACATGGAACATTCTCCAAGATAGATCATATACTGGGTCACAAAACAGCCCTTCATAAGTTTACAAGAATTGAAATTATACCATGCATACTTTCAGACCACAATGCTATGAAGCTAGAAATCAACCACAGAAAAAAGTCTGGAAAACCTCCAAAGGCATGGAGGTTAAAGAACACCCTACTAACGAATGAGTGGGTCAACCAGGCAATTAGAGAAGAAATTAAAAAATATATGGAAACAAAAATGCAGTTGCATAAGCTTCTAAGGAAACCTGGCTACTGCTTCCCAAGGACCCCTAACTTCAAGGCTTTGCTCTGTCTCTGTGAGCCCCTCACCCCTCCCTGATGCTGCCACAGATTTCTTTTCGTGGCTTTCAGAGTCATTAACCTACTTTAAAGTGTTAATATTAGCTCTGTGCACACCCCAAACTCTCAGCTGTCTGAATATCAATAACATGTTTCACCTCTCATTCCATGGAAATGGAGTGGCTGCAGGTATCCTGCGACAACCTGTGCCTCTCGGATATGTCCCATAACTTTCTTCCCATGAAAATTAGACCTTGGGCCATCAGGCCCCACTGCATGCTTGCACCCCCACAACTGCTGTCTGGATACATTAGGATCCCCACTCACCTCTGTATTCCTCTCTGACAAGTTTGTAATTTCCAGGCCCACCACCTACCAGCAGGCCACTGACCAACCCACCCATCATCTTGTGTCATGTTAACAGTTTAAATCGGGTTATCCCACTCCCCTCCCTAAAAAGGGAGACCCAAGGCACCTGGGTGGCTCAGTTGGTGGGCGTCCTATTTCAGCTCAGGTCATGATTTCACGGTTTGTGAGTTTGAGCCCTGCATCGGGCTCTGTGCTTTCAGCACAGAGCCTGGAGCCTGCTTCAGATTCTGTGTCCCCCTCTCTCTCTCTCCTCCCCCACTGACACTCTTTCTCTCAAAAATAAATAAAAATTAAAAAAATTTAAAAGGGGAGACCCTACTTCATTCCACACGATTGCCCTCAGCTACAGGAATGGTTTCTGGGATATCTGGTGGTCAACCCTGAGTTCTATTTAAAAAAAATTTTTTTTAATATTTATTTCTTATTGAAAGACACAGGGCGTGAGCAGGGGAGGGGTAGAGAGAGGGGGAGACCTAGAATCTGAAGTAGGCTCCAGGCTCTGAGCTGTCAGTCCAGAGCCCGATGTGGGGCTTGAACTCACAAACTGTGAGATCATGACCTGAGCTGAGGTCCATAGCTTAACCAACTGAGCCACCCAGGTTCCCCACCCTACCTTCTATTTTGTGACAGCTTCTGTATGTGGGGAAACATAGGAACCACTCAGGCCAGTGTCCCTACTAGAGGTACTCCAGGCCTCCTCTCTGCCTGCTGTAAAATCAGTCTAAGCCACTGCGCTCCCAGGTTTTCTCAAGCTTGCACATCTGCAGAGGGAACGACTGCCACTATTCACAGGCATTCCAGACATGCCCTGGAGTCTTCAGGGCTGTTGGCACCCTCTGGAAGTCCCACAGGTCCTAACCTCATGAGTACCAGAGGACAGAGGACATTTTTCCAGCAGGCCTATATTTGCTGCCCTATTATACGAACTGATCTTTCTGCTAAAATTGCTAACAGTCACTCTCCAGCCCAAACCGTGAGGAGACTGTCACTATATCTCCAGCGACTGACAGAGCTCACAAGGCTGTCAAATACACAGCCAAGATCAGAGGCCCCTGTCCTTTCCTTCACTTTAGAAGCCTGCCTTTTTCCCTGACTTGGACTATTGTTTATCATGTAAGTTCCTCACAATGGGAAAAGACAGGTGGACAGATAATGATCAGATGGGGTGTACATCGGGGTTGAGTGGGCCTCCTGAGGCCCCTTTCTTCTCTCCTTTGGTCTTGCACCAACCCCATCAGATGGGATAATTAAGAAACTGAGAGACAGTGGGTTCTTCCCAGGCACCCACTAAACCTCTGACTATATTATTTCCCAGGGCACTACTTGTAAATATCTCCAAGTTTTGTATAATATCAGCAGGCCCCAGGGAGTCCCTCTAGCCCCTCCCTGCCCACTGGGGCTCTCCAGATGGATTTGACAAATTGGCTTCCTCTTTGGTTAATGGCTACATGTTTGGTGGATGGTCTGATGCTGTCTGACCGGACATGCCAATGCCATGACTGTGGTAAAGAATGTAATGCCTGAAATGGTTCCTGGATTTGCCATTCCATTATGGATTTAGCCAGACCAAGGAACTCACTTCAGCACATAGACAAACTAGGTACTTACAAAGACTGGGAGTGATAATTAGAATTTCATACCGCACATCATCCTTAATCATCACAGAAGAGGACGATGAGGATATGTGGGTTAGGGGAACAGATATGGAACATGAAAAACTAGACACAAAAGTCCTTCAGGAAAAATCCACCTGGAAACTGGCCTGGAACATCCAGAATCTTTGTCCTTGGCCCTTAAAGAGATTTCGAATGCTCCAAATAGCAGGCAGGGACTGACCCCCTTTGCAACAGTATTTTCGAAAGGAATCCTTAACCCTTTCTTTACTGATTGAGTGAACTTCATGATAACTTATATGACCAAGTTGATGCCATGCATAGCCATGTCCAAGAACTAACAGGTACACTTGGGTCATATCATCCACAGACAATAAGAACATGGCCTCTGCCACTGACTAGCCTTGCCACCCTTTCTACATAATATGGAAGAGTCATCAGGTCTTTAGAGAGCACCCAGTGCCACTTCTCTGAGAAGGACCTTATGACGAACTCCTAACCGACTACACTGCCATCAGAATTAGGGAAAGATTCCTCTGGATTCACTCAAGCTGCACAAAATAGTTCCAGATCGCCATTGTCAAGACCGTGGATGACCATCCCCATGATGGCCATCGGTAAGGATTCCCAGAGTCAATTCCCAGGCTCCGGAAGCACATGGCATCACATAGTATGTCACGGATCAAAAAACTGCATTTCCACCTAGTTTCATTTTCCGGCTCTTTCCTGTCAGGAAAAAAAAAAAAAACTTTTTAAAATGGAGCCTACCCTTTCCCCCACTATTAAAAGACTGACTACATTTCCTGCTCTCCCTCTGAACCTCTACAACTGTCTGTCTTCAGACTGCATCTGCCCCATTCACCTGTGTAGTTATCTCAGTAGGTCAGACACAGACCCTTACACCAGTTTTCCAAGTCCCGTCTACAGTAAATAATCAGTCTGATTGTCAATTGTTTTGACATCAGGATAGCAAGTAAGCCCCCAAAGTAGTGTTATTTCCTGCCAGTGCAAGCAGGTGAATGCACCATGTGGATGGACAAATGGAAGGGTGTGTTATCCACAGCCAGCACGACAATGTCACTCTGCCTTTCCTTCCACTGCATTGATTGGGACCACAACTTTGATGGAAGCTTCACGATGGTCCTTTGCTCAGGTGAAGTATTGGGAGAGAATATTTCCCTTTGTATGAAGACAGTCATGGTTCTGGGTTCTCTCTCTTGGTGACATAGCAAGGCAACCTGGTGCCAGATGGTCACTAGGTGCTCCAGCATAACCCCCATGGCACAAACACTTTTCAGATCCCAAAATGTATCATTGGCACTCAGACTACCTGTGCATCAACTGGCATAGCTCAGCCACTTCCTGGTAAGGCTGCCTAAATGCACAAATCATAGGAAAGTAGACCGAAAATCTGGAGTAGCTCAGTCAGGTGACAAAACCCACCTTATAGCTGCTGAAGGGCTGCAGGCCTCCCATGTCTCACAAACTTTCAGGAATGCATGATAATCGACCAGTGACAGTGACCCTCAATTGCCCAGACCAGTGGGAACTCATGACAGGCTCTACATGAGCTGGTCAGGCTAACATCTTGGCACTGTTTGGACTGTTAGGAATTCCCAAGGCAGCAGGGTAGAGATGTACAGGTTGAGAGCAGACTGTGGCTGGGACTCCTTGGTCATCGATGCTGAATGGGACATACTGGCTAGCTCAGTCATGACAGAGTCTCCCCTGTGGCCCTTGAGATACCCTAAACTGCCTAGACAGTCTTGGGAATCTGAGCCATCTTATGGACAGCTGGGCATTTACATTTCAGTAGTCAACTGTAAAGTGCCACCTGTTAGGAGGGGGCTTTAATGCCCGTCAAGTGGGCAGACTGAAAGGAGAAATGGTGTGTTTAATGACCCTGCTCCTTCACTAAATCTTGAATTATGGGGTGCAATTACTCAGTCCTCTATTGCACACAGTATTGATGTACATATACTGTCTTAATTGGATGTTGGGTGGGTGCAATTTGCAGTCCTACAGACTCCTCATATGTAGCTCCCCCCAGGAAAACCAGGCACTGGGTTTGTTCCCACTGGCCTTGATGGCATGTGAGGGCATCCACATCATTAACGAGACAATGAAGGGTCAAAGGGGCCACCATTGCTAAAAGAGTTTCAGTAAAGATTCCTCCAATAGTGACATCAAAGAGATGTTGAGACCCTTCTACTATCCCTCCCTTTATACCAGGTAAACTAAAGGACACCACACTTACATTTGGAGGGGTTCCTGGGAAGCACTGTACCTTGGCTTCAGGGTCAATGAGAGAAATAAAGTGTTGTCTGTGTCTGTGTCCTACACGGTAATTACAGAAGTGTAGAGGCAGTTGTCCCAGGAAGAAGGACATACTCCACAAACCTCCGGGTCCCTATGCAGGGGCAATGGCATTTCCCCACCCACTGGGATCCCAGCTCCCCACTACCAGGGCTGTCATGTCCAGAGAAGTGATGGCACCCACCCGAAGGGTAGGAACAGCATTCTCTTGAAGATCCCAAAGAGTCTGATCAAAGTTTCTGACTTGTGTTCAGGCTGCCTGAGATTAAGTCACTAGGGACCCCTCTTCTCAGAGCTGTGCATAAAGAGAAGTGTGGGCATCATCTCTAGAGCAAGAGATCTGGGTTGAAGTTCCACCCCTTGAATGGGGCACTGCTGGGACCCTCCTGTGGGCTCCTATCTATGGAGGTGGTGATCCCATCAGCATTTGCAGCAAAGAAGTCTTGGGCTTCTTGAAAATTCTCCTTTTCACATCTGACTATGGCATGCATGCTAATGCCTGCTACACTAAAGCTGGTATTTCCATGAATTGTATTGGCACAAGGCTTAAAATCAGAGTGGTCCTTCAAGAAGAACTCCTTAGATTCTATTGTCAAGTGCCTCTCCTCCAGGTGCAAATGGACAAGGGCTCATGGGCGCATGACATAAGGCAAAAAAAAAAAAAAAAAAAAAAAAACCCAAAACCCACACCCATTGAATTGTCCCCATTCTATCTTAGAGTTGGATTGCATCACCTGGGCTTGACCTCTCCCAGTGGGCCTGTGCAGTCGTGCCATAAAAATCCAAGTCAGGACAATCAGAGCTTCTTTCTTCCCACCTCTTTGGGCTCTGGGGCCCTAGGGAGCCTCTTCCTCAGAGCCTTCCCCTTTTTCCTTGGTGTGTGTCTCTTGCCATGTGCCTTAGGGTGATTTTCATAGCCTTTTGGTACAGTGAAAAGACTGGAAGCTCCGTAGGTTGTCTCTAAGTAAACAGGCCGTTGATACCTTGAGCTTTTCAGTGATTTATGAATCTGGGGCACTTGGACCAATCCAGACAGCTGTAGTATGTCAAGCACTTAAAGCAACAGCTTGGAGCCAATTGTGAAGACCCACTAGAACAAATCAATGTCCTTGTCTCCCTCCCTTTGGACAAATGATTCCAGGACACCTTGCATTTTCATGATGGTGTAGTGCCTGTCACCATTTCTCTCTTTCACACTGGTCCGTGGATATGTTGGTGTAGTGGTCTTGACAGGGAGGACCTGGGATAGAAGTTAGCTCTTCCCAGACAAGTGTGCTGAGGCCTCCCACACTGAGGTGTCCCCCACAACACCTGTCAAATAGGGAGCCATTGTCAGCAGCAGTGAGGAATACAGCCAGTAGGGGGAGGTTGCCTTGGTCATGTCCTCCGCCCAGGGCGACATGATGCTCCTGGTAGAGTTGCCTCTGTCAGTAGGTAGGCATGGCTAAGCAAACACAACACCAGGGTACTGGCTGCAACACAGTGGACCCAGCAGCTGGCGTCTTCTTCAACACTAATCTAGGGGTATGGTCCTTGGTGTCCAGCAATATCTCACTTGGAGATGAGTAGGAAATACACACCTCTGGAACCCCAGGATGGTGCCTGATTGTTGGTCTCTGCAGGGAGTCTGACCTTTGATGGCACTGGTAAGTTAGGGCGGGGGTGTCTGGCAACACCTGGCATCAGCCCAAAGCAAAGCTACAGACCACTGGCAAACTCCAGCTCCTTCCCAGGGCAGCTGAGATGTGGGGGTGAGGAACAAGTGAGCCATTCTCAGTGCTAACACATTGTTGGAGGGCACCACCTAGGCCCCCAATCCGATCCCTGGGGACGAATGTGTTGGGGACCCCAGCTGTTGTACAAAATTAAGAACATGTAGACTGTATCCTGCTGAAGGAATAAGCAAGAGGCATTGCTCAGGGGGTGGACAGGCAGCTCCCTAGGCATCTGAGCTCTGGCTTTGGATACATGAGATGCATGGGGCCCTCCTGACTCAAGGTGCAGTTTCAGTGCTCCCCCAACAAAGGAAATGGAGGCATAGGATTTATGACTTACAGGGCCCGGAAGCAATGGTACACAAGGACCTTGGGAAGGGCAGGCCTCCTTCCCACATTCCCAGCGATCAGGACATAGAAAACAGGGTAGCAAGTACCTGATTACTTGAGAATGGATGGGGCTGAGGTCACTAACTTTTCACAGGCCCACCTCTGTGTGGTTATTTGAGAAGGCTCTCAGAAAACCAAAGTGGGAATCCTAGGCAGATCCTTATCTAAGGTTAAACTCACTGAAAGGTAGGCAAGAGAAAGAGAGCAGGGATTCACATTCATCGGGCTCCAACTGGATGCCAGACTCATCCACAGGCACTTGTGCCTGCCTTTCTGATGCATTTCATTGGGTGCTCCATTCAGTCTCATGGTCTCCGTCTCCCACATTTGGAAATTTTGTCTCCGGGGAGGCACAGCTTGTGCTAGTTGGAACCTAATGCCAGTCCCGTTCCCTCACAGCCCACAGACACCCCAGTGTGGAACAGGCAGTGTGGGTGGGTGGTAGCCCTCCATTATCCTGAACCCACATTGGGACTGGGGGAAGACAGATTACCTGGAGAATGAGAAAATGTTCAGTGTGCAACCGCACAGTTTTGGAGACAACTCATGAATTTGTCCCTGAAATAGCTTGTGTGAACGTCTCTTAATTCTGGAAGCATATACCTCAGTTCAAGACCCAGATGCTGACTCAGGTCCACTGCACATAATCTCGGGCTCAGTTTCGGCTCTTGGAAGCTTAGATATATACGTAGAGGCCACAAGCATGCAGTTTTTAAGTTTTATTTCAGTGTTCTGGTCAGTAAGCCATGAGAGATTTGTGTCAGAGCCTGATGTGCCTGTGGACCCCTGTGTCTCCTGCAGACCCCCGAAACGTGGATGTCAGCTCTGCAGCCTCATTACTGTATTTTCACACATGTGCCAGCTGGATTGTCTATAGGTGTTCAGCAGTTAGGAGGCTAATTATGGATTGTCATCAGCAACAATCAGTCCCTTAACTTTCTCGGGGTTGATAATTTGACATTTATGGCGACACCACAAGGAATGCAGCTATTATGGCTTAAATGGGATCAAAAACTGCTCTGAGATATAACAGGAATTCATGAGTTTGCCTGACCGGCCCCATTCTTCTTGGAGGGGTCCACTGTCTGTGCTCCCACCAGTGCCTCGTCCAGTGCACCATGGATGGTGCTTATGTAGCAATGGCAGTTCCTGTTATTGTCGCACGACCCTCTGTGACTGCATTTCTCCGGGATACAGTGATAATTCAGCTGAGCCACACTGCAACTGCAGTAGGTATCCTGACAGATGTTTCCAGGAGCACATGACATACCAGTTTTCACATGACCAATATCGGTTGTGCTATGACATGAATCCAGCCGCAAACACCAGAACCCTGAGATCTCAGACGGATAGAATCCAACATGCTCTTGCAGCTGAGGGAGATGTGTGACATTCCTACACTGCAGCCTTCCACATGGCCGTCTGTATGGGAACAGGTTCAGCGTTGACTTCCCCGGGGTCTTCTGCAGTGTCCATGTTGGCTGCTTTTTTGATTTATGGTCTAGCAGACATCTTCACCTTTCCAGAATTTTTGCAAAGATTTCTTGGCAGTGCATAGTGCGGTCAGTGCAGTTCCCATGATAGCAGCATCCCTCTTCAGTGCACGCAGTTCCATCTTGCATATGGAAGTCATCAGGGCATGACAAGGACACCCCACGGCAGGACTCTGGAAGATCACATATATTTTGGATTGGCCTGCCAAGTGTCGCAGCATCGAAATCGGTGCAGTTTGTATAGCATCTGCCGGTATTACATTTGTTCCCAGGGGTTAAAATACAATCACTCATACAGCATAGATTGCTATAGCACTGCTCTAAGGAGCTGCAGTCACAATGCTTGCCTGGGTCAGCTAAGTAGTTTCCGAAATGATTGTGGGTCAGGCTTTTATTTCAATGCACCATTTAGATGTTGAAGAGGCACTTGCCTAATCTGCCACTGATTATGTAGTGCTTATGAATGAAGGAACACTTCCTGAAAGCTTCAGGTATACAAGAGAATTGGGTCCTAATGCAGTTGGACCTTTTCTGGCAAGCATATTCATCAGTGTCAACCCACAAACCAATATTTCTTGCAATCTGATGTGTTGCTATGACAGACATGAGTAAATAATGTCTGCCTAAATAACCCATCATGATAGGGCTTTGTGGATGGCATATACTACATACAACTGGGCTGAAATTAACTTCATGGGATCCATTGCAAATCACAACTAAGGATGAATGTGGTTTAAGAATTCGAAAACCCTTGGACTTATACTATTGAAAAAAAAAAAGGACTCTGATGCAACACATATTTGCCCATGTTAGCTGGATATCTCTCATTATAAATTATCATGAAACCAATATAGTAACTTACATGAATCCCATGAAACAATGAGTCAATTAAGCTAATTAGCCTTATTAGGAATTGGGCACATTTTGACACGTGGTTGAACACACTGTATATTGTTTTGGAACTGAGAGCAAAATTCCGTGATGGGATGACTACAACTTAGTAGAGATCCTGAGCACTACACTGGCATTTGCTTGAGGAACAGGGTGTTCCCTATGCTCCTTATATCCCAGGTTATAAGTAGGTCCCATTGCATTGGTGTCTGCCACTCTCTGAGAAACAATGTGTTCAAATGTTGGGAATCGCTGATGTGTCTGATTTCATAGGCAAGGTCATCCAACTTCAAGATACCTTCAAGGCCCTGATAGCACGTGTCCATGGAGACCATGGAAAGAGGAATCTCCTCCAGGTAGCCGAGGTAGTAACAGTCTGGAGGCATGGAGGGGTAGTCCATCTGCAAGTCTCCCTGATCATCCTGAGTCATCATCAGCAGATGTCTGGACCTAAAGGGTTTCTTTGGCCACATGTGGAAAACAGGTCTCTTGTTCCAAAACACAGGCTACAGGACAGCCAACCAGTCATCTGAATGCCCTTGCCATTGTGCAGCTCCTTCTTTGTAATTAACACCTCAAGGAGATGTAGCGCCATGAGGGATGACCTTGAGAACCCCGGACAGGAGCCAGCACTGCCCAGAGTGCAAACCGCAAGAGGGACGCCCTCAGGGTGACCTGGCCCTCTGCCACCCTCATGCCCCTGCTCAGGGACATCTGCCAGTGAGAGTGGATAAATGGAGGATCCTCAGCAAAGTGAGGTCTAGGCCATCTGACAGAACAGAGGGCTGTACCGGGTGGCCAGCCCCCTGCACCTGGGATCCACTTGTGGGGTTAGGTAACAGTCCCAGGGTGTGGCATTGTGTGACCCTGCACAACAGTTCAGCTGGGGTGGATGTGGGAGAAGCAGGTGAGCCAGTTCAAGCGTGCTCACATGGACATAGTAAGGACTCGGACCCAGAGACATGGCTCTATTCAACACATTCCACCTTTAATCTAGCTAGTGAATATGGGATATGAAATTTTAACACCCTGAACTTCTCTACCAATTCCATGTCCTGTGGTACTGCTGGGTCGCTTTCTATGGACGACTGCTTTTCCTCATTATGGAGACCAATGCTTCCTACTTCCTTGGGATGTGGAGGTGGACATTGTCGATTTTACCTTTATAGGTGACTAAAAGAATAGCTTTGTCGTTTTTCATGTCTCATTCTGGTTAGACATTAGTTTTCAAGCCATTTGATCCTTTTGGTTTTTGGCTTGAAGCTTCCTGTGAGTTCACTGAGGAAACATTTCCCAGTATTCTATGTCATGATTGGTGAAGTACAAGGTTGTATTTTAGTATTTTTTTTTCTTTTTTTTTCAACGTTTTTATTTTATTTTTTTATTTTTGGGACAGAGAGAGACAGAGCATGAATGGGGGAGGGGCAGAGAGAGAGGGAGACACAGAATCGGAAACAGGCTCCAGGCTCCGAGCCATCAGCCCAGAGCCTGACGCGGGGCTCGAACTCACGGATCGTGAGATCGTGACCTGGCTGAAGTCAGACGCTTAACCAACTGCACCACCCAGGCGCCCCTAGTATTTTTTTTATGCCAGCTGGGGAGAACAGAAAGTACTGCTGACCATGCGTGAGCCCCAGGGGGGTTTCCACTCTAATCCCTTATTGGGGTTCTTTCCTGGCCTCTGGCAGTCTCCTCCCATGCATGTGTGGTTTCCTCCTCAGCTGGAGATGCCAGCTAGGTGAGGTAACTTTGGCAGCTTGCACCGTGGAATCTGCACATGATCAAAAGACGTTATCAACCATGGAACTCTCTTGTTTGATTAAATATGCTCTACTCCTTTAATACCCCCTGCGTCAGGGAGAAACCTCAGAGTTGGCTTTTGGACAGGAGTCTGCATTCTCACCAGTGGCTGGCCTTGTGCATAAAGCTCAAATTCCTTTCCTAACAAAATGAAAACTTTGAACGTTGACTTTTCCAGCAACAGGCAGCTGAATTTGGGTTTTGATAACAATAAAACCGAGTGGAGTGGCAGTTGCCAGGGGCTGGCAGCGAGGCACAATGAGGGTTAGATATCAAGGGGTGTGATTTTCTGCTTTGGAAGATGACTAAGTTCTAGAGGTCTTCTCCACAACATTACACGTGTAGTTATCAATACTGTATTGTATGGTTAAATTTAGTGACGAGGGTGGATCTCAGTTTCAGTGAGATCTTACCACAATACACGAGTTTTGCTTCTCACACAAAGTATGCATGGACACACACTCTGTACTGATAAGTGAAAATAATTTAAAAAAATGTACATACTTTGGATCCAAACCCTGGGATATGCCATTTACAAATATCTTCTTCCATTCCATAGGTTGCCTTTTAGTTTTGTTTACTGTTTCCTTCACTGTGAAGAAGCTTGCTATTTTGAGATACTCCCAAGAGTTCATATATGTATGTATTTAATTTTCTTGTAATATTTTAAATTTAAATACAAGTGTGTTAACCTACAGTGTAGTATTGATTTCAGGTGTAGAATTTAGTGATTCATCACGTACATATAACACCCAGTCCTCATTTCAACAAGTGCCCTCCTTAATGCCTATCTCCCTTTTAGCCCAACTTCCCCACTTCCCCTCAGTTTGTTCTCTGTATTTAAGAGTCTCTTCCTGTTACTTTCCTCTCTGTTTTTCTCTTATTTTATTTTTCCTTCCCCTATGTTGTGTTTCTTATATTCCACATATGAATGAAATCATATGATATTTGACTTTTTCTTACTGACTTATTTCACTTAGGTTAATATGTTGTTGTTCCACCCACATTGTTGTAAATGACAAGGTTTCATTCTTTTTGATGGCTGAGTAATATTCCATTGTATATATTTACCACCTCTTCTTTATGCGTTCATCTCCTGATGGATATTTGGGCTCTCCCACAATTTGCTTATTGTTGATAGGGCTGCTATAAACATTAGGGTCCATGTGCCCCTTCAAATCAGCATTTTGGTATCCTTTGGATAAATACCTAGTAAAACAATTGCTCGATCACAGGATAGTTCTATTTTTAATATTTTTGAGATATCTCCACACTATTTTCCAGAATGACTGTACCAGTTTGCATTCCCACCATGTTAAATTTAGCCATCCTGACAGGTGTGAGGTGTTATCTCATTGTGGTTTTGATTTATGTTCCCTGAAGAGGAGTGACAATGAGCCTCATTACACGTGTCTTTTCGCCATCTGGAAGTCTTCTTTGAAAAATGTCTGTTCATGTCTTCTGGCCATTTCTTTACCAGATTATTTGCTTTTTTCAGTGTCGAGTTTGAGAAGTTCTTTATAGATTTTGGATACTAAGCCTTTATCTGATATGCCATTTGCAAATATCTTCTCCTATTTTATCAGTTGCCTTTTAGTTTTGTTGATTGTGTCTTTGCTGTACAGAAGCTGTTTATCTTGAGGTCCCAATAGTTCATTTTTGCTTTTGTTTCCCTTGCATCTGGGACATGTCCAGTAAGAAGTTGTTCTGACCGTGTTCAAAGAGTTTTGTGCCTGTGTTTTCCTCTAGGATTTTGATGGTTTCCTGTCTCACATTTAGGTCTTTCATCCAATTTTGAATTTGATTTTGTGTATATTGTAAGAAAATGGTCCAGTTCCATTAGAGTTTCCTGTTGCTGTCCAGTTTTCCCAACACCATTTGTTGAAGGGACTGTCATTTTTCCATTTGATACTGTTTCCTGTTTTGTCAAAGATTAGTTGACCATATTGTTATGTGTCCATTTATGGGTTTTCTACTCTGTTCCATTAATCTGTGTGTCTCTTTTTGGGCCAGGATGTACTGTCTTGATGACTACAGCAGTGTAATATAGCTTGAAATCCAGAATTGTGATGCCTCCGTTTCTTTTCTGTTTTAGGATCGCTTTGGGTGTTCAAGGTCTTTTGTGGTTCCATGATAATTTTAGAATTATTTGTTTTAGCTCTGTGAGGAATGCTTGTATTATTTGACAGGGATCTTTGCACTGAATTATTTGCATTGAATGTCTAGATTGCTTTGAGTAGTATCAGCATTTTAACAATGTTTTTTGTTTTAATCCATGTGCATGGAATATTTTTCCATTTCTTTGTGTCTTCTTCAATTTGTACCATAAATGTCCCAGGTTTTTCAGAGTAAAGCTCTTGTAACTCTTTAGTGAGGGTTATTTCTAGGTATCTTATGGTTTTTGGTGTAATTGTAAATGGGATATGTTCCTTGATTTCTCTTTCTCCTGCTTCATTATTGTTGTATCGAAATGCACAAATTTCTGTATGTTGATTTTGTATGCTGCAGCTTTACTGGTTTACTGATCAGTTCTAGTGGGTTTTTTTTTTTTGGTGGAGTTTTTCAGGTTTTCTGTATTAGTATAAAATTCAACTCCAAAACTGAATAATCCTATTAAAAAAATTAGCAGAAGGCGTGAATAGTCTTTCCAAAATGCAACATACAGATGGCCAATAAACACATGAAAAGATGCTCAACATCACTCATCATCAGGGAAATATAAATCAAAACTACAACGAAATATCAACTCACTCCTGTCAGAATGACTAAACTCAACTACACAAGGAACAACAGGTGTTTGTGAGGATACAGAGAAAGAAGCACACTTTCGCACTGCTTGTGGGAATGGAAACTGGTGCAGCTTGTCTGGAAAACAGCATGGGCGTTCCTCAAAATGCTAAAAATATAACTACCTTATGATTGATCAATTGAACTACTAGGTATTTACCCAAAGGATACAAAAATACTAATTCAAAGGGAATTGCAACTCTATGTTTATAGCAGCCCTATCCAAAACAGCCCAGCTCTGGAAACAGTCCAAGTAAGCATTGACTCATAAATGGATAAAGTATATGTGGTATATCTACACACACACACACACACACACACACACACACACACACTCATACTCATACACTGGAATGTTTCTCAGCCCTGAAAGGAATGACATTTGCTATTTGTAATGATATGGATGGAGTTAGAGAGTATTATGCTAACTGAAACAAGTGAGAGAAAGACAAATATATGATTTCATTCATATGTAGAATTTAAGAAACTTCAAATGGGAAAGGGGACAAAGAAGAGAGAAGAGCTACACCAAGAAATAAACTTTTTTCAATGTTTTTAAATTTATGTTGAGATAGAATGGGGGGAGGAGCAGAGGAAGCAGGAAGGAGAATCCCAAGCAGTCTCTTTGCTGTCAGTGCAGAAACCAAAATGGGGCTTGATCTCAGGATCCATGAAATCAAGACATGAACCCAAATCAAGAGTCTTAGGCTTTACCCATGGAACATATAAACCCGACAAAACAGATTCTTACGTATACAAAACAAACTTATGGTTACCAGAGGGAAGGTGGGAGGAGGTTTGGGGAAGTAGGTGATGGGGTTGCAGGGCCGCAGTCATAATGAGCACTGGGTGTTGTATGGAAATGTTGAATCACTATATTTTACACCTGAAAGTAATACTACATTGAATGTTTACTATGTGGAATATGAATAAAATCTCAAATGATGTATTTACAGTGTCTGCAAATGGCCTTGTTGGCATACAGCCCATGAAGAAACATTTATTCCAGAAAATATACGGACAGATGGAAAAGCTAGAATTTTGAGCTAAGGTATGTGCCTTTCCTTCCCCAAACCAGCTCAGCAAATGGAAACTCCAGTGCAAGGAGCTGGGATTATAGGCATGTGCCACTGAGCCTGGCTGCAACCTCCCCTCCAGACTGTTGCAAACAACACCAGCGTTCCTGGTGACCAGCTCCTGTTCAGAGGACTCTTTCCCAGAGGGACAGGATGTCAGTGACCCTAAGCTGTTTGCTGTTGAGGCCAAGCCCCAGCAGGTGCCACTGAGATGTGGGACTCACTCATTGTTTGCAGCCCCACTCCCAGGATGGAAACACTGACCTGGGCACAGTCCACTAGGGATTCTGGGAGCCTGGTCGCCCCAGACCTGACTTGTACGGCAGGGGTCTCATGCCACCAGGACAAGCAAGCCTCAAAGAAGTGCAGCTGCCACTCACCCCTAAACTGAGCCCTTATTTTGTCCCCACCTGCAGCTGCAGAATTTTGCCCAGGGCAGGAAGGGGGGAGCTTGAGCAATCCACTAAACCAAGGTGCAAATCGGTTCCCGTACAACTGACTTCATTTACAGATGAGGGTGAGGAAGTTCTGGGCCTCATGTTGTGGGAGAGTCAGGTGCAGGAGACAGATGGTTTCAGTGGAGTATTCCTAACCTACTCCTCCTCACTTGCAGGAGAGAGCCAGAGCCAGGGACAGTGGAGGGAACAGCTCCTGTCAGAACACATGTGAGATTATGGCCTCAACAACTCTCCATTCAGAGGGGTCAGAGTTTGTAGGGTTTAGTCTGTGGAGAGTTGAAACATCTTGGTTACAACATTTATTTATTTCTTTTATTTTTTAAATTTTTATATTTTATTTTTTTTGTGTAGTATTATTTTTTAATATATGAAATTTATTGTCAAATTGGTTTCCATACAACACCCAGTGCTCATCCCAAAAGGTGCCCTTCTCAATACCCATCACCCACCCTCCCCTCCCTCCCACCCCCATCAACCCTCAGTTTGTTCTCAGTTTTTTTGTTTTTTTTTTTTAATTGTTTTTCAACGTTTATTTATTTTTGGGACAGAGAGAGACAGAGCATGAACGGGGGAGGGGCAGAGAGAGAGGGAGACACAGAATCGGAAATAGGCTCCAGGCTCTGAGCCATCAGCCCAGAGCCTGACACGGGGCTCGAACTCACGGACCGCGAGATCGTGACCTGGCTGAAGTCGGACGCCCAACCGACTGCGCCACCCAGCGCCCCTGTTCCCAGTTTTTAACAGTCTCTTATGTTTTGGCTCTCTCCCACTCTAACCTGTTTTTTTTTTTTTCCTTCCCTTCCCCCATGGGTTTCTGTTAAGTTTTTTAGGATCCACATAAGAGTGAAATCATATGGTATCTGTCTTTCTCTGTATGGCTTATTTCACTTAGCATCACACTCCCCAGTTCCATCCACGTTGCTACAAAAGGCCATATTTCATTTTTTCTCATTGCCACGTAGTATTCTATTGTGTATATAAACCACAATTTCTTTATCCATTCATCAGTTGATGGACATTGAGGCTCTTTCCATCATTTGGCTATTGTTGAGAGTGCTGCTATAAACATTGGGGTACAAGTGCCCCTATGCATCAGTACTCCTGTATCCCTTGGATAAATTCCTAGCAGTGCTATTGCTGGGTCATACGGTAGGTCTATTTTTAATTTTCTGAGGAACCTCCACACAGCTTTCCAGAGCGGCTGCACCAATTTGCATTCCCACCAACAGTGCAAGAGGGTTCCCATTTCTCCACATCCTCTCCAGCATCTATAGTCTCCTGATTTGTTCATTTTGGCCACTCTGACTGGCGTGAGGTGATATCTGAGTGTGGTTTTGATTTGTATTTCCCTGATAAGGAGCGACGTTGAACATCTTTTCATGTGTCTATTGGCCATCCGGATATCTTCTTTAGAGAAGTGTCGGTTACAACATTTAAAATTTCAGGGCGCCAGGGTGGCGCAGTCAGTTAAGCGTCCGACTTCAGCCAGGTCACGACCTCGCGGGGTCCGTGAGTTTGAGCCCCCGTCGGGCTCTGGGCTGATGGCTTAGAGCCTGGAGCCTGTTTCCGATTCTGTGTCTCCCTCTCTCTCTGCCCCTCTCCTGTTCATGCTCTGTCTCTCTCTGTCCCAAAAATAAATAAACGTTGAAAAAAAATTAAAATTTAAACATGACTGGGTTTAGGTCATTTCTATCTGCAGTAAGGGTATCCTTCATGTCTCCTATGCTTTCCTCAAGCAGAGCAAGTATCCTTATGATAGTTTTGAAAAATTCTATTTCCTTTTGAGTGTTTTTAGAAATTCTGTTTGAGGCATATTAGTTATATGTGCTTTAATAATATCCCTGGCAATGAACTTTTATCGTTTTTCCTTTTGGGATGAATTCCTCCATCATGGTGTATGTCTATGTCTCTGCTTTCTTAAGTGTTTTAGAAAATCCTGTTTTGTTTTCGGCTTCTGGAGTAGTGTCTTTATTGAGAAGTGTTCAATTGCTGTTGAGGGCTTGACACTTTAGGAAGCATTTGTTGCATATTCTGTGTGCACTGTGCTGTCGTGTATTGGCTGCTCTGTCCCTCAGCTAAGTCCTCTGCAGAGTTTCTCCTTGTCTCCATTGATGAGTGTTTAGACATTGTCCACAATGTTGTGAGTTTTAACTAGGTGAGTTTGTTCTGCCTGTTAAAAGAGGCTAATTCCTATTTCCCCTGGAGGTGAAGCTATGCCTCACTATATGGTCAGTAGACTTGGTGCCTTTGTGGGTATATGTCGTCTTTGAGGGAGGGGCGCAGTGCTGATCTGGTTTCCAGGCCCTCTGTCTCTAGTAAGGAAGCACCTGAGGAAGGCAAGGGGGGGGGTATAGCTTGGTGTCAGTGGCTCAGCTTCTACTGGGAGGTTCTGTGCTGCTCACTGAATTCTGTCTATGCAGATTGGTGGGAGGAAATATTGGCATCAGCTCACTATCTAGTCCCTTGAGTTGGAGTTCCCAGCCTCCCCTGTTCAGGAAGCCCTCCCACAGAGAGAACAATCTGTACCTGTTGGTCCCAGGCTTCCATCAGAACCCTGCCTTCACCCTGTCTGTGTCCAAACCATTGGCCCACCTGGTGGCACAGGGCTCTTATGTTTTATCTCAGGAGCTCTAGCTGGGTTTGAAAACTCCAAATTATATGAACTCAATATGACCGGGACCCCACTGATCCTCTAGGAGAGGGTCTTGCTGTGCTGTGCCTGGAGCTAGTTATCCCAGGAGGGCAGTTGCATGAACACTGGGGGCTTGGAGTTCATGGTGAGGAAGAACATGAAGGCAGCATTCAGTTAGCTGCTCTCAACAGAGGCTCCTATGCTAATGATCAGGGCAGTGCAATGGTGCCTGTTAGCTCTCCTGCCCCACAAGAGGCAATACACCCTTTACCAAATGCACCCCGAGAAGGGAACTGTCTCTCCCCAAGTTGCCCAGGGGATTCTCAGACCACAATGCCCCCTATGTGACTCTGCCTTCCTTCTCCACAGAAGCACAGCTATGCCCACCAGGCTCCATGCCAGTGATGGCATGGACTTCTAAATCTTCAGTCTTTGAACTGCACATTTACAGGAGGTTGACTTGTCATGATTACCTTTATGTGTCATCTTGACTGCATCATGGTGCCCAGAAGCCCCACTGTTTCTGTGGATGTCTGTGATGTGTTCCAGAAGAGACTGGCATTTCTATCCATGGTTTCTGTCTGTCTGGGCATCACCCATTCCATTAAGGTTCTGAATAGAAACTGATGCAGAGGGAGGAGGAATTCCCTCAGTTTTACTTCCCATGTGTGTGTTTGAATTGGAACATTGGTCTCCTCTGGCCCTTGTTCTGAGAGTTACATCATCAGCTCTTCACGTTTGAGACTAGAAACTAGTTCATAATCAGATGAGAATTACACCACTGGTTTTCCTGGGTCTCCAGCATGTGAGAGTGGAATGTGGGTCTTATCAATGTATTTAGTCATGTAAACCAGTTTCTTTGGTTTCTGTTGCTCGGGAGAATCCTGACTAATACATGGAGATGAATTATCTCTTCTTTAGAGGAATTGGATAAAGCTGTAGCTCATTTAAAGTCCTGAGTAGCAACGTGCCAGGAGGGAAGTGTCACACTTTTGAGACAAGTGGTGGGTGAAGATAATGGGGGTCTGGGGGATCCTGTAGTCCTGGCTGCACAGTGAGTGCATCTGGGACTTCTGTTTGGACGCCTGGGTGGCTCAGTTGGTTAAGCAGCCGACTTTGGCTCAGGTCATGATCTCGCGGTCTGTGAGTTCGAGCCCCGCATCGGGCTCTGTGCTGACAGCTTAGAGCCTGGAACCTGTTTCAGATTCTGTGTCTCCCTCTATCTGACCCTCCCCCGTTCATGCTCTGTTCCTCTCTGTCTCAAAAATAAATAAACGTTAAAAAATACTTTATAAAAAAAAAAGGTTCAGCTATTGTGCATCAGGAAATATGCAATTCACTCATACTGAGTGACAGGAGTAAGCAATGCAAACAACTGTGTCTTTGTGCATGTTAGGGTAGTTTTCCTATGACAACACAGTTGTTAATTCAGAGAGTTAATAGATAAACACAGAATCCTGTGACCAGAGAGGCACCCTGGAGAAACTGCTGTGTGGAGAGGAAGCCCCCGACCCTGACAGGAAACCTGCCTGTAACCTCCATCTGCACCTGCGCCTGGAAACACAAAGGAGAATTGTGCATAGTGTGCGCCCCCTGGTGGTGCTGATCCCCACCAGCAGGGAGGTTTGTGTGTGAGCTCCCAGTGAGGTCCCCTCACTGTGTCTCTCGCACAGTAATATGTGGCCGTGTCCTCGGTCTTGAGGCTGTTCATCTGCAGATACAGTGTGTTCTTGGAGTTGTCTCTGGAGATGGTGAATTGGCCCTTCATGGAGTCTGCGTAGCTTGTGCTACCTCCACTACTACTAATATACGCGACCCACTGCAGCCCCTTCCCTGGAGCCTGGCGGACCCAGCTCATTGCATTGCTACTGAAGGTGAATCCAGAGGCCACACAGGTGAGTCTCAGGGACCCCCCAGGCTTCACCAGGTCTCCCCCAGACTCCACCAGCTGCACGTCACACTGGACACCTGTAGACACAAGACATCTTGGTCAGGAATCTGTCACACATCCACTCTTTCTCAGTCATGTCCACTCACATACTCAGTGTCTCTCGTTCACCATGAATTACCTTTTAAAAGAGCAACCAGGAAAACCCAGCCAAGCACAATCTCCATTGTGAGGTGTCTATGTTCTGTGCTGATCACAGAATGGGAACACCTGGGACTCCTGGGGCTGGGGCTCCTCTCCCAGCTGCAGGGTTGGAGCTGGACTGGTTTAATCAGCACAGGGAGGGCTCTATTTGCATATCCTCTGACTATATATCAAGCTCCAGACTTAGATTTGTGTCAAATTTAAAACGAGTGTTTGAGAGTCACTTCTAGATCACTTCTTGCAGAAGGCGCTGTGACAGTATAAATAATTCTAATCTGTGAACACAGTTATCTTTTCATCTGTGTTTGCCATTTTACATGTCTTTCTCCCAGCAGGTCATGTTTGGTATGCCATTTTACTTTTTGGTGAAATTTAATCCTAAATATTTTGTGCCATATAATTTTAATGTGTGTTTATTTTTGTGTGACACAGAAGGAGAGAGCGATCAGAGAGAGAGAGAGAAGGGGACAGAGAATCCCAAGCAGGCTCTGCACAATCATTGCAGACCCTGCCTCAGAATTAAAGTCAGGAACCATGAGATCATGACCTGAGCCAAAATCAACAGTAGGCACTTAACGGATTGAGCCACACAGGTGCTCCCTTTTGTGTCATTTTCAATTGTGTGATTTTGTTAGTTTTTTCATATACTATGTTTTTGGTGTATGGAAATACAACATATTTTTGTATGTTGATTTGTACCCTGAACTTTTCCTGAGTTTATTAGTTCTGATACTTTTTTTGTGGAGTTTCTAAGGTTTCACTGTATGTAAGTTCGTGTGATTCTCAAACAAATAATTTTCTTCTTACTGATTTACATGTCTTTATTTCATTTTCTTACCTAATTTTTATGGGTACATCTGCAACTTGTAGGAGCAGCAAGCTTTTTCCTTCTTTGCTTCTGTGTGCTTTGTCTGGTCTAAGGATTCAATTGACATAAGACAGATCTACAGAAGAGAATAAATTTCATTTTGCATGTGCACAAGCTTCCTAATAATATGACACCCAGAGAATGAAGAAAGCAGGTGGCACTTGTGCCTTTTAGAATAAAAAACAATGGATTTGCGAAGAGTTAACAAGACAGAGATTTGGGTTTGGGCAAGTCAATTAGTGAGGAACTAACCAGGCTTGTTTGCACAGCCTTCTTGGTGCTAAGTTCCCATTTCTGGTGCTAAGGATGGTTCTTCCATTCTGGTAGAGGGGAAGAAGTTTCCCAGGAGAGATTTATTTCCTGCTCTCAGGGGGACAAAGGAGGGTCACAGTTTCCTTAGATTAGCTGTTACTCAAGTGACTTTCCTCCAAATAAGCAATGTGACAAGATGACATATATTGGGTGCCATATTTTACTGGTCTTCATGTTACCATGTGGAATACCTATGTAGGGAATGAGCATCCTTGCCTGGCTCCTAATGTGTCAGGAAAAGCTTCAGTTTTTCACTGTTAAATATGCTGTCAGGTGTGGGCTTTTCGTCTATGGCCACAATTTTACGGAGGTTATTTCTTTCTTTCCCTCAGTTGCTGAGATTGTTTTTACTAATGACAATTTCTTGAATTTTGTCTAGTTTTATATGTATCAATAGATGGTGATATAGATGATCAACAGATGTGACTGCATTGTCACATATGACCCTTTCACTGTGCTGTTGCATTCACTATGCTAGGAGTTTTGCATGTATGTCCATCTGAGATATTGGCCTTTAGTTTCTCTTCTTACGGTGTCTTTCGATTTTGCAGCATAGTAAGGTTGGTCTTGTAGATGAATTGGGGCATATTCCTTTCATTTCAGTTTTTGGTAAGAGTCTGAGAGGTATTGTCATTAAGTCTCTTTTATATTTTGATATAATTCATAGATAGAGCCCTGTGTTACTAAGCTGACTTTTTTCTTTTGGGGCAGTTTATGATTAGATTATAGATTGAATTTTATTTGTTTTCATTCTGTTAATTTTCTATTTCTTCATGTCCAGTCTTGCAGATTGTTTGTCTCTGGAAATTGCCTAGTTGCCCTTTGTTATCTAATAATGGGTCTATAATTATCTAGGCATTTTCTGTTATTGTTTTCACTTCTTTGGTATCAGTTATGTCGCCTCCTTAATTCTGATTGTATCTGTTTGAGTTTTACCTATTTTCCTAGTACAGATGCTTTTTCAATTGCATTTAGCTTTCCAGATATCCATTTCAATTTGTTAATTTTTTGTATTTTTACACTTTTTATTCCTTTTATCTGTTCTAATAATTTCTAATATTAGTTGAGTTAATAAAAATGCCAATGAATGTATCTGGGAAATTCTTATTTATATGGTACCACAAAGCACACAGAAGTGAGAAAACAATCCTGAGAAAGAAGAACAAACCTGGAGACAGCACACATCCTTCTTTCTAAGTATATTGCAGAGGTACATTGTCTATAACACTGTGCTGCTGGCACAGAGTCAGACACACAGACCAGTGGAGCAGATTAG
This sequence comes from Felis catus, assembly GCF_018350175.1. Classification (NCBI taxonomy): domain Eukaryota; kingdom Metazoa; phylum Chordata; class Mammalia; order Carnivora; family Felidae; genus Felis; species Felis catus. The sequence continues at coordinate 147,806,671 of NC_058373.1, forward strand.
AGAGACCAGAGTGAAATGTGTCTGGATGCAGTCAGCAAATCCTCCATGAGATTTCATAGAATTAAAATTAGGGAAAAATGGCCTCTTTCACAAATGGTTTTGAATTCCAGTGAGTAAAATAATGACATTTGGTCCTTATCTTATACCATACAGATATGTAGATCAGCATTCAGCCCCTTCCCTGGAGTCTAGCAGACCCACCTCATCAATTAGCTACTGAAGGTGATTCTAGAGACTGCACAGGAGAGTCTCAGGGACCCCCTCCCCTGCCAGGCTTCTCAGGTCTCCCCCAGACTCTACCAGCTGTACGTCACACAAGACATCTACAGATACAAGTCCGGAAACTGTCACACATCCACTGTTTCTCTCACTCATATCCACTAACATCGTCAGTGTTTCTTGTTCACCATGAATTACTGTTTAAAATAGAACCAAGGAAAACCAAAGTGAACCCAAACTCCATGGTGAGATGTCTGTGTTCTGTTCTGATCACTGAATGTGAACACTTAGGGGCTGGGGCTCTTCTCCCAGCTACAGTTTCAGGGATGGGAGGGTTTAATCAGCATACAGATGTCCTTTGACAATATAGCAGATTTTGCAATAGAATCCTCAAGAAGCCAGTGACCCTTGGCAGGTGTAAGGGATGGGGCAGTGTTTGGTGTCACAATATCTTTCAGGACATTGTGATTTATTAATTTGTGATTTTGCTGCAGTGATTATAAGTACCCATGATAATCCTTATTTTCACATATGAACCCAAACCCTTGAGGTAAGAATCAGTATACCACCATTGCACAGGTTAACAGATACACTGCAGCAGAGACAGAGTGTGTGAGTGTCCAAGATCACGTATGAGGTGAGAGTAGTCCCAGTATCTGAACCTGTGCTCCCCATCAGGGGACCCACCGGCCTCCTGAACCACATGCAGGACAAGGCTGGACATCCCAGTGAGGTTTGCAGGTTTCTGACCTTCTAGAAGTCCCAGGAGAGTGATGGATGGAAGCCAGGCCTATTGTGTCACAAATTGGAGAGAGTGAGAAGCCTCGACAGAGACTCACAGAGCTGATGGAGATGCCAGGGGTTTTCTACAAACACAAGGGGTCATTTACACATGAACTCTATGCGGAAATCAATGGAAACGCTCCATATGGAGCCTCTGGGTGGCTCAGTTGGTTAAGTGTCCGATCTTGATTCAGGTCATGGTCTCACAGTTTATGAGTCTGAGCCTTGTGTCGTGCTCTGTGCTGACAGCTGAGAGCCTGGAGACTGCTTCATATTCTGATACTGTGTCTCCTCTCTCTCTCTTCCCCTTGCCCGCTCCTAGTCTGTCTCTCTCTCTCATAAAAATAAATAAACATTTAAAAAGAAAGCCTCAATAACGTTCAAATGGTTGGTTTTTATTAAGATATGTTGAAGGCAAAACACCTGAGATATGGAAGGATGATGTTAATTAAAAATATTTCTTCATTTATGAAATGGAGATCATTATTCTTCTAAACTCTTGTTAATGTGAGAATGATCAAAGATGTATTTATCCCAGTGTCTGACCCTGGGAAAATTTGTGTATTCCCATTATCATGGTTTATTTCAACAGGGAGGACACTTGTGTGTTTCCACAGCTTTTAGAAACTCTTTGCTGTGTTCATGTCAGAATGAGTGTGCAGAGCCTGGATCTGAAACCCCTTGAGAGGAGACCAGGCCTCAACCAATCTCTTCTCCTGGAACATGAGCTCCCTGGTCTCTGAGTTCCCCCTGGTGGTTGTGATTGCCCCCAGTGGCCCCCGTGCTCCTGTTGTTTCACAGACCCCTGCAGAGATACAGTGACTCCTTTATTCCCCTCCCCATTTATGCAACATGCAAGGATGAGACCCTTCCATCATGAGCACTGCAGACCCTTCTGTTCACAGGATGTCTCCTCCTACATATTTTCCATCTTTGAACCCCTCACTCTGCTTCTTGCCTATAAATATACAATTATATTTCCTTTAATCATTGGTGAGCAACAATCTTAAATAGTTATCCTTATCAGCTGGCAAGAGTCAGAAGAACTTTTCACTTGATGATCAAGAGAACAAAAGAAGATTTTTGGGCTCAGAAATTCTACTTTCATGAAACTGGGATAAATGTGTCTAGCTTCAGACATGTACCATCTTTAAGAAAAAAGGAAGTGTCAATCCCAGAAACAAGTTGGAGTCTGAGATTCAGAGCATTCTCTCTTTGAACCTAACAGGTTTCCCCAGATTGATAATCAAATTGTTTCTTGTTGGTGATGCACTTCTCAATTACACTGTATTTCTTCTGGCATAGGAATGTCAGTACCTGTTATGTTATGGTTACCATGCAGAAGCATTCAGAAAAATAAATATGGTTTTCTAGAAATGCAGGTCGGCTGATGGAGAGAGTTTTGCCCCAGGATGGAAGGTACCACAGTCTCACCCTACCCAAGCTACATGGTTAGATTTGGGGTTTTAGAGGTAGTGAAATTTAGGTACGTTTTGCACTTGACTTAATTTTTAATGATTTGACATGTTGGAGTATTTGGGGGTGTGGTAATGTGAGTGTCATGTGGGATCGAGGTGAACTTTCCCTGACATCAGTGTGGACTGTGGTCATCTATGTGATACTTGAACCTATGTAGAATAACTTATGTGGCCAAAGGGACTTGTCACATGAGATTAATTTTGAGACATTGATATTACTGCCATGTGTATGAGTCTGGGGATGGAGTTCAGGACACAGATGGGCAGTCACCAAATGTCCATCTCGGAACTGAAGATGAGTGGGTCCTGAAGAGAGCACATCTGTGGGAGGGAATACCTTGAGAATTGTGGGATGAAACCCCTCATCACCAGGCACAGACACTTTCTTGCATGAAGTCCATGTCTCCCTCTGGGTCTGAGTGTCTAACCGAACCCAGGTGGATATGCATGGATGTCCCCCAAATGCTCTGAGGTGAAGAGAAACAGTAAGGAAAGAAACATGAAGACAGATAACAGCAAGGAAAGACACATAAAGGAGTCATTGCCATTGAGAGAGGACTTCTGGGGCTGACATGCATCCTGTGTTCTGCAGCCTTGATTGGACGATGTTGGACACTACCAGTGGAGGTCGGAGGCAGGCCTACAAACTTGGCTCTGGGATGTAAGAACAGAACCATAACCACCCTCAAAGCTGACTGTATTGTGGACAAGTGACATGACTCTGGAGGTCCCTCACCTGAGGGTAAAGAGATGTTCTGGCCACCCTGTGGCCCCTCCACCCTCTGAGGTCACTCCCTCCAGATGTTATACATTCACAGCTTCTATTGTATGTGAAATGTACCCTCTCTCAGTAAGGCGATGGTCCACTGCTGGTTCTGGGAGGATCCGTCCTTGTGACCTTGTCTCTGGTGTAAACCTCTTCTCTGTCTTCTAAGAATGAAAGCAAAGTTCCCCTTAACATGCAGCTAAAATCCAATATTGTGCCCTCACTTGGATCCAATTATTTTTTGGTGTAAATCACTAGTGAAATTGTCATCTGTTTGGAAATTCCCTTCAGAAGCAAGTACTGGAATACATGGGTGGTGTCAGGTGGTGTAGACCAGTGGAACAGCACATGGTAAACATGCATCCTCAAGGCTGAACTTGTTTCCTAGTGAGGAATGGGAAGTACAAGGAATGCCAGCTGACACTAGTCTGTGCTTTCTGAGTACCCAGCAGACCTGGGTGAATGAGCCTGGTCCAGGAGAAAGGACGTCTACACACAGGCAATACATAGATGCCAGCTGTCTAGACAGACTGCCCATGAGATGTGGTCACAGAGGAGCTGGGAAGGGCAGCTGGGGTTTGAACTCCAACTCACGTGGCACCAACATTGGGAATCATGAGTACGTTTGTTAATGTCCACTACCAGTTAGGGATAAAATGGGTAAATGCAAGTAGTTAGACTCACTGCCCTAGATCCCATTGGTTATGACCATTTGTAACAAAATTTGTCCCTTTCCTTTTCTTCCCCTGTTTTTTAATGTCTGAAGATTTTATTTATTTACATCTTTGTTAGTTAACATGTAGTGTAGTTTTAGTTTTGGGAATAAAATTTAGTGATTCATCACATACATTAACTACCATGGCACATCACGACAAGTGACCTACATAATCTCCATCACCCGTTTAGCAATTTGAATCAGAATTTTTGTGTCCTTTGTGTAATTACCTTGTAGAGAAATTGGTGGGACATAAGGTAATTCTATTTTAACTTTTTAAACTCTTCTCCAGTGTGGTCACACCACTTTGCATTCCCACCAAGAGTATAGGAAGGTTCCTCTGTCTCCACATCCTTGCCAATATCTGTTGTTTCCTGAATTGTTCATTTTAGCCATTCCGACAGGTGTGAGGTGGTATCTTATCATGATTTTGAATTGTTTTTCCCCAATGATGAGTGATGTTGAGCATCTTTTCATGTGTCTCTTAGCCATCCAGATGTTTTCTTTGGAAAAGTGTCTGCTCATGTCTTTTGACCATTCACTGGATATTTGTTCTTCTGTGTTTGTTAAGTTCTTACAGATTTTGGATACTAACTCTTACCACGTATGTCATTTTCAAATATCTTCACTCTGTCAGTTGCCACTTAGTGTTGTTGATTGTTTCCTTCACTGTGCAGAAGCTTTTTATCTGGATGAGGTCCCAATAGTTCATTTTTTGCTTTTGTTTTCCTTGCCTCTACAGGCATGTCTATTAAGAAGTTGCCGAGGTCGAGGTCAAAGAGGTTTCTGCCTGTTTTCTCTTATAGATATTGATGCTTTTTGGTCTTACATTTAGGTTTTTCATCCATTTTGAATATATTTTTGTGTTTGCTGTAGGAAAGTGTGCCAGATTCATTCTTCTGCATGTTACTATCCAGTTTTCCCAGCACCATTTGCTGAACAGACTGTTCAGCAAATCTGGTTCTCTATTCTGTCCCATTCACGTATGTGTCTATTTTTGTGCCAGTACCATGCTTTCTTGATGATTACAGCTTCGTAATACAGCTTGAAGTCTAGAATTGTGATGCCTCCAGCTTTGGATTTCTCTTTCAACATTGCTCTGCCTATTTGGTGTTTTCTGGTTTTATACAAATTTTAAAATTCTTTGTTCTTTTTCTGTGAAGAATGTAGGTGTTAATTTGGTAAGGATCACATTGAATGTGTAGATTGCTTTAGGTAGCGTTGATATTTTAACAATATTTGTTTCCCAATCCATGACCATGGAATGCTCTTCCTTTGTGTCTTGTGTAATTTGCTTCATATGCTTTCTATAGTTTTTAGCATACAGATCTCTAACATCTTTGGTTAGGTTTATTCCTAAGTATGTTATGATTTTTGGTGCAATTGTAAATGGGACTGATTCCTTAAAATCTCTCTTTTCTGCTTCATTTTTGGTGTAAGTATATAGTGCCAATAACTTGATGTTGTCTTTGATTCCTACAAATTTTTTGAGTTTTGTCTCCATCCTAGAAGTCTTTTGGTGGAACCTTTTGGATTTTCCACATAGAGTATCATGTAATCTGCAAGGAGTGAAAGTTTGACTTACTCCTTTCAAATGTCTATGCCTTTTATTTCTTTTCATTGTTTGATTGCAGAGGCTAAGCCTTCTAGTAGTACGTTGAACAAAATTAGTGACAGTGGATATCCCTGTCATGTCCCTGACCATATGTGGAGAGCACTCAGTGTTTCCCCATTGAGGATGATGTTAACAGTGCGTGTTTTGTATATGGCCTTTATGTTGTTGAAGAATTTTCCATCTATCTTTACTTGCTTGATGGTTTTTATCAAGAAAAGATTGTGTAGTTTATCAAATGCTTCTCTGCATTTATTGAAAGGATCATTTGGGTCTTATCCTATTATTGATATGGTGTATAACTTTGATTGATTGTTAATATTGATCCATCCTTGCACCCCAGGAATAAATCCGACTTCATCCTGGTAAATGATTCTTTTAATGTACTGTTGGATTCAATTTCTAAGTATGTTGTTGGTAATTTTTGCATCCATGTTCACCTGGGCAATTGGTCTGTAATTCTCCTTTTCTAATTCTTCCTGTTGAAATTTTGGTAGTTTACATGTTTCTGGGAATGTATTCATTTCTTCTAGATGGCCTAATTGGTTGGTATATAGTTTTTCATAATATTCTCTTATAATTGATTGTATTTCTGGTGTTGGTTGTGATCTGTCCCATGAAATTCATGATTTTGTCTCTTTGGGTCCTTTTTCTTTTCTGTTTGAATAATCTGGTCCAGGAACTTCAATTTTATTCATTCTTTCAGAAAGCAGCCTAAAAGTTTTGTTGATCTGTTCTACTGTTTTTGTTTCTTTCTGTGCCATTTATAGGTACTCTATGATTGTTTACCCTCCTCGTCTGACTTTAGGCTTCCTTTGCTCTTTTTCTAGCTTCTTTAGGTGTAAAGTGGTTGTGTGTTTAAAATTTTATTTTTATTGTGTTAGGCCTGTACTGCTATATACTTCCATCTTAAATCTGCTTTTGCTGCATCCCACAGATTTGGACTGTCAACGCTAGCATTTTCATTTGCTTCCATGTATTTTTATTTCTTCTTTAGTTTCCTGGTTAACCGCTTTACTCTTCAGTACGATGGTCTTTTACTCCAACTATTACTGGTGTTTCCAAATTTTTCCTTGTGGTCGACTCCAAGTTTCATAGTGTTCTGATCTGAAAAAATGCATGCCATAGTCTCAATCTTTGTACTTGTAGGGGCTGATTTATGACCCAGTGTGTGATCTATTCTGGAGAGTGTTCCATGTGCACTCAACAAGAATGTATTCTGCTGCTTTAAGATGGAATATTTTGAATATATCTGTTAAGTCCATCTGGATGTATGTCATTCAAAGCCATTGTTTCCTTCTTGATTTTCTTCTCACATGATCTGTTCATTGTTGTAAGTGGGGGGTGAAAGTCCCCTACTACTAGTGTATTATTATCAATGAGATTTTTTATGTCATTAATTTCTTTACATATTTCAGTGCCCCAATTTGTGGTCATAAATATTTACAGTTGTTAGTGCTTCTTGTTGGATAGACCACTTTATGATATAGTGCCCTTCTTCATCTCTTTTTGCAGTCTTTGTATTTTAAATCTAGGTTGCCTGAAAGGAATATGGTACTACAGCTTTCTTTTTATGTCCAGTAGCATGATAAATTGTTCTGCAACCCCTCACTTTCAATCAACAGGTATTTCTAGGTCTCAAAGGAGTCTTTTACAGGCAGAATATACATGGATCTTGTTTTTTTAATCCATTCTGATACCCTGTGTCTTTTGACTGGACTTTTTAGTTCATTTACATTCACAGTGATTTTGAAAGATATGATATTAGTGTACTTGTGTTATCACAATGCTTCTGTAAAGTAATTTTTTTCTGGAGATTTTCTCTGTTCCTTTCTAGTGTTTGTTGCTTTTGGTCTTTCTTTCGCACTCAAAGAGTCCCCTTTAGTATTTCTTGCAGGGCTGGATTACGGGTCACAGGCTCCTTTAGATTTTGTTTGTCTGGGAAGCTCTTTATCTCTCCTTCTTCTCAATGACAAACTTCCTGTATAAAGTATTCTTGTCTGCCTATTTTTTTTCCCATTCAGCACATTGAATGTATGATGACACTCCCTTCTCTCTTGGTAAGTTTCTGTGAAGGGAACTAACCTTATTTGCCTTCCCTTCTTAGGGACTACTTTTCTCCTGCTGCTTTTAGGATTTTTCCTTTATCTCTATATTATGTCAATTTTCTATGATTTATCTTGGTAATGGCCTGCTTTTGTTGATTTTGATAGGAGTTCTCTGTGCCTTCTGGATTTGGATGTTCATTTCCTTCCTTGGGTTAGGGCAACTTTCAGCTACAATTTGCACAAATAAACCTTCTGTCCCTTTTTCCCTCTCTTCTTTTGGGACTCCTATGTTTGTTGTTGTTGTTGTTGTTGTTGTTGTTATTTTTGTTTTTTTAATATATGAAATTTATTGTCAAATTGGTTTCCATACAACACCCAGTGCTCATCCCAAAATGTGCCCTCCTCAATACCTATCACCACCCTCCCCTCCCTCCCACCCCCCATCAACCCTCAGTTTGTTCTCAGTTTTTAACAGTCTCTTATGCTTTGGCTCTCTCCCACTCTAACCTCTTTTTTTTTTCTTCCCATCCCCCATGAGTTTCTGTTAAGTTTCTTAGGATCCACATAAGAGTGAAACCATATGGTATCTGTCTTTCTCTGTATGGCTTATTCACTTAGCATCACACTCTCCAGTTCCATCCACGTTGCTACAAAAGGCCATATTTCATTCTTTCTCATTGACACGTAGTATTCTATTGTGTATATAAACCACAATTTCCTTATCCATTAATCAGTTGATGGACATTGAGGCTCTTTCCATAATTTGGCTATTGTTGAGAGTGCTGCTATAAACATTGGGGTACAAGTGCCCCTATGCATCAGTACTCCTGTATCCCTTGGATAAATTCCTAGCAGTGCTATTGCTGGGTCATACGGTATGTCTATTTTTAATTTTCTGAGGAACTTCCACACAGCTTTCCAGAGCGCCTGCACCAATTTGCATTCCCACCAACAGTGCAAGAGGGTTCCCGTTTCTCCACATCCTCTCCAGCATCTATAGTCTCCTGATTTGTTCATTTTGGCCACTCTGACTGGCGTGAGGTGATATCTGAGTGTGGTTTTGATTTGTATTTCCCTGATAAGGAGCGACATTGAACATCTTTTCATGTGCCTGTTGGCCATCCGGATGTCTTCTTTAGAGAAGTGTCTATTCATGTTTTTTGCCCATTTCTTCACTGGGTTATTTGTTTTTCGGGTGTGGAGTTTGGTGAGCTCTTTATAGATTTTGGATACTAGCCCTTTGTCCGATATGTCATTTGCAAATATCTTTTCCCATTCCGTTGGTTGCCTTTTAGTTTTGTTGGTTGTTTCCTTTGCTGTGCAGAAGCTTTTTATCTTCATAAGGTCCCAGTAATTCACTTTTGCTTTTAATTCCCTTGCGTTTGGGATGTGTCGAGTAAGAGATTGATACGGCTGAGGTCAGAGAGGTCTTTTCTTGCTTTCTCCTCTAGTGTCTTGAGGGTTTCCTGTCTCACATTCAGGTCCTTTATCCATTTTGAGTTTATTTTTTTGAATGGTGTGAGAAAGTGGTCTAGTTTCAACTTTCTGCATGTTGCTGTCAAGTTCTCCCAGCACCATTTGTTAAAGAGACAGTCTTTTTTCCATTGGATGTTCTTTCCTGCTTTGTCAAAGATGAGTTGGCCATACGTTTGTGGGTCTAGTTCTGGGGTTTCTATTCTATTCCATTGGTCTATGTGTCCGTGTTTGTGCCAATACCATGCTGTCTTGATAATTACAGCTTTGTAGTAGAGGCTAAAGTCTGGGATTGTGATGCCTCCTGCTTTGTTCCTCTTCTTCAAAATTATTTGGCTATTCGGGGCTTGGGACTCCTATGAAAGGAATTTTACTACACTGTACAGAGTGGCTGAGTTCTCTAAGTCTACATCCATAACCCAAGAAGTTAATTTACCCTCTCTTTTCTGATTCCTTATTTTCCATAATTTTATCTTCTATATCACTTAGTCATTCCTCTGCTGCTTCCACCCATTATTATGTGCAGTAAGCATCATGTCTCTTTCATAGCATTTTTGAATTTCACCGTTGACCAGTTTTTATGTCTTTAATCTCTGTGGTATGCATATCCTTGATGTCTTCTATGCTGTTCTCAAGCCCATCCATTATCCCTACTATTGTTGTTTTAAGTTCTGTTTTAGGCATATTCCTTATATCTGTTTTCATTAGATCCCTGGATATGATCCTTTCTTGTTCTCTCTTTGGGGGTGAATTCCTCCATATTCTATATTGTCTAGGTCTCTGTCTTCTTCTGTGTTTTAGAAAACATGTTATGTTTTCTGCTTCTGAGAGTAAAGGCTACATTAAGAAGAGTTCGTATGCTGTACGGAGACTGGCGCTTCAGGAAGGGTTTGTGGTGAGTGCTGTGTGCACTGTGTTCTTGCGTTTTGGTGTCTTGGGAAGTGGGCATCACCCAATCCATTAAGGTTATGAATAGAATAAAAATAAAAGTGAAGCAAATTCTCTCATTTTTACTTCTTGTGAGCCTGCTTGAGCTGTAACATTGGCTTCCTCTTGCCCTTGGAGTGAAAGTTAAACCATCAGGTCCCCGCATTCTCAGACTTGACACTAGTTTGGAATCAGATGAGAATTACACCATTGACTTTACTGGGTATCCAGCATGTGATAGTATATCATGGGACTTCTCAGCCTATTTATTCATGTAAACCAATGTGCTATGTGTTCTGTTCCTCAGGATTATCCTGACTAATACATGTAGATGCTTTTTCTCTTGTAGTTTCAAGTATTTGAAGAAAACTGTAACACATATAAAGTTCTGAGAAGCAAAGTGACATGAATGAAGTGTCATGGTGTTTGACTGGGACAAGAGCAGGGTGAGGATAACGAGGAGCTATGGGGTCCTGTGGTCCTAGATGCAAAGTGAGCGCTCCTGGGACTCCTGTAAATGTTCAGTTGATGTGCATCAGGATACGTGTAAACCATTGATATTTAGTACAAGGGTAAGCAATTGTAAGAGACTCTATCTCTTGTTCATGTAATTATAGTTTTCCTGGTAAAACAAACTTTGTAAACCAGACCCAAGTAGGTAAGCACAGAATCATGTGTCCAGAGAGGCTTCCTGGGGGAAACTGCTGTATGGAGAGGAAGCCCTAGGCCATGGCACTAAACCTTCCATCAACGCCTACCTGCACCTGCTCCTGGGAACACAAACAGAATGGTGCATAGTGTGCATCCCCTGGCGGTCCTGATCTTCTTCTACAGGGCGGTTTGTGTCTGGGCTCACACTGACAACCCCTCACTGTGTCCTTGCACAGTAATACATGGCCGTGCTGCAGACCTCAGACTGCTCAGCTCCATGTAGGCTGTGTTTGTGGATGTGTCTGCCGTCAGAGTGAGTCTGCCCTGTGTGCAGACTGAGCTCCTGCCACTGAGTGATAAGACCTTACAGAAAATTCTCCCCATTGTGGACCAGTATTGAATGAGGCAGAGACCACCTGAACCTGATGTTGGCTCTGACATCTGAACGTCTTATTCCTGGATAAGCGTGACTCCAAACTGCTGCACAAAATGGGGGTAATAAATGCATCCTGGCTTCCGTCTATTAGATGAAGATATCTAAAAGCCCTGGACTAGCAGCGTCTTCAAGTGTCTTCTCACTGCCTGAGTTCATTAAATGCTCTGATGGAACAGGATATTTAAACACCCTTTAGCATCCCTCATCCTACTCATATTTTAGGTTTCTTTCTGGAAAAGGAAACACTGGCTTCTGACAGGAAAGCCTTCCTCACCCGTTGTGAACCTACTCACCTGGTGTAACAGTCTTGTGCTGGGTAGTACTGAAAGCTCCCTGCAGTCTAGGCCCGGGCCTGCAGGGAGGTTCCTGTCAAGACTCACAGGACATTTATTCCAGTGTCTCTACTCCAGCATTACGTGGTGGAGGGGAGCAGAATATGCCACCCCAAATATGCCACTGGAATGAAACATGCTTGAGAAACAGCCAGTGCAGAGACGCACTTACCATCCTTTGTTCCCTAAACAGAATATAAATCTCCATGTGAAATACACCCTTTTTGTACCAGGAGGGGAGAACTGTCCTTAGCACCAGAAAAAGGAACTTAGGCCCCAGAATGCTGTGCAGAGAAACCTTAGTTCTTCACTATTGTAGTAACACTAAGCACATTGAAGCTCTCAGTTTTTCCCCTTTGAGGATGATATTAGCATTGGGTCTTTCATATATGGCTTTTATGATCTCGAGGTATGCTCCTTCTATCCCTACTTTCTTGAGGGTTTTTATCAAGAAACGATGCCGTATTTTGTCGAATGCTTTCTCTGCATCTATGGAGAGGATCATATGGTTCTTGTCCTTTCTTTTATTGATGTGATGAATCATGTTTTGCAGATATATAACCAGCCCTGCATCCCAGGTATAAATCCCACTTGGTCGTGGCGAATAATTATTTTAAAGTATCGCAGGATCTGGTAGGCTAATATCTTGTTGAGGATTTTTGCATCCATGTTCATCAGGGAAATTGGTCTATAGTTCTCCTTTGTAGTGTGGTCTCTGTCTGGTTTTGGAATCAAGGTAATTCTGGCTTCACAGAAAGAGTCTGGAAGTTTTCTTCCATTTCTATATTTTGGAACAGCTTCAAGAGAAGAGGTGTTAACTCTTCCTTAAATGTTTGGAGAATCCCCTGGAAAGCCATCTGGCCCTGGACTCTTGTTTTTGACAGATTTTTGATTACTAATACTATTTCCTTATTGGTCATGGGTCTGTTCGAATTTTTATATTTCTTCCTGTTTCAGTTTGCTAGTGTATATGTTTCTAGGAATTTTCCCATTTCTTCCAGATTGACCATTTCATTGGCATATAATTGCTCATAATATTCTCTTACTATTGTTTTTATTTCTGTTGTGTTGGTTGTGTCTTTCCTCTGTCATTCTTGATTCTAGTTATTTGCTTCCTTTCCTTTTTCTTTTTTTTTCTTTTTTTTAACGTTTATTTATTTTTGGGACAGAGAGAGACAGAGCATGAATGGGGGAGGGGCAGAGAGAGAAGGAGACACAGAATGGGAAACAGGCTCCAGGCTCTGAGCCATCAGCCCAGAGCCTGACGCGGGGCTCGAACTCCCGGACCGTGAGATCGTGACCTGGCTGAAGTCGGATGCTTAACTGACTGCGCCACCCAGGGGCCCCTCCTTTTTCTTTTTGATCAAACTGGCTAGTGGTTTATCAATTTTGTTCATTTTTTCAAAGAACCTGCTTCCGGTTTCATTGATTTGGTCTACTGTTTTTTTGGTTTCGATAGCATTAATTTCTTTTGTAATCTTTATTATTTCCTGTCTCCACTGGTTTTGGGTTCTATTTGCTGTTTTTTTTCCAGCTCCTTAAGGTGTAAGGTTAGGTTGTGTATCTGAGATCTTTCTTCCTTCTTTAGAAAGGCCTGGAATGCTATATACTTTCATCTTATGACCACCTTTGCTGCGTCCCAGAGGTTTTGGGTTGTGGTGTTATCATTTTAATTGACTTCCATATACTTTTTAACTTCCTGTTAACTGCTTGGTTAGCCCATTCATTCTTTAGTAGGATGTTCTTTAGTCTCCAAGTATTTTTTACCTTTCGAAATGTTTTCTTGTGGTTGATTTTGAGTTTCACAGCATTGTGGTCTGAAAATATGCACAGTATGATCTCAATCTTTTTGTACTTACTTAGGGCTGATTTGTGTCCCAGTATATGGTCTATTCTGGCGAACGTTCCACGTGCGCTGAAGAAGAATGCATATTCTGCTGCTTTAGGATGAAATATTCTGAATATATCTGTTAAGTCCATCTGGTCCAGTGTGTCATTCAAAGCCATTCTTTCCATGTCAGTTTTTTGTTGAGATGATCTGTCCATTGCTGTGAGTGGGGTGTTGAAGTCTCCTAATATTATGGTATTACTATCGGTGAGTTTCTTTATGTTTGTGATTAATTGATTTATATATTTGTGTGCTCTCCCATTTGGCGCATAAATGTTTACAATTATTAGGTCTTCTTCATCTATAGACCCCTTGATCATGATATAATGCCCTTCTGCATCTCTTGATACAGTATTTTTAAGTCTAGATTGTCTGATATAAGTATGGGTACTCGGGCTTTCTTTTGTTGACCATTAGCATGATAGATGGTTCTCCATCCCCTTATGTTGAATCTGAAGGTGTCTTTAGGTCTAAAGTGGGTCTCTTGTGAACAGCATATAGATGGATCTTGTTTTCTTATCCATTCCGTTACCCTATGTCTTTTGATTGGGGCATTGAGTCCACTGAGGTTTAGAGTGAGTACTGAAAAATGTGAGTTTATTGCCATGGTGAAGCTTGTAGAGCTGGAGTTTCTGATGGTGTTCTCTGGTCCTTTCTAATCTTTCTTGCTTTTGATACACACGCACACACACACACACACACACACACACACATATATATATATATTTTTTTTTTCACCTTTGTCCCCTCAGAGAGTCCCCCTTAAAATTTTTTGCAGGGCTGGTTTAGTGGTCAAAATCTCTTTTAATTTTTGTTTGTCTGGGAAACTTTGATCTCTCCTTCTATTTTGAATGACAGCCTTCTTGGATAAAGAATTCTTGTCTGCATACTTTTCTGATTCAGCACCTTGAATAGACTCCACCACTCCTTTCTGGCCTGCCAAGATTCTGTGGATAGGTCTGCTGCAAACCTGATCTGTCTTCCCTTGTATGTTAGGGACTTTTTTTCCTTGCTGCTTTCATGATTCTCTCCTTGCCTGAGTATTTTGTGAATTTGACTATGATATGCCTTGTTGTTGGCCAGTTTTTGTTGAATCTAATGGGGGTCCTCTGTGCTTCCTGAATTTTGATGTCTGTGTCTTTCCCCAGGTTAGGAAGTTTTCCGCTATGATTGGCTCACATAACCCTTCTACCCCTATTTCTCTTTCTTCCTCCTCTGGGACCCCTATGATTCTGATGTTCCTTTTTAATGAGTCACTGATTCTTCTAATTCTTAAATCATGCTCTTTTGCCTTAATCTCCCTCTTTTTTTCTGCTTCATTATTTTCTATAAGTTTGTCATCTATATCGCTGATTCTCTGTTCTGCCTCATCCATCCTTACCACAGCTGCATCCATCTGTGATTGCAGTTCAGGTATAACATTCTTAATTTCATTCTGGCTATTTTTTTTTTACTTCTCTTATCTATTCAGAAAGGGATTCTAATCTATTTTTGACTCCAGCTAGTATTCTTATTATCGTGATTCTAAATTCTGGTTCAGACATCTTGCTTGTACTTGTGTTGGTTAAATCCCTGGCTGTCGTTTCTTCGTGGTCTTTCTTTTGTGGTGAATTCCTTCGTTTTGTCATTTTGAAGAGAGAAAAGGAATTAATGAAGTAGAAATATTGAAATAAAACAAATAAAATTTCAAAAATATTAAAATTAAAAATTAAACACACACACACACACACACACAAATCTAATAGTTAATGCTAGATCCTAGGTGTGTTTTGTTTAGGTGTTGAAAGTGGTTTGACAGATTAGGGAAAAAAAAGGGGGCAAATTAAATCATTTGAGAATATGAAAAAAATGCATACACTGATGTAGAGTAAAATGGGTATATTGGAGTAAAATAGGATTTGAAAATAATATAGACAAAAGTAAAGTATATAGTAGAAAAAATTAAATAAAAATATTTTTAATAAAAATTATGAATTTTTTGTTCTGTAGTTAAGAAAAAAGTAAAGAAATGAAAAAGAGAATAAAGATAAAGAATAGAAAAAAAGAAGAAATCATTTGATAATTTGAAAAAGTGAATATACTGTAGTAGACTAAAGTAAAATGATGGAAATAAAATGGAATTTGAAAAAATTTACAAAAACTAAAAAAAACATAGTAATGACAATTAATAAGATTATTTTGTAAATATGAAATTTATTGTCAAATAGGTTTCTATACAACACCCAATGCTCATCCCAACAGGTGCCCTCCTCAATACCCATCACCCACCCTCCCCTCCCTCCCACCCCCCATCAACCCTCAGTTTATTCAGTTTTTAAGAGTCTGTGATGGTTTGACTCCCTCCCTCTCTAACTTTTTTTTTCTTCCCCTTCCCCAAGGTCTTCTGTCAAGTTTCTCAGGATCCAAATAAGAGTGAAAACATACGGTATCTGTCTTTCTCCATATGACTAATTTCACTCAGCACAACACTCTCCAGATCCATCCATGTTGCTACAAAAGGCCACATTTCATTCTTTCTGAATGTCAGGTAGTATTCCATTTTGAATAGATACCACAATTTCTTTATCCATTCATTAGTTGATGGACATTTAGACTCTCTATAATTTGGCTATTGTTGAGAGTGCTGCTATAAACATTGGGGTACAAATGCCCCTATGCATCAGCACTCCTGTATCCTTTGGGTAAATTCCTAGCAGTGCTATTGCTGGCTAATAGGGTAGGTCTATTTTTAATTTTTTAGGAACATCCACACTATTTTCCAGAATGGCTGCACCAGTTTGCATTCCCACCAACAGTGCAAGAGGGCTCCCGTTTCTCCACATCCTCTCCAGCATGTATAGTCTCCTGATTTGTTCATTTTAGCCACTCTGACTGGCATGAGGTGGTATCTCAGTGTGGTTTTCATTTGTATTTCCCTGATGAGGTGCGACATTGAGCATCTTCTCATGTGCCTGTTGGCCATCTGGATGTCTTATTTAGAGAAGTGTCTATTCATGTCTTCTGCCCCTTTCTTCACTGGATAATTTGTTTATCAGGTGTGGAGTTTGATGAGTTCTTTATAGATTTTGGATACTAGCCCTTTGTCTGATATGTCATTTGCAAATATCTTTTCCCATTTCGTTGGCTGCCTTTTAATTTGGCTGATTGTTTCCTTTGCAGTGCAGCTTTTTATCTTCATGAAGTCCCAATAGTTCATTTTTGTGCTTAATTCCCTTGCCTCTGGAGATGTGTCAAGTAAGAATTTGCTGTGGCTGAGGTCAGAGAGGTTATTTCCTGCTCTCTCCTCTAGGGTTTTGATGGTTTCCTGTCTCACATTCAGGTCCTTTATCTGTTTTGAGTTTATTTTTGTGAATGGTGTAAGAAAGTGGTCTAGATTAATTCTTCTGCATGTTGCTGTCCAGTTCTCCCAGCACCATTTGTTAAAGAGACTGTCTTTTTTCCATTGGATATTCTTTCCTGCTTTGTCAAAGATTAGTTGGCCATACATTTGTGGGTCCAATTCTGGAGTCTCTATTCTATTCCATTGGTCTATGTGTCTGTTTTTGTGCCAGTACCATGCTGTCTTGATGATGACAGCTTTGTGGTAGAGGCTAAAGTCTGGGATTGGGATGCCTCCCGCTTTGGTCTTCTTCTTCAATATTTGGCTATTCTGGGTCTTTTGTGGTTCCATACAAGTTTTAGGATTGCTTGCTCTAGCTTCGAAAAGAATGCTGGTGCAATTTCGATTGGGATTGCAATTTCGATTGTGTAGATTGATTTGGGTAGTATTGACATTTTAACAATATTTATTCTTCCAATCCATGAGCATGGAATGTTTCTCCATTTCTTTGCATCTTCTTCAGTTTCCTTCATAAGCTTTCTATAGTTTTCAGCATACAGATCTTTTACATCTTTGGTTAGGTTTATTCTTAGGTATTTTATGAATCTTGGTGCAATTGTGAATGGGATCAGTTTCTTTATTGGTCTTTCTGTTGCTTCACTGTTAGTGTATAAGAATGTACCTGATTTCTGTACATTGCTTTTGTATCTTGCGACTTTTCTGATTTCATGTATCAGTTCTAGCAGACTTTTGGTGGAGTCTATTGGGTTTTCCATGTGTAGTATCATGTCATCTGCAAAAAGTGAAAGCCTGACTTCATCTTTGCCAATTTTGATACCTTTGATTTCCTTTTGTTGTCTGATTGCTGATGCTAGTACTTTCAACACTATGTTAAACAACAGCAATGAAATATCTCAATTTTTCCCCATTGAGGATGATATTAGCTGTGGGCTTTTCATAAATGGCTTTTATGATGTTCAAGTGTGTTCCTTCTATCCCGAGTGTCTTGATGGTTTTTACTGAGAAAGGATGCTGAATTTTGTCAAATGCTTTCTCTGCATCAATTGACAAGATCATATGGTTCTTATTTTTTCTTTTATTTATGTCATGTATCACACTGATTGATTTGCGAATGTTGAACCAGGCCTGCAGCCCAGGAATGAATCCCTTTGATCATGGTGAATAATTCTTTTTACATGCTGTTGAATTCGATTTGTTAGTATCTTGTTGAGAACATTTGCATCCATATTCATCAGGGATATTGGGCTGTAGTTGTGTTTGTTGCTGGGTCTCTGTCTGGTTTAGGAATCAAAGTAATGTTGGCTTCATAGAATGAGTCTGGAAGTTTTCCTTCCCTTTCTATTTTTTTGGAACAGCTTGAGAACTAGAGGTATTATCACTGCTTTAAATGTCTGGTGGAATTCCCCAGGGAAGCCATCTGGTCCTGGACTCTTGTTTGTTGGGAGATTTTTAATGACTGATTCAATTTCTTCACTGGTTATGGGTCTGTTCAAATTTTCTATTTCTTCCTGTTTGAGTTTTGGAAGTGCATGGGTGCTTAGGAATTTGTCCGTTTCTTCCAAGTTGTCCAGTTTGTTGGCATATAATTTTTCATAGTAGTCCCTGATAATTGCTTGTATTTCTAAGGGTTTGGTTGTAATAATTCCATTTTCATTCATGATTTTATCTGTTTGGGTCATCTCCCTTTTCTTTTTTAGAAGCCTGGCTAGAGGTTTATCAATTTTGTTTATTTTTTCAAAAAACCAACTCTTGGTTTCATTGATCTGCTCTTCAGTTTTTTAGATTCTATATTGTTTATTTCTGCTCTGATCTTTATGATTTCTCTTCTGCTGGGTTTAGGGTGTCTTCGCTGTTCTGCTTCTATTTCCTTTATGTGTGCTGTTAGATTTTGTATTTGGGATTTTTCTTGTTTCTTGAGATAGGATTGGATTACAATGTATTTTCCTCTCAGGACTGCCTTTGCTGCATCCCAAAGCATTTGGATTGTTGTATTTTCTTTTTATTTTTTTAATGTTTATTTATTTTTGAGAGAGACAGAGGCAGAATGCGAGTGGGTTAGGGACAGAGAGAGAGGGAGGCACAGAATCTAAAGCAGGCTCCAGACTCTGAGCTGTCAGCACAGACCCAGACGTGGGGCTCGGACTCACAAGCTGGGAAATTGTGACCTGAGCCGAAGTTGGAAATTCAACCGACTGAGTCACCTAGCCCCCCTGGAGTGTTGTATTTTCATTTTCATTTGTTTCCATATATTTTTTAATTTCTTCTCTAATTTCCTGGGTGACCCATTCATTCTTGAGTAGGGTGTTCTTTAACCTCCATTGTTTTGGAAGTGTTCCAGAATTTTTCCTGTGGTTGATTTCAAGTTTCATAGCATTTTGGTCTGAAACTGTGCATGGTATGATCTGAGTTCTTTTGTACTTATGAAGGGCTGTTTTATGACCCAGTATGTGATCTATCTTGGAGAATGTTCCATGTGCACTCGAGAAGAAAGTATATTCTGTTGCTTTGGGATGCAGAGTTCTAAATATATCTGTTAAGTCCATCTGATCCAATGTATCATTCTGGGCCCTTGTTTCTTTATTGATCCTGTGTCTAGATGATCTATCCATTGTTGTATGTGGGGTGTTAAAGTCCCCTGCAGTGATCACATTCTTATCAATAAGTTTGCTTATGTTTGTAATTATTTTATATATTTGGGTGCTACCATATTCGGTGCATAGACATTTATAATTGTTAGCTTTTCCTGATGGATAGACCCTGTAATTATTATATAATGCCCTTGTTCACCTCTTGTTACAGCCTTTAATTTAAAGTCTAGTTTGTCTGATATATGTACGGCTACTCCAGCTTTCTTTTGACTTCCAGTAGCATGATAGCTATCCATCCCCTCACTTTCAATCTGACGGTGTCCTCAGGTCTCAAATGAGTCTCTTGTAGACAGCAAATAGATGGGTCTTGTTTTTTTATCCATTCTGATACCCTATGTCTTTTGGTTGGAGCACTTAGTCCATTTACATTCAGTCTTATCGAAAGTTATGGGTTTAGAGTCATTGTGATATCTGTAGGTTTCATGCTTGTAGTGATGTCTCTGGTACTTTGTGGTCCTTGCAACATTTCACTTACAGAATCCTCCTTAGGATCTCTTGTAGGGCTGGTTTAGTGGTGATGAATTCCTTCCATTTTTGTTTGTTTGGGAAGACCTTTATGTTTCCTATTCTGAATGACAGACTTGCTGGATAAAGGATTCTTGGCTGCATTTCTGGTCCTCACATTGAAGATTTCCTGCCATTCCTCTCTGGACTGCCAAGTTTCAGTAGATAGGTCTGCCACTACCCTTATGGATCTCACTTTGTAAGTTAGAGCATGTTTATCTCTAGCTGCTTTCAGAATTTTCTCTTTATCCTTGTATTTTGCCAGTGTCATTATGATATATCGTGCAGAAGATTGATTCAAGTTACATCTGAAGGGAGTTCTCTGTGCCTCTTGGATTTCAATGCCTTTTTCCTTCCCCAGATCAGGGAAGTTCTCAGCTATGATTTGTTCAAGTACACCTTCAGCCCCTTTCTCTCTCTCTTCCTCTTCTGGAATTCCTATGGTTCAGATATTGTTCCATTTGATTGCATCACTTAGTTCTCTAATTCTCCCCTCATACTCCTGGATTTTTTTTATCTCTCTTTTTCTCAGCTTCCTCTTTTCCCATAATTTTATCCTCTAATTCACCTATTCTCTCCCCTGCCTCTTCAGTCCATGCTACGGCCACCTCCATTTTATTTTGCACCTCATTTATAGTATTTTTTAGCTCCTCATGACTATTTCTTAGTCCCTTGATCTCTGTAGTAATAGATTCTCTGCTTTCTTCTGTTCCTTTTCAAGCCCAGTGATTACTTTTATGACTATTATTCTAAATTCTTGTTGTGTTATAGTGCTTAAATCATTTTTGATCAATTCGTTAGGTGTCGCTACTTCCTGGAGTTTCTTTTGAGGCGAGTTCTTCCGTTTCATCATTTTTGGTAGTCCCTGTGGTGGCTCAAAACTGCAGGGCACTTCCCCTGTGCTGTCTGGTGTAACTTGTGTTGGTGGGCGGGGCTGCAGTCAGACCCAATGTCTGCCCCCAGCCCACCGCTGGGGCCACAGTCACACTGGTGTGTACCTTATCTTACCCTCTCCCAGGGGCAAGATTCACTGTGGAGTGGTGTGGCCCCTGTCTGTGCTGCTTGCACACTTCCAGGCTTGGGGTGCTGCTTCGATAGGATCTGGCATATTAACCAGGGTGGATCCGCAAGGTGCACAGTGGCAGGATGGGTAGGCTTAGCTCCCTTTGCCATCAGTGGTCCCCTGTGGTAGGGGCCCTGAAGCACCAGGAGGGAGGCAGACCCGTCGGAGGGATGGATCCACAGAAGCACAGTGTTGGATGTTTGTGTGATGCAAGCAAGTTTGGTGACAGAAACTGGTTTCCTTTGGGATTTCGGCTGGGGGATGGGAGAGGGAGATGGCACTGGCCACTGCCTTTGTTCCTGCCGAGCTGAGCTCTGTCTTCCGGGACTCATCAACTCTGCCTCCAGGTGTCCTCTTACTCTCCCTGCTCTCTGAGAGCAGAGCTGTTGACTTTTAGCATCCCAGATGTTAAACCCCGCTGGCTGTCAGAACTCACAGAGTTTGGCCCCTCCGCTTTTGCAAACTGGACTTTGGGGGATGTGCCTTCCTGGGCGGTCTTCCCCTCCACCACCCTGCCTCCCTCCCGACTGTCTGTATAGCATGCACCACCTCTCTGCCCTTCCTACCCTCTTCCATAGGCCTCTTGTGTGTGCTGGCTTTGTAGACTCTGTTCTGCTAGTCTTCTGGAAGTTTTCTGGGTTATTTAGGCAGATGTGGGTGGAATCTAAGTGATCAGCATGATAAGGTGTTCTCCTAAGCTGCCATCTTCCCCTCTCTCCCCAAATAGGAATATTTTTAATAGAAATTGAAAGTAAAAATGAAGTTTTGTCTCTTGGCCCCCAAACTCAGGCTGTCGGACAGCCAGTGAGGCATCTGAATGCCCTTGCTGTGGTTCAGCTGCTTCTTGGGAAATACCACCTCAGATGAGATGTAGCACCATGACGGATGATCTTGAAACCTTGGACAGGAGCCAGCACTGCCCAGAATGCAAACAGCAAGAGGGATGCACTTACGGTGACCTGGCCCTCTGCCAGCCTCATGCCTCTGCTCAGGGACATCTGCCAGTGAGAATGGATAAATGGAGGATCCTCAGCAAAGCCAGATCTAGACCATCTGTGAGAACAGAGGGCTGTGCTGGGCAGTCAGCACCTTACACCTGGGGGCCACCTGTGGGGTTAGGTAACAGTCACAGGGTGTGGCATTGGGTGACCCTGCACATCAGTTTAGCTGGGGCACATGTGGCAGAGGCAGGCGGGCCCTGTCCAAGCATGCTCACATGGACATAGTAGGGACTTGGACCCAGAGACATGCCTCTATTCAACACATTCCATCTTTCCTGTAGCTACTTGAATACAGAATATACGATTTTAACACCCTGAACTTCTCTACCACTTCCATGTCCTGTGGTACTGCTGGTTCACTTTCTATGGATGACTACTTTTCCTCATTATGGAGACCACTTCTTCCTACTTACTTGGAAGTAAGATGTGGAGGTAGGCGTCAATTTTACCTGTGTACCTGTTGAAAAACATTGCTTTGTAATTTTACATGTCTTATTCTGGTTGGCTATTAGTTTTCAAGCCATTGATCCTTTTGGTTGTTACTTTGAAGCTTCCTCTGAGTTTACTGAGGAAACATTTCCCAGTATTCTGTGTCATGATTGGTGAAGTACAAGGTTGTATTTTAGTATTTTCTTATGCCAGCTGGTGAGAACAGAAAGTACTGCTGACCATGTGTGAGCTCCAGGATTTTTTCCCTCTAATCCTTTATTGTGATTCTTTCCCGGCTTCTGGCAGTCTCCTCCTCTGCATGTGGGTTTCCCTCCTCAGCTGGAGACACAAAGGGGCTGTCTGCTAGTGCCCAACTTGAGAGGAAGAGTGAATGTCCCCACTAGTTTTAAAATGCCCGCCTTCCTTTTACACAAAAACCAGATAGGGATACCATAACACACCTAAAAACTACATGGGCAAAAATCTCCTTGACCTTGGCCTTGGAAATGATGTTTTGGATATGACTCCAAATGCACAGTCAACGAAGACAAAAATCAGTGAGTGAGAACACATCAAACTAAATATCTTCTGCTTAGGAAAAGACACATTCACCAAAGGAAAAGACATTTTACAGGGATGGAAAAAAAATTGTAAAACGTGTGATATGAGGTTCATATCCAAAATTTTAAAAAAAGCTCATTTTGCTGAATAGTATAACAAGCAACCCAATTTAAAAAAAAATGGGGCGAGTAGAGGACTTGAAAGGGCCTGTTTCCAAAGTCCATGTACAAACGCCCAGCAAGTGCATTAAAAGGTGCTCAACATCACTCATCACCAGAGACATGCAAATCAAAGCCACAATCCCATAACACTTCACACCTGTTATTATGGCTGTTACCATCAGACAAGAGATAACAAATGCTTGTGAGCATGTGGAAATAAGCAAACCTGGTACACTGTCCCTAGGAATGTAAACTGGTGAGGTTACTACTGAAAGCAGTATGGAGAATTCTCAAAAAATTAGAAACAAAAGTATGGTTGTGCCCAGCGATCCCATTTCTGAGTGATATATACAGGGGATGAAGTCACTACATCAGAGATATGTGCACCCCATGTTCATTGCAGTATTATTCTCCATAGCTGAGACACTGAAAAGACCTAACTGCTCATCAAGGGATTAATAGATAAAGAAGATGTGAGATTAGTAGATAGATGGATGGATACAGAGATAGATAGATAGATAGATAGATGATAGATTTCATCCATATAAAAGTTAATCGTGCCATTTGTGACTACATGGATGAAGCTTGAAGACATTATGCTAAGTTAAATTAGTCAGACAGAGAAAGACACATTCTGTATGATCACACTTACATGTGGAGTCTAGAAACATCAAATTCACAGAAATAGAGTGTGCAATGGTGGGTTCCAGGGACTGAGGGGCAGGGAAAATGGGGGCAGGGGCATTGCTCAGTGTGTCCAAACTTCCAGTTAGAAGATAGACAAAAAGCTTCCATGGGTCTAATGTATAGTAAGATGACAATAATTAATATACATATTGTATATTGAAAGTTGCTTTATGTTCTTACCATAATTAGCTGAAGAATGTATTGACTAACTTCAACTTGGTAAATATTTCGCATTATATACATGTATCAAGGCATCACATTGTACACCTTAACCTTACATAATGTTATATGTCGATTATATCTCAATAAATCTGGGGCCAAAAAAAAGGTATTCCTAGAAGACATTCCTATACACATTTGGCTAGTAATAATTTAACTATGCATGGACATGACTGAAAATCATACAATATGTGATATTAACCCTAAAGATGTTTATGCACAGAGAAGAATTCATACAAGTGTGCATGTGTCTGTGTTGTTGGGAATAATTTCATGTGATTCTGTACACTCATAGAAACAACAGCCATACAACAAGTGTTAGGACACTGGTGCTAAGTAGAGATCGTGGCATTTTTGAAGAAAATTAAAGACATTATGGCCAGGGGATAGATCATGAACAATTTGGGATGTAAAACAAAACAAAACAAAACAAAACAAAACAAAACAAGAACGGTGAACACTTTTCCTCATTGTGATTGGAACATAACATAAGATCTGTGTTTTCCTTCTACATCTCACAGCTTTTGTACTCCATTTCCCATATGAATGGCTTCCTTTGTGCTTAGTTGATATTTTGCAGTGACACATTTTCATTTTCTTCTTTGTTCCTTTTGTGCACATTCTTTAGATAGATCCTTTGGGTTTACCATGCCCTTACACAAAAGACTCTAAAGCTGTAACAGTCTATTGTCAACTGATAACTACTTAAATTCAATCCCATGGACAAGTACACTTTAACGGCTCCACACCACTCCCCACTCTACTGATGTCACAGGTCACATCTGTATGTATTGTGTACCCATGAGCATTGATTTATAGTCACACTTGATGCTTTTGTCTTTTGAATCTCACAAAAGAATTGGAAGTGTAGTAGAGGGGTAATGTCAGCCTCCTAAGAGCCTAAGATATCCCTGTGTTGTCTCTCACACCCATCCAAAACTTGGCATCCATCCACAAACAAATGTGCATTTTTGGGCCCTGTGGGATCCAGCTCCATATGCCAATGGACCCCTGAAGAGTCTTCCCTACACATGCATAGGTGAACATACCTGAGTGTGGCTATGGACTCTACAGTGACCCCTGAACCTGCTCCACCTTTCTTGTCTGTGGTCTCCGAGGTTCTGGGAAAGGGTCTTAGTTGATCACACATGGACTGGAGTCTTTGTGGAAGTCCAACTTTCCAAAGAAAGTGAAACTCTAAATGATATCTTCATTCCCCCCATCCTTGTGCATTGTAGCATTATTTACAAGAACCAAAACACCCTATGTGTCCATAGACAGAAGAATGGGTAAAAAAAAAAAAAAGTGTGGCCTGTATGTACAGTGGAATTCGTCAATAAGAAAGAATGAAAATTTGCCCTTTGCGACAACATGGGTGGATCCTGAGGGCATCAGGATAAGTGAAGTAAGTCAGACATGTGGGAAATCAAATAGGTATGTCCTGGTGTAGGACATTACAGGGACCACATAGCAAAGCAGAACACTGCTTTCTGGCTTTGCTGAAAACAGCAGGCAATGCTTTGCTTGTGTGGTTAATGTGTATCTAGGAGTTACTAACTTCCCTTATCTCGTTAACGTATATCTAGGGAGCACTCATCACCCTTATCTAGTTAATATAGACCTAGGGGGCACTCGCTTTGCTTATCGATTTAATGTAAATCTAGGGGACACTCAGTTCCCTTATGTAGTTAACGTAAGTCTAGTGGGAACACTAAAGTTCACTTATTTACTTAATATTGACCTAGTGCAACTAGTTAATATAAATCTAGGGGGCACTGCGCTGATTTAGTTGAAATAAATTTAGGGGAACTCACTGTGATTTTCTAGTTAATGTAAATCTAGGGAGCACTCGGTTCCCTTATGTAGTTAATGTAATTCTAGTGGGAACACTAAAGTTCACTTATTTAGTTAATATTGATCTAGTGCAACTAGTTAATATAAATCTAGGGGGCACTGCGCTGATTTAGTTGAAATAAATTTAGGGGAACTCACTGTGATTATCTAGTTAATGTAAATCTAGGGGGCACTCAGTTCCCTTATGTAGTTAATGTAAATCTAGGGATCATTCACTTATCCAGTAAATTTTTATGTAGTGGGCACTCATTTAACTCACCTAGTTAATGTGAATTTATGGGGCACTCGTTTCACTTATCTAGTTAATGTAAATCGAGGGGGCACTCATTTCCTTGTCTTGTTAATGAAAATCTATGGGACACATTAGGTAAGCACACTTTGCTTATCTAATTAATGTATATCTAGGGCACATTCAATTTGCTTATCTAGTTAATGTCAGCATAGGGGAAACTCACTTTAATTATCCGGTTAATGTATGTTTAGGGGGCACTCACTTTGCTTATCTAGTAAGTGCAAATCTCGGGGGCAAGCTACACTTCCCATATCTAGTTAATGTCAATCTAGGGGCACACTAACTTTGCTTATTTAGTGAATGTAAATCTAGGGGCAAGCTACACTTCGCCTAGATAGTTAATGTAAATCTAGGGAAACCTCACTTTGCTTATCTAGTATATGTATATCTATGGGCACTCTCTCCCTTATCTAGTTAATATAATTCTAGGGGCACTCACCTCACTTACCTCCTTCATGTATATATAGGGGGCACTCACTTCCCTTATGGAGTTAATGTATATGTAGGTGGCACTCACTTCACTCTTGTAGTTAATATAAATCTAGGGGACAGGTTAAACTTTGCTTATCTAGTTATGTAAATCTAGGGGTCACTAACTTCACTTATCTAGTTATTCATCTAGGGAGCACTCACTTTGCTTCTCTTGTTAACAGAAATCTAGAGGGCAGCCACTTTGCCAGTCTAGTTAATGGGTATCTAGGGGGTACTCCACTTTGCTTATTTGGTTAATGTATATCTAGGGGGCACTCAGTTGATGGAGTTAATGTATATGTAGGGGGCAAGCTACACTTCACTTACCTAAGTAATATAAATCTAAGGGGCACTCACCTTGCTTATCTAGTTAATGTAAATTTAGGGGACACTCACTTAGCTTACCTAGTTAATGTAAATCTAGGGGGCACACTACCCTTTACTTATTTAGTCAATATAAATCTAATGGGCACCTGCTTAGCTTATCTGATTTGTGTATATCTGAGGGGGCACTCACTTTATCTAGTTAGTAAATCTAGGGGGCACACTACAGTTCACTTATCTAGTTAATATTACTCTAGGGAGCACTCACTTTGCTTAGCTCATTAATGGAAGTTTAGGGGGCCCTCACTTCTCTGATCTAGTTAACGTGTATCTAGGGGGACCTCTGTGCACACACAATGAACTTTGGTTTCTTTCCCCTGTTAATCCAGGTCACGTGAACTTAGTTCTTGGTCCACAAGAACATTTGGTGGAGAATTTCTTCCTCCCCTTCACCTGTCTAGGCTCTAGGTTCAGCCACATTCTGCTTGTCAGCTCAGACCCAGCACTCTACTTGAAGCCCACATCGCTGTGTGCTGGTGTGTAGACTCCCATCAATTAGTGGGTGTGGCCTGTGGGTGCTAGATCCTCCACAGGACCCATTCTTACTTTATCCTGAAGGTAAACTCACGTTTCCAGCACATGTATGGTGTTAACTGAATAGGTCTGCATCTGTAACACGTGTGTCCAAACAGACAGAAGGGCTGATGTTACTCCACAGTTCACTTAGCATCCTTCTGTAGTTTACTGAGCAGGTGGCCGGGACACCTGTTTGGCCCTCCTTCCCAAACATTCCTGCACGCATTCTTGCTGGGAACATGCAGTGTGGCTGCACGGGAATTTCAGGAGGTGCTGGGAAAGTATGATTACCTGTTTGCCCTGGAACGTGGAGAATATGTGTACACATGGCAGTCTAATACTTTGTGTAACCATGTGTCTTTGAGACAAAGTGCATGCATGGGGACACATTGGTACAACTTACAAGACTATCTGCACCAACAAAAGGATTCTAGGTATGAACTGAAGTGAAAATCCTGTTATGTGCTTCATGTGTTTTACATCTATTGGTGAATTATGGGATAAATTCTTATTCCAAAGTAATTTCTGAAACAGTTACTATTTAGTTCTGAAAATTTCCTAATCAATTACTATTAAAAAGTTGTGTATTTTTAATTCAGAAGAAAATAAACAGACTTTAATATCACTATTATGATTTAAAATATATTCTAGACAACTGTAAAAATAGTAAAAAATATTTAGAAAAAGGGTCCCTAACTTTCCACAGGCTCAACTCTGCAGGATTTCTAGAAGGTTCTTGGGAGAACCAAAGTGGAAATCCTAGGCAGACCCTCATCTAAGGATGAACTCACTGAAAAATAGAGAAAAGAAGGAGAAAAGGGGTTCATATCCATCGGGCTCCCTCGGAATGCCAGAGACATCCATAGGCACTTGTGCCTACCTTTCTGATTGATTTAACTGGGGGCTACTTTCAGCCTCATAGTCTCAGTCTCCCACATTCGGAAATTTGCTCTCCAGGAAGGCACAGCTTGCACTGGCTGGGATTGAATCCATGTCCCTTTCCCTCACAGCCAACAGACACCGCAGTGTGGGACAGGCAGTATGGGTGGTTGGTAGCCCTCCATCACCCTGAACCCATATTGGGACCAGGAAATGAGAGGTCACCTGAAGAATGAGACAAAGCTCAGTGTGCAAGAGCACAGTTTTGGGGAAAATTCATGAATTTGTCCCTAAAGGAGCTTGTGGCAACTTCTCTTATTTCTGGAACCAGAAACCTCAGCCCAAGACACAGCTGCTGACTCAGGTCTTCTGCACAGAGTCTTAGGCACCGTTTGGGCTCTTACAGGCTTACCAAAATACATAGAGGCCACAAGCATGCAGTTTTCAAGTTTTATTTCAGAGTTCTGCTCAGTGACACATCAGAGACCTGGTGTCAGGTCCATGATGTGCCTGTGGACCCCTGTGTCTCCTGCAGACCCCTGGAAACGTGGATGTTAGCTGTACCGCCTGATTACTGTATTTTCACAGATGAGCCATGTGGATTGTCTATAGTTGTTTAGGGGTCTGGAGGCTGAATTATGCATTGTCTTGATCAACAGTCTCTTCCGTAACTTTCTGTCTGTTGATAGTTCTGACATTTCCGGCAACACCAAAGAGGAATGCAGCAATTAAGGCATAGATTCTAGCAAAGATCACTCTGAGATATACCACGGATTCACGACTTTGGCTGACTGACCGCATTCTTCTCGGAGGGCGTCCACTGTCTGTGCTCCCACCAGTGCCTCTTTCAGTGCACCGTGGAGGATCCCAGCCTACGTGGCAATGGCAGTTCCTGTTATTGTTGCATATCCCTCTGTGACTGCATTTCTCTGGGATACAGTCATAGTTCAGCTGAGCCACACTGCCATTGCAGTAGGTATCCTGACAGAACTTTCCAGGAGCACAGGGGGTACTGGTTCTCACATGACCAATATCGGTTGTTCCTGTGCTACGATGCGAATCCAGCCCAAAACACCAGAATCCTGAGATCTCAGACTGATGAAATCCAACATGCTCTTGCAGCTGAGGGAGATGGGTGACGTTACTACACTGCAGCCTTCCACACTGCATGTCTGTGGGGGAACAGGGTTTAGATTTGAATACCCCTGGGTCTCTTCTGCAGTGTCCATATCGGCTGCCTTTTTGATTTATGGTATAGCAGACATTTTCACCCTTCACAGCATTTCTGCCAAAGATTTCTTGGCAGTGCATAGTGCGGTCAGTGCAGTTTCCATGATAGCAGTAGCCCTCTTCAGTGCACGGGGTTCCATCTTGCATATAGAAGTCATCAGGGCACTCCACAGACACCCCACAGAAGTATTCTGGAAGATCACATATATTTTGGATTGGCCTGCAGAGTGTCCCAGCATCGGAATAGGTGCAGTTTGTACAGCATCTGCCCGTATTTCATTTGCTGCCAGGGGTTAGAATACAATCACTCGTACAACAGGGATTGTTGTAGCACTGCTTGAAGGAGCCACAGTACACTGTTCACCTGGCTCCACTACATAGTTTCCACAACGATCGTGAGTCAGGCTTTTATTGAAATAGGAAAGTCCTGAGTCAAATATGCACTCACAAAAATTATTCACCACTACATGCTGCATATGAATGGTTACTGAAAGAATCTGTTATAATAGGGTATTGATTCATAATGCAGGTAGACCTCCTCTGGCATGCACAAAACTTATTGTCATAAAAAATACCAATAGATTTTGCAATTTTTTGGGCTACTAACACAGACAACAATAAAAAATGTCTGCCTAGAGAAGCAAGCGAGATGATGGATTTTGGTCCACATACCGCATATGTGGCTGGCTGAAACTGAAGTTCATGTGGTGCATCTTTGTTCATAAGTAAAGCTGTATGTGGTTTAAAAGCAACAAAGTGTCTTTGAAAGTAGATATGAATCGGACTCCCTGGCACCTGAAAATTGTTCAAGACAACTGGATCTTCCAGATTATAAATGACCATGGAGGAAATATAGTGCCTTACATCAATACCTTGAAGCATTGAGTCAGTCAAACTAACAAGCCTCATGAGGAATCGGGCACATTTTGACACGTTGTTGAACACACTATACATTGTTTTGGAACCGAGAACAAGTCCTTTCAAAATTCCATGATGGGATGAATACAACTTACTAGAGATCCTGGGGGCTGCACTGATATTTGCTTGAGAGAACAGGGGTCTCCTATCACCCTTATATCCCAGGTTATAAGTAGGTCCCGTTGCATTGGTGTCTGCCACTATCTGAGAAACGTGTTCAAATGTTGGGAATCGCTGAGGGGTCTGATTTCATAGGCAAGGTCATCCAACTTCATGATACCTTCAAGGCCCCCATAGCACGTGTCCATGGTGACCATGGAAAGAGGAATCTCCTCCAGGTAGCCGAAGTAGTAACAGTCTGGAGGGATGAAGGGGTAGTCCATCTGCAAGGCTCCCTGATCATCCTGAGTCATCATCAGCAAATGTCTTGACCAAAAGAGTTTCTTGTGCCTCATGTGGATAACATGGCTCTTGCCCCCAAAATGCAGACTGTAGGACAGCCATCCAGGCATCTGAACGCCCTTGCCGTGGTGCAACTCCTTCTTGGGAATTACCACCTCAGAAGAGATGTAGCGCCATGAGGGACGACCTTGAGAACCTTGGACAGGAGCCAGCAATGCCCAGAGCGCAAACAGCAAGAGGGGTGCCCTCAGGGTGACCTGGCCCTCTGCCAGCCTCATGCCCCTGCTCAGGGACATCTGCCAGTGAAAATGGATAAATGGAGGATCCTCAGCAAAGCCAGGTCTAGACCATCAGACAGAACAGAGGGCTATACCGGGTGGCCAGCACCCTACACCTCGGGGCCACCTGTGGGGTTAGGTAACAGTCACAGGGTGTGGCATTGGGTGACCCTGCTCATCATTTCACCTGGGGTGAATGTGGAGAGTCAGGTGGGCCATGGTCAACAGTGCTCACATGGACATGGGTAGGGAATTGGACCGAGAAACACGGCTCTATTCAACACATTCCATCTTTTCTCCTTCTCCTTGGATACGGGATATGCAATTATAACACACTGAACTTCTCTACCAATTCCACGTCCTGTGGTACTGCTAGGTCACTTTCTCCGGATGATTGCTTTTCCTCATTATGGAAACCAATGCTTCCTACTTCCATGCGATATGGAGGTAGACTGTCAAGTTTACTTTTGTACGTATTGAAAAACATCGCTTTGTAATTTTACATGTCTTATTCTGGTTGGCTATTAGTTTGCAAGCCATTTGATCCTTTTGGTTGTTGCTTTGCAGCTTCCTCTGAGTTTACTGAGGAGACATTTCCCAGTATTCTGTGTCATGATTGGTGAAGTACAAGGTTGTATTTTAGTTTTTTCTTATGCCATCTGGTGAGAACAGAAAGTACTGCTGAACATGTGTGAGCCCCAGGGGATTTCCCCTCTAATCCCTTATTGTGGTTCTTTCCTGGCATCTGGCAGTCTTCTGCCATGCCTGTGAGTTTCTCTCCTCAGGGGGAGATAGATGCAGGGGACTTGAGGTTACGTTGGCAGCTTGCACCATGGAGGCTGCACATGATCGAAAATGGTATCGACCATGGAACTCCCTTGTTTAAGTACCGTCTAGTCCTTTAAAATCCCCTGGGTTGGGCAGAAGCCCTCAGAGTTGGCTTTTGGAGAAGAGTCTGCCTTTTCTCTGGGTGGCTGGCCTCCTAAATAAAGCTCAACTTCTTTTCCCACCAAAACTAAAACTTTGAACATTGACCTTTCCAGAAATACTCAGCTGAATTTGGGATTTGATAACAATACAATGGAGAGTGGAATGGCAGTTGTCAGGGGCTGGCAGGGTGGGGCAATGAGGGGTAAATCTCAAGGGCTATGATTTTCTGTTATGCAAGATGATTAAGTTCTAGAGGGGTCTCCACAACATTACCCCTGTATTTAACAGTACTGTACTGTATGGTTCAAGTTTTGTGAAGAGTGTTGGTCTCATGTTCAGTGAGATCCTAACACAAAACAAAAGTGGAAGACACGAATTTTGCTTCTCACATGACAGTATGCTGAACGGCATGGACACACTCTGTACTGATAATGTGAAAATAATTGAAAAACATTTGCATAGTTTGAATAGTAACCCTGAGGATATGTCATTTACAAATATCTTCTTCCATTCCATAGGTTGCCTTTTAGTTTTGTTGATTGTTTCCCTCACTGTGCAGAAGCGTGCTATTTTGAGGTAGTCCCAATAGTTCATATATGTATGTATTTAATTTTCTTGTTTTATTTTTAATTTAAATTCAAGTCTTCAGTCTTTGAGCTCCACGTTTACAGGAAGTTGACTTGTCATGACTAACTTTATGGGTTATCTTGACTGACTCATGGGTGCCCAGATTCACCACTGTTTCTGTGGATGTCTGTGATGTGTTTCCAGAAGAGACTGGCATTTCCTTCCATGGTTCCTGTCTGGGCATCACCCATTTCATTAAGGTTCTGAATAGAATCTGATGCAGAGGGAGGAATAATTCCCTCATTTTTACTTTCCTTGTGCTTGTTTGAACTGGAACAGTGGTCCCCTCTGGCCCTTGTTATGAGAGTTATAACATCAGATCTCTACGTTCTGAGACTAGACCCTAGTTCAGAATCAGACATATTACACCACTGGTTTTCCTGGGTCTCCAGCTTGTGACAGTAGATCATGGGACTTCCCAACCTCTTTAGTCATGGAAACCAATGTGCTTTGGGTTCTGTTCCTCAGGAGAATCCAGACTAATACATGGAGATGATTTATCTCTTGTTTAGAGGAATTGAATAAAGCTGTAGCTCATTTAACGTCCTGAGTAACAAGTGCCAGGAGGGAGAGTCATGTTGTTTGATTGGGACAAGGGCTGGGTGAAGTTAATGGGGAGCTGTGGGATCCTGTGGTCCTGTCTGCACAGGGAGTGCATCTGGGACTCCTCTAATGGCTCAGATGTTGTGCCTCAGAAAATCTGTAATTCACTCATGTTGAGGGACAGGAGTAAGCAATGCAAACAACTGTGTCTTTTGTGCATGTTAGTGCAGTTTTCTTATGACAACAGGTATCTAATTCAGAGAGTTAATAGGTAAGGACAGAATCCTGTGTCCAGAGAGGCTCCCTGGGGAAACTGCTGTGTGGACAGGAAGCCCCAAACCCTGACAGGAAACCTGCCTGTAACCTCCATCTACACCTGCTCCTGACAACACAAAGCAGAATTGTGCATAGTGTGCGCCCCCTGGTGGTGCTGATCCCCTCCCGCAGGGAGGTTTGCGTGTGAGCTCCCAGGGAGGTCCCCTCACCCTGTTTCTTGCACAGTAATATGTGGCCGTGTCCTCAGACTTCAGGTTGTTCATCTGCAGATACAGCGTGTTCTTGGCGTTGTCTCTGGAGATGGTGAATCGGCCCTTCACGGAGTCTGCATAGCTTGTGCTACCTCCACTACTACTAATATACGCGACCCACTGCAGCCCCTTCCCTGGAGCCTGGCGGACCCAGTGCATGCTGGAACTACTGAAGGTGAATCCAGAGGCCACACCGGTGAGTCTCAGGGACCCCCCAGGCTCACCAGGTCTCCCCCAGACTCCACCAGCTGCACGTAACACTGGACACCTGAAGACGCAAGACATTGGTCAGGAAACTGTCACACATCCACTGGTTCTCACTCATATCCACTCACATACTCAGTGTCTCTCGTTCACCATGAATTACCTTTTAAAAATGCAACAAGGTAAACCAAGCCAAGCGCATACTCCATGATGAGGTGTCTGTGTTCTGTCCTGATCACAGAATGGGAACACCTGGGACCCCTGGAGCTGGGGCTCCTCTCCCAGCTGCATGGTCGGGCTGGGCTGGTTTTATCAGCACAGAGAGGGCCCTGTTTGCATGTCCTCTTGCATATATATCACACTGCAGACTTAGATTTGATTCTTTAAAAGTGAATGACAGGTTTGGGATGCATTTCTACATTAGTTTGTGTGGATGGTGCTGTGACAATATGAATAATTCTTATCAGTGAGCACAGGTATATTTGCGTAACTTGTGCATTTTTACATGTCTTTCATCAACAAAGGTCATTTTCGCTCTACAATTATTTTACATACTTTATGAAATTTAATCCCAAGTACTTTATTCTGTTCCATTTTCAATTGTATAATTTTGTTATTTGTTTTGCATATATTTCCATGCTGGTGTGTAGAATCATAGGTGGTTTATTTTTATTTATTTTCTTTGTTCATTGTGCTCATTGTGCATCCTGCACTTTTCCTCATTTTAAAAAACTGGTTCTAATATTTTTTGTGGGTATCTCTATGGTTTTGTTATGTTTAAGATCATGTCATCTGCAAACAAATAATTTTCCTTCCTCCTTACTGATTTAAATGTCTTTTATTTCTTTTTATTGCCAAAGTTTGTGGGTACTTCTTCCAGTTGTAGGAGAAGAATGCTTTTTCCTTCTTTTCTTCTGGGTTTTCACCCGGTGTAAGGATTCAATTGACATAAGACTGATCTAAAGGGGAGAATAAATTTCATTTTGCAAGTGCCTGGGCTTCCTAATAATATGACACCCAGAGAATGAACAAAGCAGGTGGCACTTGTGACTTTCAGACAACGAAATATTGGATTTGGCAAGAGTCAAGGCAAAGGTGTGGTTTTCGGATATTTAATTAGTCAAGTAACTAGGTTTGTTTGCACAACCTTCTTGCCCCTGTGTTCCTTATTCTGGTGCTAAGGATGGTTCTCCCCTCCTGGTACAGGGAAGGGGAGTTTCCCAAGGGAGATTTATATCCTGCTGTCAAGGGAAAAAGGAGGGTCTGAGTGTCCTTGGACTGGCTGTTTCTCCCGTGACTTTCATCCAAATAAGGACTGTGACACGATGACATGGTTTGAGGCGGCATAGTTATTCTTCACGTTATCATGTGGAATACTTCTATTGGGGATGAGCATCATTGCCTGGCTCCTGATGTGGCAGGAATGGTTTTGGTATTTTATGTTCAATATGCTGTCAGGTGTGGGCTTTCATAGTGGCCATGATCATGTGGAGGTAATTTCCTTCTCCTTTTTAATTGAGTTATTTTTAAATGATGAACACGTGTTTTTTCATGAAAAAACTTTCTCTAATGATTTTATGAACAAATTAAGGATGGCTTTGATTCAATCATTCCCTCTGTTAAGGAGGACATCACATTTTTGCATTTGTGTGTGTTGAAGGAAACCTGCATCTCAGGGATGCATCACACTGGATTATCATGTATGATCCTTTCAGTGTGCTGTTGCATTCAGTAGGCTCGGGCTTAATCAAGGAATTTTGCATGTATGTGTATCTGAGACAGGCCTGTAGTTTCCCTTCTTGTGGTGTCTTTCTCTGGCATTGTTGTGAGAATAAAGGTGTCCTCATAAAGTGCATCTGGGAGTGGTCTTTTTCATCCGCAATTTGTAATAGTATGAGAAGTATTGGCATTAATTTTTCTTTAAATATTGTAGAATTTTAATAACGCCTTGTTTCTTTTTGGAGGGTGAAGGTTTTATATTAAGGATATCTTCTTACTAAGTTTTGTTCCTCTTGTATTTTGCATGGAAGAGTCTTGGTGGATTACATAAAGCTAGAAAATGTGTAATTTGTTCTTGGTGATCTAATTGTTGACGTATAAATATCTAAGTTTTTCCTTTATGATCCTTTTCGTGTGTTTAGTTCAGTTATGTCTTCTTTTTCAGTTCTGATTGCATTTGTTTGAATCTTACCTATTTCCCTAGGCTACCTATGTTTTTTAAATTTCACATATCTTTCCAAATTCAAATTTTAATGAAGTTGATTTGTTTTCTGTATTTGTGATAGTCTTTTTTTCTCTGTTGTATCTTTTTATGTTAATTTTATGTTTATCTTTTTATCTCAATGAAAATACCAATGCCTTTTTTTTAAAGGAATCTGAAAAATATACTAATTCATATGTAACCACAAAACACATGGAAGTAAAAAACAAAATCATGAAGAGGAGAGAACCTGGAAGAAGGAGAACACTTCTTCCTTCTAAATATATTGCAGAGGTACATTAACTCCAACAGTGTACAGCTGGCATGAAATGAGTCATATAGACCAGTGGAGCTCATTACGGAGCACAGAAGTAGAATTGTGCAGATGCAGTCAGCAAATCCTCCATGAGATTTCCAACAATGCACAGTGGGGAAAGGATTGTGTCTCTTAAACATGGTGTTGACTAGGGGCGCCTGGGTGGCTCAGTCAGCTAAGCATCCAACTTCCAGTCACGTATTGTTGTCATGATTTGTGGGTTTGAGCCCCACATCAGGCTCTGTGCTGACAGCTCAGAGCCTGGATTCTGTGTCTGCCTCTATCCCTGTGCCTCCCCTGATCATGATCTGTCTCTATCCCTCAAAAATAAAAAAACATTAAAAAATGGTGTTGATATACACATTCAAAATAATGACATTTGGCCGTAATCTTGCATCATACATATATGTCAACACAAACAAATCTCAAAATGGATTAAAGATTAAGCAGAACACCTGACCCAAAATGCCTTCAAAGAAAACACACAGGATAAACATCATGACATTCTCTTGACAATGATTTATTTGATCCAAAAGCAAAATCACAGAGAACCATGGCAGACAAGGGGGACTGCATCAAACTAGAAAGGGGGCAAATCAAACAGTAGCAGGGTGAGAAGGCAGTCTATGAAATGGGAGACATTACATTAAAAATATTGAAAAGGAGTTAATATCCAAAATACAGGAGGGACTCCTTAACATCAATAGCAAAAATCACAATTATACTCATAACAGTAAGCACATCACCTGATTAAAATTTGGGTCAAACATGTAAATATCCATTTCACTATTAAGGTTGAAAAAATGTCCATCCAGCATATGAATGGTGTTCATCATCACTAATCATCAGAGTATTCCACCCCCGATCCACTGAGATATCACCTCACAACTGACAGCAAGGCTATTATAAAATAAGGCAAACACAACGAGAACATCTCAAGTGTTGCTGAGGATGTGGAGAACAGGCAATCCTAGAATTCACTTGATGGGAGTGCAACATAGTGTAGCTACTATGGAAAACTGCGGTGAAATAACCCACTAAACTGAGTTCCTAATCTGCTCCCATACAGTTGACTTCATGTCCAGCTGAGTGTGAGGAAGGTCTGGGCCTCATGTTCTGTGGAGAGGATGTGCAGAGACAGGTGGATCCAGTGGATGATTCCTTAACTCCTTCAGTAGAATGGACCCCTGGCTGACCGTTTTGTAAGACTTGACTCAGTGTGCCTCCCCACTGGTTGTCTCTGACTTCCTGAACTGGATGGAGAACAAAGGGAGTGAAGGGTAGAAACTACTCTTTTCTCTCACAGGAACATGTATACACTGAGATACCTTGAGAGAAAGTCGCGGAGTTGATGAAGATGCTGTGGGGTTTCGACAACCACAAGGGTCTTTCCTCATGGTCTCTCTTCATGGGCATCAAAGGAAAACCTTAAGGAAAGTAAAAGGAGAGAGGAGATGCTCAAATATATTAAATTTAGATCACTTGAATGAGTCAGTCTCCTCTGTTTGAAAATCACTTACATCTATTTTAAATGGTGGCCCATGTACTTGTGAGGCACAGGTCTGTATATGAGTTGAT
This sequence comes from Felis catus, assembly GCF_018350175.1. Lineage (NCBI taxonomy): Eukaryota > Metazoa > Chordata > Mammalia > Carnivora > Felidae > Felis > Felis catus. The sequence continues at coordinate 147,844,761 of NC_058373.1, forward strand.
TTATCCCCAAGCTTGGTCTCTGTCAAGGTCGGCACTACTATATGACTGTTCACTCTAAATGTTAGAAGACATCTGTGTTTGTAAATGGTTTAGGAAACAGTGTGTGCTGTTTACTGGTCAGCATGAAGTTTCCAGGGCGTGATGAGAAAGATGCTTCACAGGAAACCTGACCCTGAAACACTGGTTCTGGATATGAATTCTGAGACCTTGGGTGCCCCCTGGAGACCTGTGAACCTCCAGATTACCTACGTGGCTTCTGGTGTCCTGTGCGTTCCTGATGACCTGAGTGCCCCCAGGTGAACTGAGTGGCAACTAGTGACCTCAATGCCCCATGGAGACCTGAGCATCCCTCTGGAGGTCTGAGTGCTCCATGCAGAACTGAGCGACCCGGGTGTCCTCAGCTCCCCCTGATAACCTGAGCACCCCAGGAGATCTCAGTTACCCCTGGTGTCCTGAATGCCCCCTCGTGACTTTTAAATAACCTAAGGCCAAATTCCAATTTTTGGCGCATGCTCAGCTCTCAGAAGTCCTTTGTGGTGTTTGAGCCAGCTCTGTGGCTAGGCCTATCCTCTCCTGTTCACCTTTATAGGTGGTTCGGATTGTGTGGCTGTTAACCCTGGGGGAACCTCCAAGGGTGTGGCCAGCACCTGCTTTATCCCTCTTCCTCTTGCCTAACAAACTGCCTAACTCATGGACATGTGGCTCTTGTGGTCTGGACCCTAGTATGTGAGAATATAGGATAGTATGTGAACTATATGATAGTATATGAACCATCCACTGCATCCACGGCGGTTGGTGGATCCAATTCCACCAGAAATTACTGGTTGAGATGGAGAACCCCAAGATGCTGCCAGTGAGGTGCAGAGTGTGCAAGGCACTCCCCAGTTGGGCACAACCCCTGCAGCTGCACCTGGGATAGGACCCCTGGAGACAAGGAGACTCAGCCTGGGCCAGTCACCAGCAGTCACAACCATTCCCGTCATCCCACATCTGACATCTGAAACCCTCACCTTTGGGACCTCTCACCAGGCACAAGGAAGGCCCTACAGTCTCTTCTGTTTCTCAAATACAGTTCTGCCTTCCTTAGGGACTTCAGCTCTCTCTGAAGAGAGCTGTTGGCTCCCGCACCCTGAGATTGGAGTTTACTCTAGATCTAGAGAAGTTTGCCTGTGTGGGAGGGAGCATGTCCTTACAAGTGGACAAAAATTGAGTCAGGCTCCCCTGGTACTTCCAGGTCCACCTGTGGGCATCTCTTTGTGGATCCACAGGCTTGTTGGTCCTCGGTCAAGGCAGCACTTGGTCTATGAATTGTGTTGGAGGCAGGTCAAGTGATGGCCTCACCTTTCTGATCAGATAGTGAACAAATGAGTGGATCACAATTCACTATACTCTATCTGTCCAAAAGATATTTGAAGGGATCCATATTTTCTCCAGAAAACTTTCCAAATCAAGTCTTTAAATACATTCAATTTTAACAGTCATTCCTCACATAACTGCATAGGAAAAATCTATATTGATGTCCAGTCTGGTGTAAATATAACAAGCAAAGGACACTTGCTCCCAGGATCATATTTCTTTTAGTTTCCACACTGATGTATTAACCTCACCTGACAACTACCTGCAGAGCTTGAGCACACCTGGAGACTTCTGATCTTGATGGTTCTCTGCTGATGGGGTTTGCTTCCTCAGTCACCTGCAAAGCTTGGAAGCAGTGCCGACATCTTTAAGTGCACAGACACCAAGACATGGACACCTTTCTGTCACCTGCAGATATGATTCCCATGCATGGCTGGTGTCTCCATCTTCTGAGAAATCCCCATCAAATAACACAAGGGGCTGTTAACTGAGGGAGGAGGCACAGATTTCACAGAAAAGTGGGGGACTGTTCACTGATATGGCACAGAGACCATCAGTATCTGAGGTGAGAAGTTAATGGCACTAAAACAACCACATTAAGGAAAATGGATTGGCTGACCTGGACATCATTGGAATCTAAAAGTCCAGAGCCGAAAGAAATTGTAGAAAATGTGTTCATAGTCCTGAAGGCATGTGCCAAGAGGATAAATGCCGAGTTAGCTGAATAGACTTCAAATAGAGATCAGAATGCTAGATAGTAGACAGATGATAAGTGGACAGGTGATGGATGATAGAGGGTAGATAGATGATAGATAGATAATATATACTTTTATGTTATATTAAAGTCATTATAGAGGAGTCACATCATTATGAATGTATTTGAATGAAATTACCCACTATTGGCAATATTTTTTAAAAGACCATAATTTCATACGGAAAAGAATATTTGACACCAACTTTAGATATACAAAAGAAATAATTATGACTTCAATAGTTTCTGAATACAGCTTCCACATAGGGTAGCACATGCCTGCTTGTAGATTCCTCCTCCCTCTGGGGCTTTGGCTTCCACTCCCATTTGTTCCCAGGGTCTCCCTTCCCAGGATGTCCTGAGCTCTGGGATGTGCAGGGACAAGAGCTCTGTCCTGGATCTGGATCATCATCCCTCTAGCCTAACATTTACAGCTCCTTCCAGGCCCTTGCTCAACCACCAGGCTTCTGCCCACCAGGCTCCATCCCTGCATCCACCACCTGCCAGCCTCCTTCATTTCCTGTGGATTTAACAACAGTTTGTTAGGTTGGCAGGTCTCCTAATAATACTTCACATTGAGGAAAGAACTGTATAGATAAAACATGACAGACTCTCTCCACAATAGCCTTGAGTTCATTCCCATGATGTTACTATTTTGTACGCCATCTCAGCCCCTTGACCCCACAGTCTTGCATTAGAAACGGTCACTTTCATGAACTGAACTAAATCTGTCCCCCCTACAAAACTGGTCCATCCTATCCATCTACTCTATATGGTCATCAGACAACCACCAAGCTAAGAAGGAACACAATACAGAGTGTGAAGACATAAGTATTTATAGAAATAATTTTATAAAATTTTATCTAATAATCAAAGTAATGAGATATTTACAGAAGTAACCTAAATATGGCAAATGATCATGTTTATTATAAGATTCTATGAGTTTAGATCAACATAATCAAGTTACAGGACAACCAAGTAACCACAGGTCAAAGAAATGTATCATTCTCAGGTCTATCCAAACCCTTTCCTTTGCACACCAATCAGTTTCCTATCTCTCCCTTTCTCTCTGGGCCTCGCGTGTTCTCTGTCTCAAAAATAAATAAACATTACAAAAATAAAGATACGTACAGGTCAGTGAGATTTAATGGAGAACCCAGAAATTAGCCCCTTCATCTTTTGTCAACTGAATTTTGACAAGAGCAGACAACATGACATTGGGGAAACAATGGTCTTTTTAATAAAGGGTGCTAGACAGCTGGCTATCCATGTGCAGAGGAATGAAATTGCGTCCATACCTCACACCATATACAAACTCAAATCAAAATGGATCAACAGTTTAATTGTAAAATTATGACCTCTGGAAGCAATATATCGAGATAAATCTTCATGACCATTGGGTTTAGCAGTGCTGTTAGAGATGACACCAAAGCACAAGCAAGGAAAGAAAAAGTAGATAAATTTAGTTTTCTCAACATTAGAAACCTTTGTACACCAGAAGATGCTATCCCGAAACTGAAAAGACAAAGCCTAATGGAAGACAATATTTGCACAGTATTTGTCTGGTAAGAGATTGTTATGCAGAATGTATAAAGAGTTTTTACAACTCATCAACAAAAAGAAACCCCATTTTTAAAATGGAGAAAGGATTTGGATATATCTTTCCCCAGTGCAATCATACAAATGGTGAATACCACTTGAAAAGATATTAAACATCAATAGTCCTTATGGAAATGAAGATTTAAACCACAGTGAGATACCCTTTTACACGCACTAAAAATGCTCTAATCAATACAACTACAAAATAACAAATGTTGGTAAAGATGTTGAGAAATTGGAACCCTTCAACCTTGCTTGTGGAAATGTAAAATGGTGGAGACTATGTGTAAAATAGTTTGGCAATTCCCCCCCCTAAAAAAAGATAAAAACATAGAATTGCCATATGGCCCAACAATACTACTCCTAGATGTATATCTCGAAGAATTGAAAACAGTTGTTTAAACAAAGTGCATGTGCACATACATAGCAGCACTGTTCACAATAGCCAAATTGTAGAAACTATGCAAATGCTTATCAGTGTGTGAATGGATAAACAACCTAGGGCAGACCCTTAAACAGGAATACTATTCTGTCATACAAAGAAATAGAGTAAAATGTTGTGGCTGTAGAGAATACTGGTTTCTCAGAAAGCTATCACAGAACTCCACATCTGCACTTACATCTGGAAATTTAAAGCAAAGCCTTGAGCAGGTATTCATGTTCCCGTATTCATAGCACCTTCTTCACAACAGCCAAAAGATGGAAGCAACCCAAGTAAGTATTCACAGATGAGTAAATAAACAAAATGTAGTATATACACAATGGAATATGATTCAGCCTTAAAAAGGAAGCGAGTTCTGACACACACTAGCACACCGACTGAACTTGGCAGTCATTATGCTGAGTGAAATGAGCCAGTGACAGAAGGAAAATACACTATGGTTCCACTTAAGTGAGGTGTCCAGAAAAGTCATACTCAGAGACACCAAGTAGAATGTGGCTGTAGGGGCCGAGGGGAAAGGGGAATTGGGATTTAGGGTTTAATAGATACAGAGTTTCCCTCAGGGAACATGACAATGTTCTGGAGATGGATGTACAACAGTGTGAATGCAGTTAATGCCAGACAACTGTATGCTTAAAGTGACTTACGTGGTAAATGTTATGTACATTTAATCAGAATTTAAAAAGGAAGGACTGATACACGTCACAACATGGGTGAATGCAGAAAACATCCTCAGTGACAGAAGCCATCCAGAAAAGGCCACTCAGGAAACATCTTGGTCTTTTCTTTTTTTTAATGTTTATTATTTATTGTTGAAAAAGAGAGACAGAGACAGGTCATGATAGCGAGAGGGGCAGAGCAAGAGGGAGACACACAATCTGAAGCAATCTGCAGGCTCTGAGCTGTTAGCACAGAGCACAAAGCAGGCGCTGGAACCCATCAATTGGAGATCATGACCTGAAGTGAACTCGGCCTTTAGCAGACTGAGACCCCAGGCGCCCCAGGAACCACCTTGCTCTTTAAATCCCCCCAGGTTACACAGATAGGGGAAAGTCTCAGGAGCACTTCCCCAAAAGAAACGGGATCAGAATGGGAAAAGACATTTCACAGTGGGGCAGGTGGGGACACTTGAAGTGGGCCTGTGGTCTGGGTTCTAATGTGGAAACGCAGGGATTTCCTCATTTGGGGTTCTGTGGTGGTTTCTCGGGAGGGCGTCGCCGTTTGGGTTAAAACGCACCAAAGTATCCCATGTGAAGTGGCAAACGGTAAAGAAATGAGCGTCCAGGTAAAGCGTATTTGCGCTGCTGTGACACGTTCACTGAACGTCTGAAATCACAGAGTAAGGTACTCCTCCAAACAACAGTGTCAGCCCCGCATGACAGAAGCAAGAGAGGGGTCAAACGCTGTGACGTAGGCCCACTCCCAGACCCAGCTCACCCAGGTGGAGAGGCCATGGGCCCTGCAGGAGGCAGCACGTGAGCCAGAGGCACGTGGGAGGGTTCAATTGGTGGCCACGTGATTGGGTGCAGCCGAAGCAGTGGGATTTGGAATTCCGGTTGTCCACAAGACGCCACTAATAAGCTTTTAGAACTGCCAAAACCAATGAAGGGACATCTCACCGAAGTGGACCCGGGAGGCGGGGAGGGGAGGCTGGAAGGCGGAGCCCACCACCCAGGGTCAGGCTCGGGAACAACCCACCGCTACAGACCCAAGATTAGAACCCTCCGCGGAGAGAAGCCCCAGGCTCAGGCCCCGCCAGGGGAAGCTGTGCCCTGCGGCCCCTACAGGAAACCCACCGCGCCTGCAGCTGGGCCTGGGAGGCGCCTGCTCGCCCTGCAGCCCTGCTTTCCTCCTGCGGACCTCGCTTCAAAACCAGCCTCCCAACTTCCTCTTCTCCGGAAACAGCGTTCCTCTCCGTGTGCTCCCCACCCGGCCGCGGTTCTGCCACAGCTTGCTGGGCCCGGATGGCAATTCTCCGCTACTCCTGAATAAACCCACTTTTGCTGGTAACGAAACTGGCGGCGTGATTTCCAAGGGCAACGGAAGGATCAACGAGGACACTCACAGGATAGGAGATCATCACGCACACACCACGTGCACGTCTGCACGCTCCTGACGACCCGTCTGAAAGAGAAAGGAAGAGACGGTGCCATTTACAACCGCCGCAGAAGGAACGACGTGCCCCAGAGGAAGTCTAAGCAAGGAGGTGGCAGGCCTGCTGTCCCAGGACAGGGCAGTGGGGACAGAAACGGAGGAAGACGCACGGGGGCGGAGAGCGGCTCTGTGCTCCTGGCCGCGGAGGAACCGACCCCGTGAGCATGTCTGTCCTGCCCGGAGCGACCTGCATCTCCGGGGTGTCGCACCGAAGTCCCCACGGCGCCGTCGCAGACTCGGGAGGGACACCCCGCCGCGCGCGGAGGCTGAAGGGACCCGCGAGGCCAGAGCGGCGGGAGTGCAAGCTCCGCCAGGGGACCCCGCTCCTGGACCGCGAACCGCATGAGGAAGCGGCGGGAACAGAGTGGGCATGGAGCAGGAACACGGCCGCGCGGCCCCGCCGCCCGGCGCCGGTGAGGTAAGCCCCGCGGGGGACACAGTGTCACCGCGCACGACGCCGCGCAGGGTCCTTTCCCCCCAGGGTCTGGGGAACACCGCCCCCCTCAGCCTCCAGGTTCCGGAAGCTCCTCTTCCAGGGGCCTGGCTTTCTCCTCACCTGCTCCTCCCTTGGCGGGACCTGAGGAGACCGGGTTCTTGTCTGTGTGGACGCGGGGCCACGTCCCCCTGAATCCTCCACAGCACGTCCTGAGGAAACCGGGTTCTTGTCCGTGTGGACGCGGGGCCACGTCCCCCTGAATCTCCACAGAGGGACCTGAGGAGACCGGGTTCTTGTCCGTGTGGACGTGGGCACTCGTCCACCCGAAGTCTCCACAGCGGGTCGTGAGGACACCGGGTTCTTCTCCGTGTGGACGCGGGGCCACGTCCCCCTGAATCCTCCACAGCGGGTCCTGAGAGGACCGGGTTCTTGTCCGTGTGGACGTGGGCACTCGTCCACCCGAAGTCTCCACAGCGGGACCTGAGGAGACCGATTCTTGTCCGTGTGGACACGGGGCCACGTGCCCCTGAATCCTCCACAGCGTTTCCTGAGAGTACCGGGTTCTTGTCCGTGTGGACGTGGGCACTCGTCCACCCGAAGTCTCCACAGCGGGTCCTGAGGAGACCAATTCTTGTCTGTGTGGACGCGGGGCCACGTGCCCCTGAATCCTCCACAGCGGGTCCTGAGAGGACCGGGTTCTTGTCGGTGTGGACGCAGGCCCAGGTCCTCCCGAATCCTCCACATGGGTCCTGACGAAACCGGGTTCTTGTCCGTGTGGATGCGGGGCCACGTGCCCCTGAATCCTCCACAGCAGGTCCTGAGGAGACCGGGTTCTTGTCCGTGTGGACACGGGGCCACGTCCCCCTGAATCCTCCACAGCGGGTCCTGAGAGGACCGGGTTCTTGTCCGTGTGGACGTGGGCACTCGTCCACCCGAAGTCTCCACAGCGGGACCTGAGGAGACCGATTCTTGTCCGTGTGGACACGGGGCCACGTGCCCCTGAATCCTCCACAGCGTTTCCTGAGAGTACCGGGTTCTTGTCCGTGTGGACGTGGGCACTCGTCCACCCGAAGTCTCCACAGCAGGTCCTGAGGAGACCGATTCTTGTCTGTGTGGACGCGGGGCCACGTGCCCCTGAATCCTCCACAGCGGGTCCTGAGGAGACCGGGATCTTGTCGGTGTGGACACGGGCCCTCGTTTCCCTGAAGCCTCCACAGCGGGACCTGAGGAGACCGATTCTTGTCCGTGTGGACGCGGGGCCACGTGCCCCTGAATCCTCCACAGCGGGTCCTGAGAGGACCGGGTTCTTGTCGGTGTGGACGTGGGCACTCGTCCACCCGAATTCTCCACAGCGGGTCCTGAGGAGACTGGGTTCTTGTCGGTTGGGACGCGGGCCCTCGTCTTCCTGAATCCTCCTCAGTGGGTCCTGTGGAGACCTGGTTCTTGTCAGTGTGGACGCGGGGCTATGTCCCCCTGAATTCTCTACAGTGGGTCCTGAGAGGACCGGGTTCTTGTCGGTGTGGACCTGGGCCCTAGTCCTCCCGAATCCTCTGCAGGGGGTTCTGTGGAGACCAGGTTCTTCTGGGTTTGGACGTGGGCCCTGGTCCTCTTGAATCCTCCACAGCGGGTCCTGACGAAACCAGCTCTGGTTGGCATGGACATGGCCCCTCCTCCGCCGGAAGTCTTCACAGTGGGTCCTGAGGAGACCAGGTTCTTGCCACGTGGACAGGAACCCATGTCGTCCTGTTCCCCCACTGTGAATGTAATGGCACAGACTTAAGGTCAGAGTGGTCCTTCATGAAGAGCTCCTTAGATTGTGTTGTCAAGGGCCTGTCCTCCAGGTTGGAAATGGTCAAGGATCTTGGGCACATGACACAAGGCAAAAACAAAAAACAAAAACCCCACACTCTTTGAATTGTCCCCATTCTTTCTTAGAGGTTGATTGGGTCTCTCCCAGTGGGCGTGTGCTGCCATGCCATAATAATCCAAGTCCCAGGAATCAGAGCTTCTTTCTTCCTACCTCTGTGGGCTCTGGGGGCTTGGGGAGCGTCTTCCTCAGAGCCTTCCCCCTTCTTTGTCTGTGTCTCCTGCCCTGTGCCTTGGCGTGCTTGTCATGGTCTTTTGATAGAGTGAAAAGTCTGGAGGCTCCTCTAGGGTGTCTCTGTAAACAGGCTGTGGATACTTTGAGTTTTTCAGTGAATGATGACTTGGGCGGTCTTGGACCAATCCAGTCAGCTGCAGCATGTCAAGTGCTGTAAGCAACAGCTCGGAGCCAATGACAAAGACCCACAAAAGCCAATCAATGTCCTTGTCTCCCTCCCTTTGGACAAATGATTCCAGGAAGCCTTGCATTTTCATGATGGTATGGTGCCTGTCACCATTTCTGTCTCTCACGCTGGTCCTTGGACATGTAGGTGTAGTGTATCGTGACAGGGAAAATCTGGGGTAGAAGTTATTTCTTCCCAGACACCTGTTCTCTGGCCTCCCACACTGAGGTGTCCCACTCAACACCTGACAGGTGGGGAGCCATTGGCGACAGCAGCGAGAATTGCAGCCACTAGGGGGAGCTTGCCTTGGCCAAGTCGTCCACCCTGGATGCCATGATGCTCCTTGTAGATTTGCCTCCATCACTAGCTAGGGCTGGCTAATCAAGCACAACACCACAGTGCTGGCCGCAACACACTGGACCAAGCAGCTGGCGTCTTCTTCGACACTAATCTAGGAACACTGTCCTCGGTACCCACCTCCTTTGGAGATAAATAGGAAATACACACCCCTGCACCCCCCGACTGGTGCCTGCTTGTTGGTCTCTGCAGGGAGTCTGACCTTTTATAGCACTGATAATTTAGGGTGAGCGTTTCTGGCAACACCTGGCATAAGCCCAAATCAAAGCTACAGACCACCAGCAAGCACCAGCTCCTTCCCACAGCAGCTGAGACATCAGGGTGAGGAATGAGTGAGCCATTCTTATGTCTAAGGCATTGTAGGGGGGCATCAGCTAGGCTCCCAATCCCATCCTTGGGGATAAATGTATTGTGGGACCTCAGCTTCTGTGCTGAATTAAGAACATGTAGACTGTGACCTGCTGAAGGAAGTGGCAACAGCAAGTCACAGTGGGTGACAGGCAGCTCCCTAGGCATCTGAGCTCTCGCTTGGGGTACATGAGATGTGCGGGCCCCTTGTGACTGAAGGTGGGGTTTCAGTACACCCCCAACAAAGGAAATGGAAGCACAGGATTTATGACTTATAGAGCCCAGAACAAGAGGGCACAAGGACCCAGGGAAGGGCAGGCCTCCATCCCACATTCGCAATGATCAGGACATAGAAAACAGGGTAGCAAGTACAGGATTTCTTGGGAGCGGATGGGGCTGAATTCGCTAACTTTCAGAGGCTCACCTCTGTGTTATTCTAGAAGGTGCTTGGAAAACCAAAGTGGGTATCCTAGGTGGATTCTTATCTACAGTTAAACTCACTGAAAAGTAGGCAAGAGAAAGAGAGCAGGGATTCACATTCACTGAGCTCCCTCTAGATGCCAGAGTCATCCGTAGGCACTTGTGCCTACCTTTCTGATTGATTTCATTGGGTGCTCCTTTCAGCCTCATGGTCTCAGTCTCCCACATTTGGAAATTTTGTCTCCAGGGAGGCACAGCTTGCGCTAGGTGGAACCTAATGCCCATCCCTTTCCCTCACAGCCCACAGACACCCCAGTTTGGGACAGGCAGTATGGGTGGTGGTAGCCCTCTATTATCCTGAACATAAGTTGGGACTGGGGGAAGACAGATTACCTGGAGAATGAGAAACTTTTCAGTCCACAACAGCGCAGTTTTGGAGAAAACTCATGAAGTTGCCAATAAAGGAGCTTGTGTCAACTTCTCTTAATTCTGGAAACAGACACTTCCACTCATGACACAGCTGTGACTCAGGTCCTCTTCCCAGAAACTAAGGCTCAGTTTGGGCTCGTACAAGCTTAAAAACTACATGAAGGCCACAAGCATGCAGTTTTCAAGTTTTATTTCAGGGTGCTGGTCGGTGACCCATGAGAGACCTGGTGTCAGAGCCATGATGTGCCTGAGGACCACTGTGTCTCCCGCAGACCTTGGAAACGTGGATGTCAGCTGTGCCGCCTCATTACTGTATTTTTACAGATGCACCAGGTGCATTGTCTATAGTTGTTCAGGGGTCTGGAGGCTAAATTATGGATTGTCTTCTCCAAAAATCTCTTCCTTAACTTTCGCTGTGTTTATATTTCTGACATTTCCAGAAACAAGGAGGAATGCAGCTCTTAGGGCATAAATGTGACCAAAAACCACTCTGAGATATACCATGGATTCATGACTCTGCCTGACTGACTGAATTCTTCTTGGAGGGGTCCACAGTCTGTGCTCCCACCAGTGCCTTGTCCGTGCACCATGGAGGATCCCAGCCTATGTGGCAGTGGAAGTTCCTGTTATGGTTGCACATCCCTCTGTGACTGCATTTCTCTGGGATAGAGTCATAATTCAGCTGAGCCCCACTGCCATTGGAGTAGGTATCCTGACAGAACTTTCCAGAAGCACAGGAAGTACCAGTTCTCACATGACCAATCTCGGTTGTTCCTGTGCTACGATGTGAATCCAGCCCCAAACATCAGAACCCTGGATCTCAGACAGATGGAATCCAACATGCTCTTGCAGCTGAGGGAGATGTGTGACATTCCTACACTGCAGCCTTCCACACAGCACGCCTGTATGGGAACAGGTTCAGTGTTGAATTCCCCGGGGTCGTCTGCAGTGTCCATGTCGACTGCCTTTGTGATTTATGGTATAGCAGACATCTTCACCTTTCCCAGAATTTCTGCCAAAGCTTTCTTGGCAGTGAATAGTGCGGTCAGTGCAGTTTCCATGATAGCAGCAGTCCTCTTCAGTGCACGCGGTTCCATCCTGCATATGGAAGTCATCAGGGTACGCCAAGGACACCCCATGGCAGGACTTTGGAAGATCACGTATATTTTGGATTGGTCTGCAGGGTGTCCAAGCAGCGGAGTTGGTGCAGTATGTATAGCGTCTGCCTGTATTACATTTGCCCCCAGGGGTTCAGATACAATCATGCATACAGCCTAGATTGCTGTAGCACTGGTTGAATGAGCCGCAGTCACACTGCTTTTTTGGATCCACTATGTAGTTTCCATTGAAAGACCCCTTCCCCTTGTTTTGACCCCCTGTCATAATATGCTTAGCAATAGTAACGCCATTTGCAAGACAGCACCAAGAAGTTCAGGGGTCTTATCCTAAGTCCACCGTTTAGCTGCCAAACAGGATATCTGTGGTCAGCCACCCGGCCCTAAGATAGCCACCTGGCCCTAAGATGGGAATGGAAAGTACTGACTCCACCCGATAGACCCTAGAGATGAGCCTAGTCAGCCACCCATGTTTTTCCCCCTCATTCTGGGAAATCGCCCTCAGAAAAGAAAAGAAAAACCAGCCTCATTTAACTGGACCAATAAGACCCTGTAACTATGCTTCTCGCTTCTGTAACCGCGCTTCTGCCACTCCAACCCTATAAAAAGTCTCCCCAGCCCAACAAGAGGCGCGCAAGTCTTTGCTGAGACTTGACCGCCCCGGGTACCCGTGTACGAATAAACCTCTTGCTGTTTGCATCTGACTCGTGGTCTCGGTGTTCCGTGGGCACGGGGTCTCATCGCCGAGGAAGACCTAGTTCGGGGGTCTTTCACCATAATGATAGTGGGTCAGGCTTTTATTTAAATGCACATTTCAGTGTTGAACATGCACTTGCCTGTTCCGCAATTCATTATGTGCTGCATATGAATGAAGGAACAGTTCCTGAAAGCTTCCATTATACCAGTTAGTTGGGTCCTAAGGCAGCTGGACCTTTTTTGGCAAGCACATTCATCAGTGTCAATGCACAAGCCACAATTTCTTGCCATCTGATGTGTTGCTATGACAGACAAGAGTAAATAATGTCTGCCTAAATAGCTCAGAATGATGGCATATAACCCATTGGTGGATGGCATATAGAATATACAACTGGAGTGCAATGAACCTCATGGGGCCCAACTCAAATCACATTAAGGGTGAATGTGTTTTAAGAAATCTAAAATACTTTGACTCATACTACTGAAGAGAAAAAAGGACTCTGATGCAACACATAATTGCCCGTGTGAGCTTGATGTCTCTCACTATAAATGACCATGAAACCAATAACTTACATCAATACCATGAAATATTGACTCATTTAAGCTAAATAGCCTTATTAGGAATTGGGCACCTTTTTCCACGTGCTTAACACACTATACATTGTTTTGAAACTGAGAACAAGTCCTTTGAAAATTCCGTGATGGTATGAACAGAACTTACTAGAGATCCTTGGGGCTGCACTGGCATTTCCTTGAGGAACAGGGGGTCCCCTGTCCTCCTTGTATCCTAGGTTATAAGTGGGTCCCATTGCACAGATGTCTGCGACTTTCTGAGAAACAAAGTGTTCAAACCATTGGAAATCACAGAGGGGTCTCATTTCATAGGCAAGTTAATCCAACTTCATGATATCTTCAAGGCTGCCATAGCCTGTGTCAATTGTGACCATGGAAAAAGGAATCTCCTCCAGGTAGCCGAGGTAGTAACAGTCTGGAGGCATGAAGGGGTAGTCCATCTGCAAGGCTTCCTGAGCATCCTGAGTCATCATCAGCAGAGTCTGGACCAAAAGAGTTTATTTTGCTGCATGTGCATAACATGTCTCTTGCCCCAAAACACAGGCTATAAGACAGACAGCCAGGCATCTGAATGCCCTTGCTGTGGTTCAGCTCTCTCTTGGGAATTACCACCTCAGAGGAGATGTAGCACCATGAGGGATGCCCTTGAAAACCCTGCACAGGATCCAGCACTGCCCAGATTGCAAACAGCAAGAGGGGCACCCTCAGGGTGACCTGGCCCTCTGCAAGCCTCATGCCCCTGCTCCGGGACATCTGCCAGTGAGAATGGATAAATGGAGGATCCTCAGCAAAGTGAGGTCTAGACCATCAGACAGAGCAGAGGGCTGTGCCAGGTGGCCAGCACCCTGCACCTGGGGGCCACCTGTGGGGTTAGGTAACAGTCCCAGGGTGTGGCATTGGGTGACCCTGCACATCAGTTCAGCTGGGGTGGATGTGGGAGGGGCAGGTGGGCCATGGTCAAGAGTGGTCACATGGACATGGGTAGGGATTTGGACCCAGAGGCATGGCTCTAGTCAACACCTTCAATCTTTCCTCCAGCTACGTGCATATGTGCTATGCAGTTATAACACCCTGAACTTCTCTACCAATTCCATGTCCTGTGGTATTGCTGGGTCACTTTCTTTGGATGAATCCTTTTCCTCATTACAGAGACCACTGCTTTTGCTTCCTTGTGACGTGGAGGTAAACATTGTCAATTTTACCTTTATGGGTGATGCAAAAAATCGCTTTGTAGTTTTATGTGTCTTATTCTCCTTGGCTATTAGTTTGCAAGCCATTTGATCCTTTTGGTTTTTGCTTTGAAGATGCCTCTGAGTTCACTGAGCAAAACATTTCTCAGTATTCTGAGTAATGATTGGTGAACTACAAGGTTGTATTTTAGTATTTTCTTATGCCAGCTGGGGAGAACAGAAAGTACTGGTGACCATGTGTGAGCCCCAGGGGCTTTCTCCTCTAATCCCTTATGGTGGTTGTTTCCTGGCCTCTGGCAGTCTCCTCCCATGTAGTTTGGTTCCCTCTTCAGCTGGAGATGCAGGGAAGTTGAGGTTACTTTGGCAGCTTGCACCATGGAGTCTGCCCATGATCAAAAGATGGTATTGACCCTGGCACTCCCTTGCTTGATTAAGTACCCTCTACTGCTTTAAAACGCCCTGGGTCAGGGAGAAACCTCAGAGTTGGCTTTTGGACAAGAGTTTGCCTTCTCCCCAGTGTCTGGCCTTCTGAATATAGCTCAAATTCCTTTCCCACCAAAACTAAAACTTTGAACATTGACCTTTCCAGCAACAGGCAGCTGAATTTGGTTTTTTTTTTTCTTTTGGGAATACTCTTTTTTTTTTTATGAAATTTATTGACAAATTGGTTTCCATACAACACCCAGTGCTCATCCCAAAAGGTGCCCCCCTCAATACCCATCACCCACCCTCTCCTCCCTCCCACCCCCCATCAACCCTCAGTTTGTTCTCAGTTTTTAAGAGTCTCTTATGCTTTGGCTCTCTCCCACTCTAACCTGTTTTTTTTTTCCTTCCCCTCCCCCATGGGTTCCTGTTAAGTTTCTCAGGGTCCACATAAGAGTGAAACCATATGGTATCTGTCTTTCTCTGTATGGCTTATTTCACTTAGCATCACACTCTCCAGTTCCATCCATGTTTCCACAAAAGGCCATATTTCATTTTTTTTCTCATTGCCACATAATATTCCATTGTGTATATAAACCACAATTTCTTTATCCATTCAGCACAAAAACAGACACATAGACCAATGGAATAGAATAGAAACCCCAGAACTAGACCCACAAACGTATGGCCAACTCATCTTTGACAAAGCAGGAAAGAACATCCAATGGAAAAAAGACAGCCTCTTTAACAAATGGTGCTGGGAGAACTGGACAGCAACATGCAGAAGGTTGAAACTAGACCACTTTCTCACACCATTCACAAAAATAAACTCAAAATGGATAAAGGACCTAAATGTGAGACAGGAAACCATCAAAACCTTAGAGGAGAAAGCAGGAAAAGACCTCTCTGACCTCAGCCGTAGCAATCTCTTACTCGACACATCCCCAAAGGCAAGGGAATTAAAAGCAAAAGTGAATTCCTGGGACCTTATGATGAATTTGGGTTTTGATAACAATGAAATGGAGAGTGAAATGGCAGTTTCCAGGGCCTGGCAGGGAGGGTCAATGAGGAGTAGATCTCAAGGGCTATGATTTTGTGTTATGCAAGATGATTAAGTTCCAGAGGGGACTCCACATCATTACCCCTGTAGTTAACAGTACTGTAAGGTATGGTTAAAATTTTGTGAAGAGTGTGGGCCTCATGTTCAGTGAGACCTTACCACAATATAAAAGTGGAAGACATGAGTTTTGCTTCTCACACAACAGTGTGCTGAACTGCATGGACACACTCTCTACTGATAATTTGAAAACAATTTAAAAAAACTTATATGTTTTGGAAACTAACCCTGAGGATATGTCATTTACAGATATCTTCTTCCATTCCATAGGTTGCTTTTTTGTTTTGTTGATTGTTTCCTTCACTGTGCAGAAGCTTGCTATTTTGAGGTAGTCTCTCTCTATATATAATTTTCTTGTATTGTATTAATGTAAACTCAAGTCTGTTAACATACAGTGTAGTACTGATTTTAGGGGTAGAATTTAGGGAACCATCGCATACATATAACACCCAGTTCTCATTTCAACCAGTGCCCTCCTTAATGGCCACGTGCCATTTAGCCCACCTCCCCCACTTCCCCTCAGTTTGTTCTCTGTATTTAAGAGTGTCTTCTGGTTTCCTCCCTCTCTGTTTTGATTTATTTTAGTTTTCCTTTCCGTATGTTGTGTTTCTTATATTCCACTAATGTGTGAAATCATAGGATTTTGACTTTTTCTGACTGACTTGTTCCCCTTAGCATAATACACTGTAGTTCCATTCCACATTATTGTAATTGGCAAGATGTCATTCTTTTTGATGGCTAAGTAATATTGCATTATATATATTACCACCTCTTCTTTATGCTTTCATGTGTTGGTGAATATTTGGGCTTTTCCACAATTTGTTTTTTGTTGATAAGGCCGCCATAAAGATTGGGATGCATGTGCCCCTTCGAATCAGCATTTTGGTATCCTTTGGATACCTTTGGTATCCTTGGATAAATGCAATTGCTTGATCACAGGATAGTTCCATTTTTAATTTTTTGAGGAATCTCCACACTGTTTTCCAGAGTGGCTGCACCAGTTTGCATTACCATCAACAGTGTGAAAGGGTTTCACTTTCTCTGCATTCTTGGTGACATTTTGTGTTTTCTGAATTGTTAATTTTCGTCATTGTGACAGGTGTGAGTTGGTGTCTCATTGTGGTTTTGATTTATATTTCACTGATGAAGAGTGTTGTTGAGCATCTTTATTCGTGTCTTTTTGCCATCTGGATGTCTTCTTTGGAAAAATATGTATTCATGTCTTCTGCCCATTTCTTCACTGGATTATTTGTTTTTTGAGTGTTGAGTTTGGTAAGTTCTTTATAGATTTTGGATACTAACCCTTTATCTGAGATGTCATTTGAAAATATCTCCCCCCATTTTGTCAGTTGCCTTTTAGTTTTGTTGATTTGTTCTTTGCTGTGCAGAAGCTTTTTATCTTGATGAGATCCCAATAGTTTATTTTTGCTATTGTTTCCCTTGCCTCTGGGGACACGTCTAGTAAGAAGTTGTTCTGGCCAAGGTCAAAGAGGTTGGTGCCTGTGTTCTCCTCTAGGATTTTGATGGATTCCTGTCTCACATTTAGGTCTTTCATTCATTTTGTATTTATTTTTGTGTGTACTGTAAGAAAGTGGTCCAGGTTCATTACAAGTTCATGATGCTGTCCAGTTTTCCCAACACCAGTGGTTGAAGGGACTTTTTCCATTTGATAGTCTTTCCTGCTCTGTCAAAGATTAGTTGACCATATAGTTATGTGTCCATTTCAGGGTTTTCTAATCTTTTCCATTAATCTATGTGTCATTTTTTGCCAGTATCATCCTGTCTTGACGACTACAGCATTGTAATATAGCTTGATATCCATAATTGTGATGCCTCCAGGTTTTTTTCTTTTTCAAGATCTTTGGTTATTTGGAGTCTTTTGTGGTTCGATGATAATTTTAGAGTTATTTGTTCTAGCTCTGTGAAAAATGCTGGTAGTATTTGACAGGAAATTGAATTATTTGCATTGAATGTCTAGATTGCTTTGGATAGTATTGTCATTTACCAATGATTTTTCTTTTATCCATGTGCATGGAATATTTTTCCATTTCTTTGTGTTTTCTTCAATTTCTTCCATAAATGTCCCAGACATTTCAGAGTACAGATCTTTTACCTCTTTACTTAGGTTTATTTCTAGTATATTATGGTTTTGGTGGAATTTTAAATGGGATTGATTCCTTGATTTCTCTTTCTCCTGCTTCGTTATTGGTGTATAGAAATGTAACAAATTTCTGTATGTTGATTTTGTATGCTGCAAATTTACAGATTTATTGGACCAGTTCTAGCGGGGTTTTTTTTTGGTGGAGTCTTTCAGGTTTTCTATATATGGTATAAAATTCAACTCCAGAAATGAATAATCCTATTAAAAAATGGCCAGGAGACATGAATAAGCATTTTTCCAAATGCGACCTACAGGTTGTCAATAAACACATGAAAAGATGTTCAACATCACTCCTCATCAGGGAAATATAAATCCAAACTACAATGAAATATCAACTCACACTGGTCAGAAAGTCTGAAGTCAACAGCACAAGAAACAACAGGTGTTGGTGAGGATGCAGAGAAAGAGGATTTTTCGAGGTGCTGGTGGGAATGCACACTGGCACAGCCACTATGGAAAACAGCATGGAGGTTCCTTAGAAAGCTAAAAATATAACTACGTTACGATAGAACAAATGCACTACTAGGTATTCACCCAAACAATACATAAATACTAATTGAAGGGAATTGTACCTCTATGTTTATAGCAGCTATGTCACAAACAGCCCAGGTATGGAAACAACCCAGCCCAAGTATGCATTGATTGATGAATGGGTATAGAATATGTGGTATATCTACACAACCCCGTCCACGCACACTGGAA
This sequence comes from Felis catus, assembly GCF_018350175.1. NCBI lineage: Eukaryota > Metazoa > Chordata > Mammalia > Carnivora > Felidae > Felis > Felis catus. Next base: position 147,863,297 of record NC_058373.1, read on the forward strand.
TATTTCTCAGCCGTAAAGGAATGACATCAGACAGTTGTAAGGACATGGATGGGCCTAGAGAGTATTATATTTACTTAAATAAGTCAGAGAAAGACAAATATATGATTGCATCCATATGTAGAATTTAAGAAACAACAAATGGGCAAAGGGACAAATAAGAGAGAAGAGGCAAACCAAGAAATAGGCGATTTTTTCAATGTTCACTTATTTATTTAGAGAGAGAATGGGAGTGGGGCAGAAGCAGATGGGAAGAGAATCCCAAGGAAACGTCGTGCTGTCAGTGCAGAAACCAAAGTGGGGCTCGATCTCAGGAACGATGAGATCAAGACAAGAGCCCAGATCAAGAGTCATGGGCCTAACCCATGGAACCACGTAAGCACCACGCAACAGATACTTAACTATAGGGAAAAAACTGATGGTTACCTGGGGGAGGGTGGGTGGAGGGATGGGGAGGTAGTTGATGGGGATTAAGGGGAGCGCTCATAATGAACACTGGGTTCTGTATTGCAATGTTGAATCACTATATTTTACACCTGAAACTAGTATTACATTGCATGTTAACTAACTGGAATTTGAAGAAAAACTCAAATAATGTATTTATAGTGCCTGCAAATGGCCATGTTGGTATACAGCCCATGAAGAAACATTTATTGCAGAAAATATACTACCAGAAAGAATACCTATGAATATTTGAACTAAGGTATGTTCTTTTCCTTTCCCATCCCAGATCAGCAAGTGGAAACTCCAGTGCAAGTAACTGGGACTATAGGCATGTGCCACTGAGCCTGGCTGCAACCTCCCCTCCAGACTGTTGTAGCCAATACACAGGATTCCCGGTGACCAGCTCCTGTTCAGAGGACTCTTTCCCAGAGGGACAGGATGTCAGTGACCCTAAGCTGTTTGCTGTTGAGGCCAAGCCCCAGCAGGTGCCACTGAGATATGCGACTCACTCATTGTTGGCAGCCCCACTCCCAGGAAGGAAGCTCTGCCCTGGGCACAGTCCACTAGGGATACTGGGAACGTGATCACCCCAGACCTGACTTGTATGGCAGGAGTCTCATGCCACCAGGACAAGCAAGCCACAAGGCAGTGAAGCTGCCAGCCACCCCTAAACAGAGCCCTCAGTTTCCAAACTGTTTGGAATCCTGTTTGTCCCTGACACCCCCTGCAGCTGCAGACCTTTGCCCAGAGTATTACCCAGGGTAAGGGGGAGATGGAGCAATCCTCTAAATCAAGGAACAAATCTGTTCCTATAGAACTGACTTCATTTCCAGCTAAGTGTGAGGAAGAATCTGGGCCTCATGTTGTGGGAGAGTCAGGTGCAGGAGACCAATAGTTTCAGTGGAGGATTCCTAACCTACTCCTGCTCACCTGCAGGAGAGAGCCAGAGCCAAGGACAGTGGAGGGAACAGCTCCTGTCAGAACACGTATGAGATTATGGCCTCAACAACTCTCTATTCAGAGGAGTCCGAGGTTGTAGGGTTCAGTCTGTGGAGACTCCATACATCAGAGGGTGGTTGAACATAAGAGTGCTCTCAAATGAAGCAGAGTATCTCATCATGTGGTTTGGGAAAGAAAGAGATAAGGAATGCCCAACCAAACCACTGTCACCATGGTCTGGCTGTGTGAATGTCCCAGGCCACACCACCTCTGTAATTATGGGACTACCACCCTTCCCTCCACATCATGTCTTGAGTTTCACCTGGTTTCAGGTGTGCATCAGTAGTGTCACATTTCTCTGGCAAAGCATCCCATTTATGGAAGTTTCGTAGTTGGTTTATTCCTTTATATTTAGAAAGATTTTGCCTTATTCTGAGCTTCTAACGCTAAGAAAGATGCTATAAATATTTACACACCATTTATTTTCTGAGCATGGGATTCCATTTTTTCAGGGGCAAATACTCAGGAGTGGTATTTCCAGGTTACCGTTTATGTCATCCATGTATAATTTCATAAGCAACAGCCAACGGTTTTCCAGAGCTAGTGTTTATTTGTCAATCCTTCCTGCATTGTTTGAGGCCCCACGTAAGCTGGATACTCACCTGGATGTTGCTGTCAGTGTTGTTTTTATTCCTGAGCCATTGGGATGTGTGTACAGGGCATCTTTTGCGTTCTTGTTTTTTTTTTTTTTAATTTTTTTTTTCAACCTTTATTTACTTTTGGGACAGAGAGAGACAGAGCATGAACGGGGGAGGGGCAGAGAGAGAGGGAGACACAGAATCGGAAGCAGGCTCCAGGCTCTGAGCCGTCAGCCCAGAGCCTGACGCGGGGCTCGAACTCACGGACCGCAAGATCGTGACCTGGCTGAAGTCGGACGCTTAACCGACTACGCCACCCAGGCGCCCCTTGCGTTCTTGTTTTGAATTTCCCTGACAGTCGATGGTGTGAAGAGTCTTCTCCAGTCCGTACCTAATGTGTCTATAACCTCAAGGATAGGATGTCTACTACACAAGGCTGTGCTTGTTTTAGGGCGGTTTGTTTCCTTTTGACTGTTGAGGGCTCTTAGCATATTCAAGATGCAGGTCCCTTGGTGGTTATGCAATTTGTGAATATGTCTCTTACTCTGTAACTTATCTTACTATTGGTATTCATGTGGGCAGATAAGCATATTTGATTTTCACAAAGTCTATTTATACTATTTCTTTTTATGGGTGTTGTGTTCTTAGCTATAGTTTTCATTTTTTTGACGATTGATTGCTTGTGACTAATATTTTTTTTAAGATGTTTATTCTTTTTTTTAACGTTTATTTATTTTTGAGACAGAGAGAGACAGAGCATGAACGGGGGAGGGTCAGAGAGGGTCACAGAATCTGAAACAGGCTCAAGGCTCTGAGCTGTCAGCACAGAGTCCGACGTGGGGCTTGAACTCACAGACCACGAGATCATGACCTGAGCCGAAGTTGGCTGCTTAACCGACTGAGCCACCGAGGTGCCCCTAAAATGTTTATTCTTGATAGGGAGAGAGAGACAGAACATGAGCGGGGAAAAGCAGAGAGAGAGGGAGACACAGAATCTGAAGCAGGCTCCAGGTTCTGAGCTGTCAGCATAGGGCCTGACAACGGGGCTCAAACCCTCAAATCGTGACATTGGGACCTGAGCAGGCACCCCACTGATTTCTTGACTTACAATGTAACTAAAAGTCTTGTTTTTTTCTGGTTTCTCTCAATGTTGACTTGTTCCCTATTTGGTCTCTGGTGACTTAGAGTTTTGTCATTTGTTTTTAAATTTATAGACTCTAGCAAATCATTTTCGTGGCATGGTTTTTCCTAATATATGGAAATTATGTGGAAATATATGAAATTGAAGTTCAAATTTCCCAAGAGTTGCCATTCTGTGTCTCTTTGGCCAGACTGCTCATCAGATTTGGTAGATATGCTCCTGGGGTCCAAAAACACGTTTACCTTTTCAGGTGGCGGGCGTTCTATATGTCTCAGGAGCCGTTGAGCTCTGTGCACACAACCGAGTTCTTGACACAATTTTTCCTTCGCAATTCTATGTGAAACCCTCAAAATCCATTTTTTGCATTGCCAAATTTAGACAGTTCATGAATAGAACACATTGAAGCTCTTGTATCATTTCCTAAAATTATTTTACTCTTGCGTGTTGGGACTATAATTTTTCTTCTTCCTTCCAAGGGGAGCTCATATCTGCATTTGTGGAATTCTTCCAGGCTTCTCATCTCTTAATACTTTTCCAACGTGCTGTGCAGTTTTTTTTTACTAAATGAATACTTAGGTTTATTTGTACTGTACCACATTGGGTGATAGGAGTCGTGAGACAGGCTGCATCATATGGGCTTTTTTTTGTCCCCTTGTATGTTATCTGTCATATTGAATGTTTATAGAACATATAGCCCCTCACTTTCATGAACCACTAACAGGAAACATGGTTCTCTTCAAGAGACAGGAAAGGAAGACAAGGAAGCTGAGACAGCAAGTCGGGGAAGGAAACCCAGAGCTTCTCAGGAAGCGTCAACTGTTCACACTTTCCAGTTCTGCAGATGTGGGTCCCTGCTGAGGCCCAACCTGGGTTCTTGTGCAGGTGTCTGGACAAGCTGCCCATGATGTGTGGGCACAGTGGAGTTGGGAAGGGCAGCTGTGGTTTGAATTCCAGCCCACCTGGCACTGCTGTGAAAATTCATGAGTATGTTAATTTATGTCCACCATCAAGCAGGGATATAATGAGTAAATGCAAGACGTTAGACTCACTACCGTAGATTCCATGTTCATGACAATTTGTGACAACAATTCTCCCTTTTTTCCACTTGTAAATTTTTTAAGTTTGTGTTTAAATATTTGTTAGTTAACATATTGTGTAATATTAATTTCAGTAGTAGAATTTATTGATTCATCACTTACACTAACACCCAGTACTCATCACAACACGTGGCTTCCTTAATCCCCAACACCCATTATCCCATCCCCCACACACCTGCCCTCCAGCAACCCTCAGTTTGGTCTCTAACCTTAGAATTTTTTTTATGATTTCTTGCTCTTTTACCCCTTCCCCTAGATCATCTCTTGCGTTTCTTAAATTCCCCATATGAGGAAATCATATGGTGTTTGTCATCTTTGACTGACTTACTTTGCTTAGCATGATACCCTCTAGCTACATCAACATTTTTGCAAATGGCAGGATTTCATTCTTTTTTATGACTGAGTAATACACCATTCTAGACATATAGCAGATTAATCACAGGTGGACTTTTGGTCTCTTTCCTCAGTTTGTCTGTCATGGTTAATGCTGCTGTAAACATTGGGGTGCATGTACTTCCTCAAATCAGAAGTTTTGTATGCTTTGGATGCATTCCTAGTAGAGCAATTGCTGGTGTGTAAGGTTGTTTGATTTTTAGTTTTTAAACTGTTTTCTGGAATGGTCCTGGCCCTTTGCATTCCCACGAAGAGTATAAAAGGGTTCCCTTCTCTCCTCATCCTCATCAATATCTGTTGTTTCAACAAACAATGTTGTTAATTGTAGCCATTCTGACGGGTGTGTGGTCATCTCTCACTGTAGCTCTGATTTGTAATTCCCTGATGATGAGTGATGTTGAGCATATGTTCGTGTGTCAGTTAGCCATGAATGCTTTGTTTGGAAAAGTATCTCCTCATGTCTTCTGCCCATTTCTTCACTGGATTCTTTGTATTTTGGGTGTTGAGTTTGAGAAGTTTTTGTAGATTTTGGATAGTAAGCCTTTATCAGATATGTGGTTTGCAAAAACCTTTTTAATTTCTGTAGAATGCCTTTTAGATTAGTTGATTGTTTCTTTAGCTGTGCAGAAGGTTTTTATTTTGATGAGGTCCCAGTAGTTCAAGTTTCTGTTGTTTCCCTTGCCTCTCGAGACACGTCTAGTAAGAAGTTGCTATGTCTGATGTCCAGGAGTTTGCTGCCTGTTCTCCTCTAGGATTTGATGGTCTCCTGTCTCACATTTAGGTCTTTCACCCATTTAGATTTATTTTTGTGTATGGAGTAAGAAAGTGGTTCAGTTTCATTCTTCTGCATGTTCTGGTGCAGTTTTCCCAACACCCTTTGTTGACAAGGCTGTCTTTTTTCCCATTACATTGTCTTTCCTACTTCATCCAAGATGAGTTGACCATACATTTGTGAATCTATATCTGGGTTTACTATTCTGTTATCTTGATCTATGTGTCTCTTTTGTGCTTGTAGCTTACTGTCTTGATAAGTACAGCTTTGTAATGTAACATGAAATCCATAATCATGAAGTCTCCCATTTCTTTGTGTAGCATAGACATTTCAGCACTCCTTGCTCTTTAAATCCATGAACATTGAAGGTGTTTCCATTTCTTTGTGTCATCCTCAGTTTCTTTCACCATTTTTAGAGTCTTCTGAGTATAGATATTTTAACTCTTTAGGTATCCTATTATATTTGGTGCAGTTGTAAACGGGATGGATAGTTTTTTTATTTTTCTTTCTGTTTCTTCATTATTGCTGTGTAGAAATGCAGCCGATTTCAGTATGTTGATACTGTATCTTGTGACTTTGTTGAATTTGTGTATCAGTTCTTGCAATATTTTGATGGAGTCTTGAGTTTTTTATATAGAGTGTCATGTCTTCTGTGAAGAGGGAATGTTTGACTTCTTCTTTCCATCTTGAATGCCTTTATTTATTTTTGTTGTCTGTTTTTGAGGATAAGACTTCCAGTGCTGTGTTAAGTACAATCATGAGAGTGGACATCCCTCTTGTGTTCCTGACAGTAGAGGAAAAGGTTTTTTTTTCCCCACTGAGGATATTAGCTGTGGGGTTTTCATGTACGGACTTTATGATATTGAGGTGTGTTTCCTCTATCCCTTGATGAGGGTTTTATCAAGAGAGGATGCTGTACTATGTCAAATTTTTTTTGCATCTATTGAGAGGGTCATATCATTCATATCCTTCTCTGATTGATGGTATGTATTACATTGATTTACTTGTGACTATTGAACCACCCTTACAGCCAAGGAATAAATCCCACCTGGTCACGTTAAAGGATCCTTTTAATGTATTGTTGGATTCAATTTGCTTTTTTTTTTAATTTTTTTTCAACGTTTTTAATTTATTTTTGGGACAGAGAGAGACAGAGCATGAACGGGGGAGGGGCAGAGAGAGAGGGAGACACAGAATTGGAAACAGGCTCCAGGCTCTGAGCTGTCAGCACAGAGCCCGACACGGGGCTCGAACCCACGGACTGCGAGATCGTGACCTGGCTGAAGTCGGACGCTTAACCGACTGCGCCACCCAGGCGCCCCTGCAAGTATTTTCTTGACTATTGTTGCATTCTTGCTCATTAGGGCTAGTGGCCTATAAGTCTCATTTTTAGTGGGGTTTAATCTGGTTTGGAACCGTGATCATACTGATCTTATAGAATGAATTTGGAAGTTTTCTTTCCATTTCTATTATTTGGAACAGTTTGTGAAGACAGGAATATTCTATTCTAGTTAAATCTAATATTTGACACTCTTCTTAAATATCTGGTAGAATTCACCTGTGAACCTATCTGGCCCTGGATTTTTGTGTGTCAGTAGATTTTTGATTAATGATTCAATTTCTTTTCTCATTATCAGTCTGTTCCTGTTTTCTATTTCTTCCTTTTTCAGTTTAGGTAGTTTACATTTTCTGGGAATTTATCCATTTCTTCCAGATTGCCCAATTTGTTGGCATATAAATCTCCAAACTATTTCTCATAGTTGTATTTCTGTGGTGTCAGTCGCGATGTCTCCTCTCAAATTCTGATTATATTTACTTTCGTCCTTTCCCTTTGTTTTTGCCGAGTCTGCCCATGGGTTTATCATTTTTATTTATTCCTACAAAAACAAACTTATAGTTTCATTCATCTGTTCTACTGTGGTTTTTTTTTTTTGTTTGTTTCTAAATCATTTATTTCTGCTCTAATCTTTTTTGTTTACCTGTTCCTGCTGGCTTTAGGGTTCATTTGGTGTTCTTTTTCTAGCTCCTTTAGTTGTAAAGTGGTTGTGTGTTTGAGACCTTTCTTCTTTCTTGTGTTTGGCCTGTACTGCTATATATTTCACTCTTCCATCAACTTTGCTGCATCCAGATGGTTTGTAACTGGCATGTTTTCATTTTCATTTGCTTCCATGTATTTTTTATTGCTTCTGTAATTTCCTGAAAATCTCATTCCGCTTTTACTACAATGTTCTTTAACCTAATAATTGGTGGTGTTGCCCAAATTTTTCTTGGGGTCGACTTCAAGTTTCATAGTGTTGTGGTTTGAAAATACGCATGGAATGATCTCAGTGTTTTTGTACTTGTAGAGGGCTGATTTGTGACATAGTATGTGATCTGTTCTGGAGAATGTTCCATGCACACTCAAAAAGAATGTGTCTTCTGGTGCTTTAGGATGGAATGTTGTGAATATATCTGTTAAGTCCATTCAGTCCATGTGTCTTTCAAAGCCATTGTTTCCTTATTGATTTTCAGCTTAGATTGTCTTTCCATTGTTGTAAGTGGAGTGTTAATGTTCTCTATTATTACTATTGTCTATTATCAATGAGTTTCTTTATGTTTTTTATTAATTGAGTTATATATTTCAGTGCTTACATTTTTGGGGTATAAATATTTAAAGCTTCAGATCTTCTTGTTGGATAGACCCCTTTATGATGATATACTGCCTTCCTGATCTCTTGTAACAAACTTTGGTTTGAAAACTAGTTAGTGTGATATGAGTGTGGTACTACAACTTTCTTTTGACGTCCATTAGCATGATAAATTGTTCACCCTCCCCTCACTTTAAATCTACAGGTGTTTTAGGTTGAAAATGAGTCAATCGTGTGCAGTGTATAGAAGGATCTTGTATTTGTTTTTATCCATTCTGGTATCCTATGTCTTTGATTGGAGCATTTTGCCCATTTACATTCACAGTAATTATTGATAGATATAAACTTAGTGCCATAGTATTACCTCCAAAGTCATTGTTTCTGGAGATTTTCTGTGTTTATTTCTAGTCTTTGTTACTTTTAGTCTTCCTTTCCCACTCAAAGGGTCCCCTTTAATTTCTCGCAGGGCTGATTTAGAGGCCTGAACTCCTTTGGTTTTATTTGTCTGGGAAATTCTATCACTCCTTGTATCTGAATGACTGCCTTATGGAGAAACTATTCTTAGCTGCAAAATTTTCAAATGCGCATGTTGAGGATATGATGCCACTCCCTACTTGCATGAAGGTTTCTGTAGAGACATCTGCCATAGTTTTTTTTTAATCTTCCCTTGTTAGTTAGCAACTTCTTTTGTGTTGATGCTTTTATGGTTTTTCTTTATCTGGATATTTTGCCATTTTCCTATGATATGTCTCAGTGTTGGCCTGCCTTTTTTTTTTTTTAATTGTATTTTAATGGGTGTTCTCTCTGCCTCCTAGATGTGGATGTCTATTTCCTTCCGCAGCTTGTGGAAATTTTCACTATAATTCACTCAGCTAAAATGTATTCCACTTTTTCTCCCTCTTACTCTTTTGGGACTCCTTTGAAAAGAATGTTATTACAGTTTATGGAGTTGCTGATTTCCCTAAGTGTATGTTTGTGATGCAATATTTTAATTTTCCTCTTCTTTCCAGCTTCATTTCCCCCATAATTTTATCTTCTATGTCCCATCCTCATTCATCTGCTTCTTTCAGCCTTGAGGTCATTATGTCCAATCAGTTTCACATCTCGGTACAACATTTAAAATTTCATCCTGACTAATTTTTAGGTATTTTCTGTTTGCAGGAAGGGTATCCCTCATGTCTCATATATTTTCCTCAAGCACAGCTGGTATCCTTATGATACTTTTTGAAAATCCTGTTTCATTATGAGAGTTTTTAGAAATTGTTTGAGGCACATTAGTTTATGTGTTTTAATTATATCCCTCACAATGACCTTTTATCGTTTTTTCTTTTAGGATGAATTCCTCCATCATGTTGTTGTCTATGTCTCTGCCTTCTTAAGTGTTTTAGAAAATCCCGTTATCTTTTCTGCTTCTAGAGTAGTATCTTTATTGAGAAGTGTTCACATACTGTCCAGGGCCTGACACTCCATGAAGCATTTGTTTTATGTTCCGTGGCACTGTGCTGTCGTGTTTTGGCTGCTCTGTTCCTCAGGACAGTCCTCTGCAGATTTTCTCCTTGCCTCCAGTGGGGAGTGTTGGACCTTGTGCCCAGTGTTATGAGTTTTCACTAGGTGAGTTTGGTCTGCTTGTTAAAAGAGGCTAATTCCTATCTCCCCTAGAGTTGAGCATATGCCTCACTGTATGATCAGCTGACTTGGTGCTTGTGGGGGTTTACGATGGTCTTTGGACGAAGGGGTGCAGTGGTGGTCTGGTTGCCAGGCACTCTTTCCTAGTAAGCAAGCACTTGATGGGGGCTGGAGTAGGTGGAGCTTGGTCTTAGTGGCTCAGCTTCCACTGGGGATGCTGTGCTGCTGAGTGAAATCTGTCCATCCTGATTGGTGGGAGGAAATACTGGCATCAGCTCCCTCTCTAATCCCTGGAGTTGGATTTCCCAGCCTCTCCTGTTCAAGAAGCCCTCACACAGAGAGAACACTTGTGGGTCCCAGGCTTCTGTCAGAATTGCTTTCACCCTGTCTGCGTCTAAGCCATTGGCCCATCTGGTGGCACAGGGCTCTTATGTTTTATCTCAGGAGCTCAAGCTGGGTTTGAAAACTCCAAACTGTATGAACTCAATATACAGGGACCCCACTGATCCTCTGGGAGAGGGTCTTGATGTGCTGTGCCTGGAGCTGGTTTACCCCAGATGGGCAGTTGCATGAACACTAGGGCTTGGAGTACATGGTGAAGAACAACCAGAAGGCAGCGTCCAGCTAGCTGCTCTCAGAAGAGGCTCCTGTGCTAATGATCAGGGAATTTTAATGGGGCCTGTCAGCTCTCCTGTCCTATGAGAGGCAATGCCCTGTCTCCCAAATGCACTCCACGAAGGGAATTGTCTCTCCCCATGTGACCCAGGGGATACTAGACCACAGTTCCCCTTATGGGCCTCTGCCCTCCTCCACAGGAGCACTGCTGTGCCCACCAGACTCCACCCCAATGATGGGATCGACTTTTAAATCTTCAGTCTTTGAGCTCCACGTTTACAGGAGGTTGACTTGTCATGATTAACTTCATGGGTTATCTTGACTGCATCATGGGTGCCCAGATTCACCACGGTTTCTGTGGATGTCTGTGATGTGTTCCAGAAGAGATTGGCATTTCCATCCATGGTTTCTTTCTTCCTGGGCACCACCCATTCCATTAAGGTTGTGACTAGAATCTGATGCAGATGGGGGACGAATTACCTCATTTTTACTTCCCATGTGCTTGTTTAAACTGGAATATTGGTCTCTTCTGGCCCTTTTTCTGAGAGTTACATCATCAGCTCTCCATGTTCTGAGACTAGACACTAGTTCAGAATCAGACAAGAATTACATCACTGGTTTTCCTGGGTCTTCAGCTTGTGACAGTATATCATGGACTTCTCAACATATTTAGTTATGAAAACCAATGACCTTTGGGTTGTGTTCCTCAGGGGAATCTTGACTAATACATGGAGATTGTTTGTCTCTCATTTCGAGTAATTGAATAAAGCTGTAGATCATTTAAAGTCCTGTGTAGCAAAGGGCTATGAAGAAAGTGTCACATTGTTTGACTGGGACAAGGGCTGGGTTAGGATAAGGAGGAGCTGTGGGATCCTGTGGTCCTGGCTGCACAGGGAGCGCATCTGGGAATCCTGTAAAGGTGCAGCTGTTGTGCCTCAGGAAATCTGTAATTCACTCATGTGGAGGGACTGGAGTAAGCAAGTGCAAACAACTGTGTCTTTGTGCACATTAGTCTAGTTTCCCTATGACAACCCAGTTGCTAATCCAGAGAGTTAATAGGTAAACACAGAAGCATATAACCAGGGAGGCTCCCTGGGGAAACTGCTGTGTGGAGAGGAAGCCCCAGACCCTGACAGGAAACCTGCCTGTAACCTCCATCTGCACCTGCGCCTGGGAATACAAAGGAGAATTGTGCATAGTGTGCGCCCCCTGGTGGTGCTGATCCCCTCCTGCAGGGAGGTTTGTGTCTGGGTCTGCAGTGATGTCCCTTCACTGTTTCTCTGGCACAGTAATATATGGCCGTGTCCTCGGTCTTCAGGCTGTTCATCTGCAGATACAGCGTGTTCTTGGCGTTGTCTCTGGAGATGGTGAATCGGCCCTTCACGGAGTCTGCGTAGTATGTGCTACCTCCACTACTAATTGCTGAGACCCACTGCAGCCCCTTCCCTGGAGCCTGGCGGACCCAGCTCATCCAATAGCTACTGAAGGTGAATCCAGAGGCCACACAGGTGAGTCTCAGGGAGCCCCCAGGCTTCACCAGGTTTCCCCCAGACTCCACCAGCTGCACGTCACACTGGACACCTGCAGACACAAGACATCTTGGTCAGGAAACTGTCACACATCCACTGTTTCACTCATATCCGTTCACAGACTCAATGTCCCTCGTTCATCATGAATTACCTTTTAAAAGAGCAACCAGGAACACCCAGTCCAGCACAAACTCCATGGTGAGGTGTGTGTGTTCTGTGCTGATCACAGAATGGGAACACCTGGGACTCCTGGGGCTGGGGCTCGTCTCCCAGTTGTACGGTGGGGCTGGGTTGGTTTTATCAGCACAGAGAGGGCTTCATTTGCATGCCTTCTGACATATATATCAAGCTGCAGACTTAGATTTGATTCTGTAAAAGTGAATGACAGGGTAGGGACGCACTTCAATATTAGTTTGTGTGGATGGTGGTGTGAGAATATGAAGAATTCTTTTTTATTCAGTTTTGGATTTTTACCTTTATTAATGGAGGCTTCGGCATAATCTTTAAGAAATATTTACCTCAACAGCATGATCGCGCATTTTCTCTTACAATATTTTAATTTTTTAAATTTTTAATTAGTATTTATTTTTAGTTTTAAAAATTAACATCCAAATTCGTTAGCATATAGTGCAACAATGATTTCAGGAGTAGATTCCTTAGTGTCCCTTACCAGTTTAGCCATCCCCCCTCCCACAACTCCTCCAGTAGCCCTCTGTTTGTTCTCCATATTTACGAGTCTCTTATGCTCTGTCCCCTCCATGTTTTCATATTATTTTTGTTTCCCTTCCCTTATGTTCATCTGTTTTGTCTCTTAAAGTCCTCATATGAGTGAACTCATATGATATTTGTCTTTCTCTGACTGACTCATTTCACTTAGCATAATATCCTCCAGTTCCATCCACATAGTTGCAAATGGCAAGATTTCTCTCTTTTTGATTTCCAAGTAATACTCCATTGTATATATTTACCACTTCTTCTTTATCCATTCATCCATCGATGGACATTTGGCTCTTTCCATACTTTGGCTATTGTTGATAGTGCTGGTATAAACATGGGGGTGCATGTGTCCCTTTGAAACAGAACACCTGTGTCCCGTGGATAAATGCCTAATAGTGCAATTGGTGGGTCATAGGGGAGTTCTATTTTCAGTTTTTTGAGGAATCTCCATACAGTTTTACAGAGTGGCTGCACCAGCTTGCATTGCCCCCCAAAAGGCAAAAGAGATCCTCTCTCTGCATCCTCGCCAACATCTGTTGTTGCCTGAGTTGTTAATGTTACCCTTCTGATAGGTGTCAGGTGGTATCTCATTAGGGTTTTGATTGGCATTTCCGTGATGAGTGATGTGGAGCATTTTTTCATGTGTCGGTTGGCCATCTGGATGTCTTCTTTGGAGAAGTGTCTATTCATGTCTTTTGCCCATTTCATCACTGGATTGTGTCTTGGGTGTTGAGATCAATAAATTCTTTATAGATTTTGGATACTAACTCTTTATGTGAGATGTCATTTGCAAATATCTTCTCCCATTCTGTCAGTTGAATTTTAGCTTTGCTGATTGTTGCCTTCACTATGCAGAAGATTTTTATTTTGATGAGGTCCCAGTAGTTCATTTTTGCTTTTGTTTTCCTTGCCTCTGGGGACATGTTGAGTAGGAAGTTGGTGCGGCCAAGACCAAAGATGATTTTGCCTGCTTTCTCCTCGAGGATTTTGATGGCTTCCTGACTTACATTGAGGTCTTTCATCCATTTTGAGTTTATTTTTGTGTATGGTGTAAGAAAGTGGTCCAGGTTCATTCTTCTGCATGTCGCTGTCCAGTTTTCCCAGCACCACTTGCTGAAGACACTGTCTTTATTCCATTGGATAGTCTTTCCTGCTTTGTCAAAGATTAGTTGGCCATACATTTGTGGGTCCATTTCTGGATTTTGTATTCTGCTCCATTGATCTGAGTGTCTGTTCTTGGTTTTTTTTTTTATTTTTTTGGCATTTATTACTTTTCAGAGACAGAGACAGAGCATGAACGGGGGAGTGTCAGAGAGAGAGGAAGACACAGAATTCCAAGCAGGCTTCAGGCTCTGAGCTGTCAGCACACAGCCTGATGTGGGACTCTAACTCCCGAACTGCCAGATGGTGACCTGAGTCAAAGTCGGATGTTTAACAGACTGATCCACTCAGATGCCCCTGAGTGTCTATTCTTCTGCCAGTACCATAGTGTCTCGATGATTACCGCTTTGAAGTATAGCTTGAACTCTGGGATTGTGATGCCTCCTGCATTGGTTTTCTTTTTCAAGATTTCTTTGGCTATTTGGCGGCCTTTCTGGTTCCAGACAAATTTTAGGATTATTTTTTCTAGCTCTGTGAAGAATGCTGGTGTCACTTTGATCGGGATTGCATTCAATATGTAGATTGCTTTCAGTACTATCAGCATTTTAACAATATTTGTTCTTCCTATTCAGGAGCATGGAATGTTTTTCCATATTTTGTCTTCTTCAGTTTCTTACATAAGCTTTCTCTAGTTTTCAGTGTAAAGATTTTTCACCTCTTTGGTTAGATTTATTCCTGGGTATTTAATGGTTTTTGGTGCTACTGTAAATGGGATAGATTCCTTGATTTCTCTTTCTGTTGCTTCATTGTTGGTGTATAGGAATGTGACCGATTTCTCTGCGTTGATTTTATATCCTGCCACTTGTCTGAATTCATGAATCAATTCTAGCAGTTTTTTGGTGGGGTCTTTGGGTTTTCCATATAGAGTATCATGTCATCTGTGAATAGTGAAAGTTTGACCATCTCCTGGCCAATTTGGATGCCTTTTATTTCTTTGTGTTGTCTGAGGGCAGAGGCTAAGACTTCCAGTACTATGTTGAGTAACAGTGGCGAGAGTGGACATCCCTGTCTTGTTCCTGACCTTAGGGAGAAAGCTCTCAGTTTTTCCCCATTGAGGATGATATTAGCATTGGGTCGTTCATAGATGGCTTTTATGATCTCGAGGTATGGTCCTTCTATCCCTACTTTCTTGAGGGTTTTTATCAAGAAAGGATGTTGTATTTTGTCAAATGCTTTCTCTGCATCTATGGAGAGGATCATATGGTTCCTGTCCTTTCTTTTATCGATGTGATGAATCACGTTAATTGTTTTACAGATATTGAGCCATCCCTGCATCCCAGATATAAATCCCACTTGGTCATGGTGCATAATTTTTTAATGTATTATTGTTTCTGGTTGGATAATATCTTGTTGAGGATTTTTGCATCCATGTTCATCAGGGAAATTGGTGTATAGTTCCCTTTTTAAGTGTTGTCTGTGTCTGTTTTTGGAATCAAGGTAATGCTGGCTTCATAGAAAGGGTTTGGAAGTTTTCCTTCCATTTCTATTTTTTGGAACAGTTTCAAGAGAATAGGTGTTAACTCTTCCTTAAATGTTTGGTAGAATTCCCCTGGAAAGCCATCTGGTCCTGGACTGTTGTCTTTTGGAAGATTTTTGATTACTAGTTCAATTTCCTTACTGGTTATGGGTCTGTTCAAATTTTCTATTTCTTCCTCTTTCAGTTTTGGTAGTGTATGTGTTTCTAGGAATTTGTCCATTTCTTCCAGATTGCCCATTTTATTGGCATACAATTGCTCATAACATTCTCTTATTACTGTTTTTATTTCTGTTGTGTTGGTTGTGATCTCTCCTCTGTCATTCTTGATTTTATTTATTTGGGTCCTTTCCATTTTCTTTTTGATCAAACTGGGTAGTGGTTTATCAATTTTGTTAATTCTTTCAAAGAACCAGCTTTTAGTTTCATTGATGTGTTCTGTGTTTTGGTTTCGATAGCACTAATTTCTGCTCTAATCTTTAGTATTTCCTGCCTTCTGCTGGTTTTGGGTTTTATTTGCTGTTCCTTTTCCAGCTCTTTAGTCATAAGGTTAGGTTGTGTATCTGAGATCTTTCTTCCTTCTTTAGGAAGGCCTGGATTGCTATATACTTTCCTCTTATGACCGCCTTTGCTGCATCCTAGAGTTTTGCGTTGTGGTGTTTTCATTTTCATTGACTTCCATATACTTTTTAATTTCTTCTTTAACTGCTTGGTTAGCCCATTCATTCTTTCGTAGGTTCTTCAGTCTCTAATTATTTGTTACCTTTCCAAATTTTTTCTTGTGGTTGATTTTGAGTTCATGGCATTGTGGTCTGAAAATATGCATGGTATGATCTCGATCTTTTTGTACTTACTTAGGGCTGATTTGTGTCTCAGTATATGGTCTATTCTGGAGAAAGTTCCATGCGCACTGGAGAAGAGTGCATATTCTGTTCCTTTAGGATGAAATGTTCTGAATATATTTGTTAAGTCCTTCTGGTCCAGTGTGTCATTCAAAGCCATTGTTTTTTTTTTGTTGTTGTTGATTTTTTGATCAGGTGATCTGTTCATTGTTGTGAATGGGGTGTTGAAGTCTCCTACTATTATGGTATTCTTATCGGTGAGTTTCTTTATGTTTGTGATTAATTGATTTCTATATTTGGGTGCTATCGCAATTGGTGCATAAATGTTTACAATTGTTAGGTCTTCTTGGTGGATAGACCCTTTGATTATGAATGATATAATGCCATTCTGCATCTCTTGATGCAGTCTTTATTTTAAAGTCTAGATTGTCTGATATCAGTATGGCTACTCCGGCTTTCTTTTGTTGAACATTAGCATGATAGATGGTTCTCCACCCCCTTATTTTCAATCTTAGGCGTCTTTAGGTCTAAAGTGGGTCTCTTGTAAAAAGCATATAGATGGATCTTGTTTTCTTCTCCATTCTGTTACCCTATGTCTTTTGATTGGGGCATTGAGTCCATTGACGTTTAGAGTGAGTACTGAAACGTATGAGTTTATTGCTATTATGATGCTTGTAGAGTTGGAGTTTATGGTGGTGTTCTTTGGTCTTTCTAATCTTTGTTGATTTTGGTATTTATTTATTTATGCAGATATATTTTCATCTTTTCTCCCCTCAGAGATTCCCGCTTAAAATTTCTTGCAGGGCTGGTTTAGTGGCCACAAACTCATTTAATTTTTGTTTGTATGGGAATCTTTTTATCTCGCCTTCTATTTTGAATGACATCCTTGCTGGATACAGAATTCTTGGCTGCATATTTTTCTGATTTAGCACACTGAATACATCCCGCCACTCCTTTGTGACCTGCCAACTCTCTGGTGATAGGTCTGCTAAACCTGATCTGTATTCCCTTGTAAGTCATGGACCATGTTTCCCTGTTGGTTTTATGATTCTCTCCTTGCCTGAGTACTTTGTCAATTTGACTATGATGTGCCTTGTTGATGGTCAGTTTTGGTTGAATGTAATGGGAGTCCACCGTGCTTCCTGGATTTTGATGTCTGTGTCTTTGCCCAGGTGAGGAAAGATTTCTGCTATGATTTGCTCACATAACCCTTCCACCCCTATTTCTCTCTTCCACATCTGGGTCCCCTATGATTCTCATGTTTTTCCTTTTAAATGAGTCACTGATTTCTGTAATTCTTAGATCTTGCTCTTTTGCCTTAATCTCCCTCTTTTTTCCTGCTTCATTATTCTCTATAAGGTTGTCCTCTATAATGCTGATTCTCTGTTCTGCCTCATCCATCCATGCCACCGCTGCATCCATCTGTGATTGCAGCTCAGTTATAGCATTTTAAATTTCATTCTGGCTATTTTTTACTTCTTTTATCTCTGCAGAAAGGGATTCTAATGTATTTTTGACTGCAGCTAGTATTCTTATTATTGTGATTCTAATTCGGGTTCAGAAATCTTGCTTGTATCTGTGTTGGTTAAATCCCTGGCTGTCATTTCTTCGTGGTCTTTCTTTTGGGGTGAATTCCTTCGTTTTGTCATTTTGAAGGGAGAAAAGGAATTAATGAGGTCGCGAAATTGAAATTAAAAGATAAAATTACAAAAATATTAAAATTAAAAGTTAAACACACACACACAAATTGAATGGAATATGCTAGATCCTAGGTGTGTTTTGTTCTGGGTGTTGAAAGTGGTTTGACAGATTAGAGAAAAAAATGGGAGGGGGAGAAAAAAAAGGAAATAATTTGAGAATTTTAAAAAATGAATACACTGAAGTAGACTAAAATGAGATGATGGGAGTAAAATAGAGTTTGAAAAAATATACAGGAATGTAAAGAATATAGTGGAAAAAATAAAGAAAAATATTTTTAATAACAATTAAAAATAAATGTGATTTTTTTCTTTTTCTGTACTCTAGAAAAAAGAGAGGAAACAAAAAAGAGAAAAAAGATACAAAAAGGAAAAAAAGGAAATGATTTGGAAATTCAAAAAGTGAATACACCATAGTAGACTAAAAAAAATGATAGAAGTAAAATAGAATTTGAAAAAAAATTACATAAAAGCAATCAATATAGTAAAAAAATTAAGGAAAAATATTTTTAATGGAAATTGAAAGTAAAATGAAGTTTTTCTCATTCTGCATTACAGAAAAACTACAGAAACGAAGAAGAGAAAAAAAGAAAAAGAAAGAAAAAGTAAAAAGGAAACTGGAAATTTGAAAACGGGAATACACTGAGGTAGAGTAAAATAAAATGATGGAGGTAAAATAGAATTTGAAATAAAATTACAGAAATGTAAAAAATATAGTAATAAAAATTAAGAAAAATATTTTTTATAATTGATAATAAAAATAATTTTTTTGTTTCTGCATTCAAGAAAAAGAAAAGAAGTGTAAAAGAGAAAAAGAAAAAAAAGAAAGAAAATTGACTAAATGAACTGGCTAACAGATTGAAATAGGACTGACATTACGCCCTTATCCCCTAGATGTCAGTCTATGTAGCTCTTTATAGTCCATAAAGTAAGCGGCAGTGAGACTTGTGTTCCTGAAGAGCCCTGTTGGCCTAGTTGGGAGGGGCTCAGTGTAATGGCTCTGCTCTCCATTAGATGGCGCTTTTAGGCTCCTGGGGTGGATTGTTGCCTTGCTTGTAGGTGCCAATGCAAATGCTGGGAGAGGTGAAAATGGTGCCACCCAGGTACCCAGTCTGTTCTCCTGGATCAGCAATTGCGCACCCATCCTCTGTCTTCAGCCCTTGTCCACTCCCCGCTCCTTCACTCTCCGTGACCAGGTCCCAGGCCACACCTCTCTCCCGTTTTGTCACAGACACGGCTGTTTTCCCTGGTCCCTTACGTCCAAAGGACCACGGCTTTGAGCCCTTCTGCCCGTCTGTGGGAGGGTCTCACCAAGCAATGTCCGAATGAGCAATGTACGAATGAGCCGAATATCGGCTGCACCTAGGAACGCTTGCTGGACCCTGTTGTTGTTGGTGCCCGAACACTGTGGCCAAGTGCCAGCCCGCCCCAGAAAAAGTTCGTGAGAGAGTGTAGCAGCAGCATTTCATGGATTATGGAAAATCACAATACACGTCTGGCACCAGGCTTCACCCTAAACGACCTTGTTGCAGCATCAGCGAATGGGACCGTTTTCCAGGGTCTGCTGGGACCAGATGGCTTTGGCAGTCTCCTCCAAATGTCCTTCCAGCAGTGCAACTGCCTCTCCCTGTGTGGCCTGAGAACATTCCGGACCCCACTCTGTCCCTGGGATTCTCTCTTCCCACCAGAGCACCTCCAGGTATCGAGCTGTGGAGTTGCAGCCTTTGCTCTCCCCTTGTTTATAGTCTTAGTGGAATTACATACTCTCCTTTCTCCTTTCTCCGTTTTTAGTTTAGTCTCTGTGGCTGTTTCCAATTTTCCACGTTCTGTCCAGCTGCTTTTGGGGAGGGGTGCTTTTCCTGTTTTCTCCCCCACTCCCCAGTCTCCGTCCTCTCTCCGCCTGCAAAAGCACCTCCCTTCCTTCAGTTTCTTGCTCCCCAAGGTCCCCTCTCCATACCACATACTTGTTGAATTCTGTGGTTCAGGTTGTGCAGATTGTTGTGTTAATCCTCAATCAGTTTTCTAGGTGTGTAGGATGGTTTAGTGTTGGTCTGGGTGTATTTCATGGACGTGAGACACACAAAAATCTTCCACGTTGTTCTACCATCTTGTCTCCTCCCCCATTGAATGCCTAATTTTCAATTGAACATTTGAGGATACTATGCCACTCCCTTCTTTCCTCCAGGTTTCTGTGGACACTTCTGCCATAATCTTTTTTTATCTTCCCATATTCGTTAGCAAACTCTTCTGTCTTCATGCTTATAGGGTTTTTTTAATCTGTCTATTTTGTGAATTTTACTATGTTATGTCTCAGAGTCGGCCTGCTGTTTTTTTTTTTTTTTTAATTTTAATGGGAGTTCTCTGTGACTCATAGATGTGGACGTCTGTTTCCCTCACCATTTAGTGGAAATTTTCCACTCTAATGCATTCAGACAAAACTTCTCTCCTGTTTTCTCCCTCTATTCTTCTTCTGGGACTCCTTTGAAAATAATTTTATTACACTTTATGGAGTTGCTGATTCCCTAAGTATACGTTTGTGATGCAATATTTTAATTTTCCTCTTCTTTCCTGCTTCATTTCTCACAAAATTTTAGCTTCCATGTCACTTACTCATTCATCTGCTTCTTTCTGCCTTGAGTTCATTATATCCATTCAGGTTCACATCTTGGTTACAGCATTTTAAAGGTTTCAGCCTGACCTGGTTTTAGGTCTTTTCCATCTGTAGTCAGGGTATCCTCATGCCTTCTAGACTTTCTCAAGCGCAGCTAGTATTCTTATGATAGTTTTTAAAAGTTCTGTTTCCTTATGATAGGTATTAAATTCTGTTTGAGGCTTATTATTTATATGTGTTTTAATTATGTCCCTGGAAATGTCCTTTTATAGTTTTTTCTTTTGGAATGAATGCCTCCATCACTCTGTATGTCCATGTCTCCGCTTTCTTAAGTGTTTTAGCAAAATCCTGTTATGTTTTCTGCTTCTAGAGTAGTGTCATTTTTGAGAAATGTTTACCTACTGTTGATGACCTGACATTCTGGAAGCATTTCTTGCGTGTGCTGTGTGCACTCTACTGTCATGTATTGGCTGCTCTGTCCCTCAGGTCAGTCCTCTGCAGAGTTCTCCTTGCAGGACTCCAGGGGAGAGTTTTTCAACTTTGTCCATAGTGTTGTGAGTTTTAACTAGGTGAGTTTGGTCTCCTTATTAAAAGAGGCTAATTCCTATTTCCCCTAGAGGTGAAGCTATGCCTCACTATTTGGTCAGTAGACTTGGTGCCTGTGGGGGTATATGGTGGTTTTTGGAGGGAAGGGTGCAATGGTGGTCTGGGTTCTAGGCACTCATTCCCTAGTAAGGAAGCACCTGAGGAAGGAAAGGTGGGTATGTCTTGGTGTCAGTGGCTCAGTATCTACTGGGGGGTGTTGTGCTGCTCACTGAATTCTGTCCATGATAATTGGTGGGAGGAAATATTGGCATCAGCTCCTTCTCTAGTCCCTGAAGTTGGAGTTTCCAGCCACCTCTGTTCAGGGAGCCCTCACATAGAAAGAACAATCTGTATTCATGGGTCCCAGGCTTCCTTCAGAACCCAGCCTTCACCCTGCCTTTGTCCAATCCATCGGTACACCTGGCAGCTCAGGACTCTTATGTTTTATCTCAGCAGCTCTAGCTGGGTTTGAATACACCAAATAGTTGAACTCAATGTGACAGGGACCCCACTGATCCTCTGGGACAGTGTCTTGCTGTGATGTGGTTGGAGCTGGTTATCCCAGAGGGTCAGTTGCATGAACACTAGGAGCTTGGAGTTCATGGTGAGGAAGAACAAGAAGGGAGCGTTCAGTTCGCTGCTCTCAGCAGAGGCTCCTATGGTAATGACCAGGGCAGTGCAATGGTGCCTGTCAGCTCTCCTGCCCCATGAGAGGCAACGCCCTGTCTCCCAAATGCACTCCAAGAAGGTAACTGTCTCACCCAATATGACCCAGGAGATCCTCAAACCGCAGCAGTCCCTATGGACCTCGGGGCTGCTTCTCCACAGGAGCACTGCTGTGCCCACCAGGGTCCACCCCAGTGATGGCATGGACTTCTAAATCTTCAGTTTTTGAACTCAACATTTACAGCAGGTTGACTTGTCATGATTACCTTTATGTGTCATCTTGACTGCATCATGGGTGTCCAGATTCACGACTGTTTCTGTGTATGTCTGTGATGAGTTTCCAGAAGAGATTGGCATTTCCATCCGTAGTTTCTTTCTGCCTGGGCATCACCCATTCCATCATAGTTCTGAGTAGAATCGGTTGCAGAGGGAGGAAGAATTCCCTCATTTTTACTTCCCATGTGCTTGTTTGAACTGGAACATTGGTCTCCTCCTGCCCTTGTTCTTAGAGTTACATCATCGGCTCTGCAGGTTCTGAGACTAGACACTAGTTCAGAATCAGGTGAGAATTATACCACTGGTTTTCCTGGCTCCCCAACTTGTGACAGTAGATCATGGGACTTCTCAACATATTTTGTCATGGACCAATGTGATTTGGGTTCTGTTGCTCAAGGAAATCCTGACTAATACATGGAGATGATTTATCTCTTGTTTAGAGGAATTGAATAAAGCTGTATCTCATTTAAAGTCCTGAGTAGCAAAGTGCCATGAAGGAAGTGTCACGTTGTTCTATTGGGACAAGGGCTGGGTGAAGATAATGGGGAGCTGTGGGAGCTTGTGGTCCTGACTACACAGGGAGTGCATCT
Organism: Felis catus; assembly: GCF_018350175.1. Lineage (NCBI taxonomy): Eukaryota > Metazoa > Chordata > Mammalia > Carnivora > Felidae > Felis > Felis catus. The sequence continues at coordinate 147,885,734 of NC_058373.1, forward strand.
GGGACTCATGTAAATGTTCAGCTATTGTGCCTTAGGAAATCTGCAATTCACTCATACTGAGTGACAGGAGTAAGCAATGCAAACAACTGTGTCTTTGTGCATGGTAGGGTAGTTTTCCTATGAAAACAATGATCTAATTCACACAGGTAATAGGTAAACACAGACTCCTGTGTCCAGAGAGGCTCCCTGGAGAAACTGCTGTGTGGACAGGAAGCCCCAGACCCTGAGAGGAAACCTGCCTGTAACCTCCATCTGCACCTGCTTCTGGCAACACAAAGCAGAATTGTGCATAGTGTGCGCCCCCTCGTGGTGCTGATCCCCTCCTGCAGGGAGGTTTGTGTCTGGGCTCCCAGCGTGGTCCCCTCACCCTGTCTCTTGCACAGTAATATGTGGCCTTGTCCTCGCCCCGCAGGTTGTTCATCTGCAGATACAGCGTGTTCTTGGAGTTGTCTCTGGAGATGGGGAATCAGCCCTTAATGGAGTCTGCATATCTTGTGCTACTTCCATCATCATAAATATATGCGAGCCACTGAAGCCCCTTCCCTGGAGCCTGGCGAACCCAACTCATTCCATATCTACTGAAGGTGAATCCAGAGGCTACACAGGTGAGTCTCAGGGACCCCCCAGGCTTCACCAGGTCTCCTCCAGACTCCACCAGCTGCACGTCCCACTGGACACCTGCAGACACAAGACATGTTGGTCAGGAAACTGTCACACTTCTACTGGTCTCACTCATATCCACTCACATCCTCAGTGTCTCTCGTTCACCATGAATTACCTTTTAAAAGAGCAACCAGGAAACCCAGCCAAGCACAAACTCCATGGTGAGGTGTCTGTTCTGTCCTGACCAGAGCATGGGAACACCTGGGACTCCCGGGGCTGGGGCTCCTCTCCCAGCTGCAGAGTCGGGATGGGCTGGTTTTATCACCATAGAGAGGACCCCATTTGCATGTGCTCTGACATATATATGAAGCTCCAGTCTTAGATTTGATTCTTTAAAAGTGAACAACAGGGTTAGGGACGCACTTGTAGTTTAGTTTGTGTAGATGGTGCTGTGACAATATGAATTATTTCATTCAGTGAGTACAGGTGTATTTGCACTCCTGTGTGCATTTTTACAGGTCTTTCATCCACATCGATCATTTTCACTCTACAAGTATTTTACATACTTTTTGAAGTTTAACCCAAAATACTTTATTCTGTGCCATTTTCACTTGTATAATTTTGTTATTTTTTTTGCGTGTATTTTCATGCTGGTGTGTAGAATCACAGGTGGTTTATTTTTCTTTGTTCATTTTGCATCCTGCTCTTTTCCTCATTAAAAAAACTGATTCAAATATTTTTTGTGGTATCTCTAGGGTTTTGTTATGTTTAAGATCAATGTCACCTGCAAACAAGTAATTTTCCTTCCTCCTTACTGATTTAAATGTCTTTTATTTTTTTATTCCCTATTTTTTTCTGGTTACATCTTCCAGTTTTAGGAGAAGAAAGCTTTTCCTTTTTTTTCTTCTGGGATTTAGCCAGTGTAAGGATTCAATTGACATAAGACATATCTACAGGAGAGAATAAATTTCATTTTGTAAGTGCATGGCCTTCCTAATGATATGACAGTGAGAGAAAGGACAAAGCAGGTGGCACTTGTGTCTTTCAGACAACAAAACATTGGCTTTGGCAAGAGGTAAGTTTGGTGTATTATGTTAGTCATCAAGTAAGTAGGTTTGTTTGCATAGCCTTCTTGTCCCTGTGTTCCTCTTTCTGGTGCTAACGATGGTTCTTCCCTCTTGGTACACGGGAGGGAGATTTATATCCTTTTGTCAAGGGACGATGGCGAGTCTGAGTGTACTTGGACTATTTGTCAAGTGACTTTCACCCAAATAAGCAGTGTGACAAGATGACATAGTTTGAGGTGGCATATGTATTCTTCACATTACCATGGGGAATGCTTATGTTAGGGGTGACCATCATTGCATGGCTCCTGATGTGACAGGAAAGCCTTCAGCATTTAACCGTTAAATATGCTGTCAGGTGTGGGCTTTTCATAGTGGCCATGATCATGTGGAGGTAGTTTCTTTCAGTTCCTTTCTTTAATTGGGTTCTTTTTAAATGATGAACATGTGTTGAATTTTGTCTAAAGTTTTGATTCAATCATTCCCTCTGTTAATGGAGGACATCATATTTATGCATCTGTGTATGTTCAAGGATCCTTGCATCCCTGAATGAATCGCACTGGATTATGTTGTATGATCCTCTCAATGTTCTGTTGAATTCAGTATGCTCAGATTTGTGAAGGAATTTTGCATGTATGTTCATTTGAGATAGTGCACCCAAGGCTGCACTCTGGTTTCGTATGTCCGTGACTTGTCACTCTATTACCAAAGGAGTCAGAGAGCCCTTGCAGACTCCCCCACCCTCTTAAAGCACCAGCCAGACAGGGCCATACACCCTCCTGTCTTCTTAATGTCCACGGTTGCAAACAGCTACTGCCAACGAGGACTATGTCACAGTGCTTCAAAACTCCCCACAAAGTGTCTTGTCAGTTTTTCACATCCCTCTCACCGGTACAAAAATGCAGTTGCATAAGCTTCTAAGGAAACCTGGCTACTGCTTCCCAAGGACCCCTAACTTCACTGCCTTTGCTCTGTCTCTGTGAGCCCCTCACCCCTACCTGTTGCTGCCACAGATTTCTTTTCGTGGCTTTCAGAGTCATTAACCTAAAGTGTTAATATTAGCTCTGTGCACACCCCGAACTCTCAGCTGTCTGAATATCAATAACATGTTTCACCTCTCGTTCCATGGAAATGGAGTGGCTGCAGGTATCCTGTGACAACCTGTGCCTCTCAGATATGTCCTATAACTTTCTTCCCATGAAAATTAGACCTTGGGCCATCAGGCCCCACTGCATGCTTGCACCCCCACAACTGCTGTCTGGATACATTAGGATCCCCACTCACCTCTGTATTCCTCTCTGACAAGTTTGTAATTTCCAGGCCCACCACCTACCTACCAGCAGGCCACTGACCAACCCGCCCATCATCTTGTGTCATGTTAACAGTTTAAATCGGGTTATCCCACTCCCCTCCCTAAAAAGGGAGACCCAGGGCACCTGGGTGGCTCAGTTGGTGGGCATCCTACTTCAGCTCAGGTCATGATTTCACTGGTTGAGACTTTGAGCCCTGCATTGGGCTCTGTGCTGTCAGCTCAGAGCCTGGAGCCTGCTTTAGATTCTGTGTCCCCCTCTCTCTCCGCTCCTCCCCCACTCACACTCTTTCTCTCAAAAATAAATAAACATTAAAAAAATTTGAAAGGGGAGACCCTACTTCATTCCACACGATTGCCCTCAGCTACAGGAATGGTTTCTGGGATATCTGGTGGTCAAACTTGAGTTCTATTTAAAAAAAAAAAATTAACATTTATTTCTTATTGAAAGTCACAGGGCGTGAGCGGGGTGGGGGGTGGTTAGAGAGAGGGGGAGACATAGAATCTGAAGTAGGCTCCAGGCTCTGAGCTGTCAGTCCAGAGCCCGATGTGGGGCTTGAACTCACAAACTATGAGATCATGACCTGAGCTGAGGTCCATAGCTTAACCAACTGAGCCACCCAGTTTCCCCACCCTGCCTTCTATTTTGTGATGGCTTCTGTATGTGGGGAAACATAGGAACCACTCAGGCCAGTGTCCCTACTAGAAGTACTCCAGGCGTCCTCTCTGCCTGCTGTAAAATCAGTCTAAGCCACTGCGCTCCCAGGTTTTCTCAAGCTTGCACATCTGCAGAGGGAACGACTGCCACTATTCACAGGCCTTCCAGACCTGCCCTGGAGTCTTCAGGGCTGTTGGCACCCTCTGGAAGTCCCACAGGTCCTAACCTCAAGAGTACCAGAGGACAGAGGACATTTTTCCAGCAGGCCTATAATTGCTTCCCTATTATACGCAACTGATCTTTCTGCTAAAATTGCTAACAGTCACTCTCCAGCCCAAACCGTGAGGAGACTGTCACTATATCTCCAGCGACTGACAGAGCTCACAAGGCTGTCAAATACACAGCCAAGATCAGAGGCCCCTGTCCTTTCCTTCACTTTAGAAGCCTGCCTTTTTCCCTGACTTGGACTATTGTTTATCATGTAAGTTCCTCACAATGGGAAAAGACAGGTGGACAGATAATGATCAGATGGGGTGTACATCTGGGTTGAGTGGGCCTCCTGAGGCCCCTTTCTTCTCTCCTTTGGTCTTGCACCAACCCCATTAGATGGGATAATTAAGAAACTGAGAGACAGTGGGTTCTTCCCAGGCATCCACTAAACCTCTGATTAAATTATTTCCCAGGGCACTACTTGTAAATATCTCCAAGTTTTGTATAATATCAGCAGGCCCCAGGGAGTCCCTCTAGCCCCTCCCTGCCCACTGGGGCTCTCCAGATGGATTTGACAAATTGGCTTCCTCTTTGGTTAATGGCTGCATGTTTGGTGGGTGGACTGATGCTGTCTGCCTGGACATGCCAATGCCACCACTGTGGTAAAGAATGTAATGCCTGAAATGGTTCCTGGATTTGCCATTCCATTATGGATTTAGCCAGACCAAGGAACTCACTTCAGCACATAGACAAACTACGTACTTGTAATGACTGGGGGTGATAATTAGAATTTCATACCACACATCATCCTTAATCATCACAGAAGAGGACGATGAGGATATGAGGATTAGGGGAACAGATATGGAACATGAAAAACTAGACACAAAATTCTTTCAGGAAAAATCCACTTGGAAGCTGGTCTGGAACATCCAGAATCATTGTCCTTGGCCCTTAAAGAGATTTAGAATGCTCCAAATAGCAGGCAGGGACTGACCCCCTTTGCAACAGTATTTTCAAAAGGAATCCTTAACCCTTTCTTTACTGATTGAGTGAACTTCATGATAACTTATATGACCAAGTTGATGCCATGCATAGCCATGTCCAAGAACTAACAGGTACACTTGGGTCATATCCACAGACAATAAGAACATGGCCTCTGCCACTGACTAGCCTTGCCACCCTTTCTACAGAATATGGGACAGTCATCAGGTCTTCAGAGAGCACCCAGTGCCACCTCACTGAGAAGGACCTTATGACGAACTCCTAACTGACTACACTGCCATCAGAATTACGGAAAGATTCCTCTGGATTCACGCAAGCTGCACAAAATAGTTCCAGATCGCCATTGTCAAGACCGTGGATGACCATCCCCATGATACCATCGGTAAGGATTCCCAGAGCCAATTCCCAGGCTCCGGAAGCACATGGCATCACATAGTAGGTCATGGATCAAAAAACTGCATTTCCACCAGGTTTCATTTTCCAGCTCTTTCCTGTCAGGAAAAAAAAATTTTAAATAGAGCCTACCCTTTCCCCCACTATTAAAAGACTGACTACATTTCCTGCTCTCCCTCTGAACCTCTACAACTGTCTGTCTTCAGACTGCATCTGCCCCATTCACCTGTGTAGTTATCTCAGCAGGTCAGACACAGACCCTTACACCAGTTTTCCAAGTCCTGTCTACAGTAAATAATCAGTCTGATTGTCAATTTTTGACATCAGGATAGCAAGTAAGCCCCCAAAGTAGTGTTATTTCCTGCCAGTGTAAGCAGGTGAACGCACCATGAACGCACCATGTGGATGGACAAACGGAAGGGTGTGGTATCCACAACCAGCACGACAATGTCACTCTGCCTTTCCTTCCACTGCATTGATCGGGACGACAACTTTGATGGAAGCTTCACGATGGTCCTTTGCTCAGGTGAAGTATTGGGAGAGAATATTTCCCTTTGTATGAAGACAGTCATGGTTCTGGGTTCTCTCTCTTGGTGACATAGCAAGGCAATCTGGTGCCAGATGGTCACTAGGTGCTCCAGCATAACCCCCATGGCACAAACACTTTCCAGTTCCCAAAATGTTTCATTGGCACTCAGACTACCTGTGCATCAACTGGCATAGCTCAGCCACTTCCTGGTGAGGCTGCCTAAATGCACAAGTCATATGAAAGTAGACCGAAAATCTGGAGTAGCTCAGTCAGGTGACAAAAACCACCTTATAGCTGCTGAAAGGCTGCAGGCCTCCCATGTCTCACAAACTTTCAAGAATGCATGATAATTGACCAGTGACAGTGACCTTCAATTGCCCAGACCAGTGGGAACTCATGACAGGGTCTACATGAGCTGGTCAGGCTACATCTTGGCACTGTTTGGACTGTTAGGAATTCCCAAGGCAGCAGGCTGGAGATGTACAGATTGAGAGCAGACCGTGGCTGGGACTCCTTGGTCATCGATGCTGAATGGGACATACTGGCTAGCTCAGTCATGACAGAGTCTCTCCTGTGGCTCTTGAGATACCCTCAACTGCCTAGACAGTCTTGGGAATCTGAGCCATCTTATGGACAGCTGGGCATTTACATTTCAGTAGTCAACTGTAAAGTGCCACCTGTTAGGAGGGGGCTTTAATGCCCGTCAAGTGGGCAGACTGAAAGGAGAAATGGTGTGTTTAATGACCCCGCTCCTTCACTAAATCTTGAATTATGGGGTGCAATTACTCAGTCCTCTATTGCACACAATATTGATGTACATATACTGTCTTAATTGGATGTGGGGGGGGGTGCAATTTGCAGTCCTACAGACTCCTGATATGTAGCCCCCCTCAGGAAAGCCAGGCACTGGGTTTGTTCCCACTGGCCTTGATGGCATGAGAGGGCATCCACATCATTAACAAGACAATGCAGGGTTAAAGGGGCCACCATTGCTAAAAGAGATTCAGTAAAGATTCTTCCAATAGTGACATCAAAGGGATGTTGAGACCCTTCTACTATCCCTCCTTTTATACCTAGTAAACTAAAGGACACCACACTTACATTTGGAGGGGTTCCTGGGAAGCACTGTACCTTGCCTTCAGGGTCAATGAGAGAAATAAAGTGTTGTCTGTGTCTGTGTCCTACAGGGTAATTACAGAATTGTACAGGCAGTTGTCCCAGGAGGAAGGACATACTCCACAAACCTCCAGGTACCTACACAGGGGCCTTGGCATCTCCCCACCCACTGGGATCCCAGCTCCTCACTACCAGGGCTGTCATGTCCAGAGAAGTGATGGCACCCACCAGAAGGGTAGGAACAGCATTCTCTCGAAGATCCCAAAGAGTCTGATCAAAGTTTCTAACTTGTGTTCAGGCCGTTCTGAGATTAAGTCACTAGGGACCCCTCTTCTCAGAGCTGTGCATAAAGAGAAGTGTGGGCCTCATCTCTAGGGCAAGAGATCTGGGTTGAAGTTTCACCCCTTGAATGGGGCACTGCTGGGACCCTCTTGTGGGCTCCTATCTATGGAGGTGGTGATCCCATCAGCATTTGCAGCAAAGAAGTCTTGGGCTTCTTGAAAATTCTCCTTTTCACATCTGACTATGGCATGCATGCTAATGCCTGCTACACTAAAGCTGGTATTTCCATGAATTGTATTGGCACAAGGCTTAAAATCAGAGTGGTCCTTCAAGAAGAACTCCTTAGATTCTGTTGTCAAGTGCCTCTCCTCCAGGTGGAAATGACAAGGGCTCATGGGCACATGACATAAGGCAAAAACAGAACAAAACCCAAAACCCACACCCATTGAATTGTCCCCATTCTATCTTAGAGTTGGATTGCATCACCTGGGCTTGACCTCTCCCAGTGGGCCTGTGCAGTCGTGCCATAAAAATCCAAATCCGGAGAATCAGAGCTTCTTTCTTCCTACCTCTGTGGACTCTGGGGCCCTAGGGAGCCTCTTCCTCAGAGCCTTCCCCTTTTTCTTGGTGTGTGTCTCTTGCCTTCTGCCTTGGGGTGATTGTCATAGCCTTTTGATACAGTGAAAAGACTGGAGGCTCCGTAGGTTGTCTCTAAGTAAACAGGCCGTTGATACCTTGAGCTTTTCAGTGATTTATGAATCTGGGGCACTTGGACCAATCCAGACAGCTGTAGTATGTCAAGTGCTTAAAACAACAGCTTGGAGGCAATTGTGAAGACCCACTAGAGCCAATCAATATCCTTGTCTCCCTCCCTTTGGACAAATGATTCCAGGAAACCTTGCATTTTCATGATGGTGTAGTGCCTGTCACCATTTCTCTCTTTCACACTGGTCCGTGGATATGTTGGTATAGTGGTCTTGACAGGGAGGACCTGGGATAGAAGTTACCTCTTCCCAGACACGTGTGCTGAGGCCTCCCACACTGAGGTGTCCCTGACAACACCTGTTAAATAGGGAGCCATTGTCAGCAGCAATGAGGAATACAGCCAGTAGGGGGAGGGTGCCTTGTTCCTGTCCTCTGCCCAGGGCGACATGATGCTCCTGGTAGAGTTGCCTCTGTCAGTAGGTAGGCATGGCTAAGCAAACACAACACCAGGATACTGGATGAAAACAGTGGACCCAGAAGCTGGCGTCTTCTTCAACACTAATCTAGGGAAATGGTCCTTGGTGTCCAGCAATATCTCACTTGGAGATGAGTAGGAAATACACACCTCTGGAACCCCAGGATGGTGCCTGATTGTTGGTCTCTGCAGGGAGTCTGACCTTTTATGGCACTGATAACTTAGAATGGGGGTTTCTGTCAACACCTGGCATCAGCCCAAAGCAAAGCTACAGACCACTGGCAAGCTCCAGCTCCTTCCCAGAGCAGCTGAGATGTGGTGGTGAGGAACGTGTGGGCCATTCTCAGTGCTAACACATTGTTGGAGGGCACCACCTAGGCCCCCAATCCCATCCCTGGGGACAAATGTTTTGGGGACCCCAGCAGTTGTACAGAATTAATAACATGTAGACTGTATCCTGCTGAAGGAATAGGCAAGAGCCATTGCTCAGGGGGTGGACAGGCGGTTCCCTAGGCATCTGAGTTCTGGCTTTGGATACATGAGATGCATGGGGCCCTCCTGACTCAAGGTGCAGTTTCAGTGCACCCCCAACAAAGGAAATGGAGGCACAGGATTTATGACTCACAGGGCCCTGAAGCAAGGGTACACAAGGACCTTGGGAAGGGCAGGCCTCCTTCCCACATTCCCAGTGATCAGGACATAGAAGACAGGGTAGCAAGTACCTGATTACTTGAGAATGGATGGGGCTGAAGTCCCTTAATTTTCACAGGCTCACCTCTGTGTGGTTATTTGAGAAGGCTCTCAGAAAACCAAAGTGGGAATCCTAGGCAGATCCTTATCTAAGGTTAAACTCACTGAAAGGTAGGCAAGAGAAAGAGAGCAGGAATTCACATTCATCGGGCTCCAACTGGATGCCAGAGTCGTCCATAGGCACTTGTGCCTGCCTTTCTGATTCATTTCATTTGGTGCTCCTTTAAACCTCATGGTCTCAGTCTCCCACATTTGGAAATTTGCTCTCCAGGGAGGCACAGCTTGTGCTAGGTGGAACCTAATGCCAGTCCCCTTCCCTCACAGCCCACAGACACCCCAGTGTGGAACAGGCAGTGTGGGTGGGTGGTAGCCCTCCATTATCCTGAACCCACATTGGGACTGGGAGAAAACAGATTACCTGGAGAATGAGAAAATGTTCAGTGTGCAACCGCACAGTTTTAGAGACAACTCATGAATTTGTCCCTGAAAGAGCTTGTGTGAACGTCTCTTAATTCTGGAAGCATATACCTCAGTTCAAGACCCAGATGCTGACTCAGGTCCTCCTCACATAATCTGTGGCTCAGTTTGGGCTCTTGGAAGCTTAGATATATACATAGAGGCCACAAGCATGCAGTTTTTAAGTTTTATTTCAGCGTTCTGGTCAGTGAGCCATGAGAGATGTGTGTCAGAGCCTGATGTGCCTGTGGACCCCTGTGTCTCCTGCAGACCCCCGAAACGTGGATGTCAGGTCTGCAGCCTCATTACTGTATTTTCACACATGTGCCAGCTGGATTGTCTATAGTTGTTCAGCAGTCAGGAGTTTAATTATGGATTGTCGTCAGCAACAATCAGTCCCTTAACTTTCCAGGGGTTGATAATTTGACATTTGTGGCGACACCACAAGGAATGCAGCTATTATGGCTTAAATGGGACCAAAAACTGCTCTGAAATATAACAGAGATTCATGAGTTTGCCTGACTGGCCCCATTCTTCTTGGAGGTGTCCACTGTCTGTGCTCCCACCAGTGCCTCGTCTAGTGCACCATGGAGGGTGCTTATGTGGCAATGGCAGTTCCTGTTGTTGTTGCACGACCCTCTGTGACTGCATTTCTCCGGGATACAGTCATAGTTCAGCTGAGCCCCACTGCCATTGGAGTAGGTATCCTGACAGAACTTTCCAGAAGCACAGGAAGTACCAGTTCTCACATGACCAATCTCAGTTGTTCCTGTGCTACGATGTGAATCCAGCCCCACACAACAGAACCCTGGATCTCAGACAGATGGAATCCAACATGCTCTTGCAGCTGAGGGAGATGTGTGACATTCCCACACTGCAGCCTTCCACACGGCACGTCTGTATGGGAACAGGTTCAGCGTTGAATTCCCTGGGGTCTTCTGCAGTGTCCATGTCGGCTGCTTTTTTGATTTATGGTCTAGAAGACATCTTCACATTTCCAGAATTTTTGCAAAGATTTCTTGACAGTGCATAGTGTGGTCAGCGCGGTTCCCATGATAGCAGCAGCCCTCTTCAGTGCACGGGGTTCCATCTTGCATATGGATGTCATCAGGGCCCGACAAGGAAACCCCACGGCAGACTCTGGAAGATCACATATATTTTGGATTGGCCTGCCAAGTGTCCCAGCATTGAAATCGGTGCAGTTTGTATAGCATCTGCCGGTATACATTTGTCCCCAGGGGTTAAAATACAATCACTCATACAACATAGATTGCTATAGCACTGCTCTAAGGAGCTGCAGTCACAATGCTTGCCTGGGTCAGCTAAGTAGTTTCCGGAATGATTGTGGGTCAGGCTTTTATTTCAACGCACCATTTAGATGTTGAAGAGGCACTTGCCTAATCTGCCACTGATCATGTAGTGCGTACGAATGAAGGAACACTTACTGAAAGCTTGAGGTATACAAGAGAATTGGGTCCTAATGCAGTTGGACCTTTTCTGGCAAGCATATTCATCAGTGTCAACCCACAAACCAATATATTTTGCAATCTGATGTGTTGCTATGACAGACAAGAGTAAATAATATCTGCCTAAATAACCCATCATGACGGGGCTTTGTGGATGGCATATACTACATACAACTGGGCTGAAATTAACTTCATGGGATCCATTTCGAATCGCAACTAAGGATGAATGTGGTTTAAGAATTCGAAAACCCTTGGACTCATAGTATCGAAAAAAAAGGGACTCTGATGCAACACATAGTTGCCCATGTTAGCTGGATATCTCTCATTATAAATTATCATGAAACCAATATAGTAACTTACATGAATCCCATGAAACAATGAGTCAATTAAGCTAACTAGCCTTGTTAGGAATTGGGCACATTTTGACACGTGGTTGAACACACTGTATATTGTTTTGGAACTGAGAGCAAAATTCTGTGATGGGATGACTACAACTTAGTAGAGATCCTGAGCACTACACTGGCATTTGCTAGAGGAACGGGGTGTTCCCTATGCTCCTTATATCCCAGGTTATAAGTAGGTCCCATTGCATTGGTGTCTGCCACTCTCTGAGAAACAATGTGTTCAAATGTTGGGAATCGTTGATGTGTCTGATTTCATAGGCAAGGTCATCCAACTTCATGATACTTTCAAGGCCTTGATAGCACGTGTCCATGGAGACCATGGAAAGAGGAATCTCCTCCAGGTAGCAGAGGTAGTAACATTCTGGAGGCATGGAGGGGTAGTCCATCTGCAAGGCTCCCTGATCATCTTGGGTCATCATCAGCATATGTATGGGCCAAAAGGGTGTCTTGTGCCACATGTGGATAATGTGTCTCTTGGCCCCAAACACAGGCTACAGGACAGCCAGCCAGGCATCTGAATGCCCTTGCTGTTTGCAGCTCCTTCTTGGTAATTACCACCTCAAGGAGATGTAGCGCCATGAGGGACGACCATGAGAACCCTGGACAGGAGCCAGCACTGCCCAGAGTGCAAACTGCAAGAGGGACGCCCTCAAGGTGACCTGGCCCTCTGCCAGCCTCATGACCCTGCTCCGGGACATCTGCCAGTGAGAGTGGATAAATGGAGGATCCTCAGCAAAGTGAGGTTTAGGCCATCTGATAGAACAGAGGGCTGTACCGGGTGGCCAGCCCCCTGCACCTGGGATCCACTTGTGGGGTTAGGTAACAGTCCCAGGGTGTGGCATTGTGTGACCCTGCACAACAGTTCAGCTGCGGTGGATGTGGGAGAAGCAGGCGAGCCAGTTCAAGTGCGCTCACATGGACATAGTAAGGACTCAGACCCAGAGACATGGCTCTATTCAACACATTCCATCTTTCCTCCAGCTAGTGAATATGGGATATGAAATTTTAACACCCTGAACTTCTCTACCAATTCCATGTCCTGTGGTACTGCTGGGTCGCTTTCTATGGACGACTGCTTTTCCTCATTATGGAGACCAATGCTTCCTACTTCCTTGGGATGTGGAGGTGGACATTGTCAATTTTACCTTTATAGGCAAATAAAAAAATAGCTTTGTCGTTTTCCATGTCTCATTCTGGTTAGACATTAGTTTTCAAACCATTTGATCCTTTTGGTTTTTGGTTTGAAGCTTCCTCTGAGTTTACTGAGGAAATATTTCCCAGTATTCTGTCATGATTGGTGAAGGACAAGGTTGTATTTTAGTATTTTTTTAATGCCAGCTGGGGAGAACAGAAAGTACTGCTCACCATGTGTGGGCCCCTTGGGTTTTCCACTCTAATCCCTTTTTAGGGTTCTTTCCTGGCCTCTGGCAGTCTCCTCCCATGCATGTGTGGTTCCCTCCTCAGCTGGAGATGCCAGGGAGTTGAGGTACCTTTGGCAGCTTGCACCATGGAGCCTGCACATGATCAAAAGATGTTATCAACCATGGAACTCCCTTGTTTTATTAAATATGCTCTACTCCTTTAAAACCCCCTGTGTCAGGGAGAAACCTCAGAGTTGGCTTTTGGACAGGAGTCTGCATTCTTACCAGTGGCTGGCCTTGTGCATAAAGCTCAAATTCCTTTCCTACCAAAACGAAAACTTTGAACGTTGACTTTTCCAGCAACAGGCAGCTGAATTTGGGTTTTGATAACAATAAAACCGAGTGGAGTGGCAGTTGCCAGGGGCTGGCAGAGAGGCACAATGAGGGTTAGATATCAAGGGGTGTGATTTTCTCTTATGGAAGATGACTAATTTCTAGAGGTATTCTCCACAACATTTCATGTGTAGTTAACAATATTGTTTTGTACGGTTAAAATTTAGTGAAGAGGGTGGATCTCAGTTTCATTGAGATCTTACCACAATACACGAGTTTTGCTTCTCACACAAAGTATGCATGGACACACACTCTGTACTGATAAGTGAAAATAATTTAAAAAATGTACATACTTTGGATCCTAACCCTGGGGATATGCCATTTACAAATGTCTTCTTCCATTCCATAGGTTGCCTTTTAGTTTTGTTTATTGTTTCCTTCACTGTGCAGAAGCTTGCTATTTTGAGGTACTCCCAAGAGTTCACATATGTATGTATTTAATTTTCTTGTAATAGTTTTAATTTAAATACAAGTGTGTTAACCTACAGTGTAGTATTGATTTCAGGTGTAGAAGTTAGTGATTCATCACGTACATATAACACCCAGTTCTCATCTCAACAAGTGCCCTCCTTAATGCCTTTCTCCCTTTTAGCCCCACTTCCCCACTTCCCCTCAGTTTGTTTTCTGTATTTAAGACTCTCTTCCTGTTTCTTTCCTCTCTGTTTTTGTCTTATTTTATTTTTCCTTCCCCTATGTTGTGTTTCTTATATTCCACATATGAATGAAATCATATGCCATTTGACTTTTTCTTATTGACTTATTTCACTTAGGTTAATACGTTGTTGTTCCACCCACATTGTTGTAAATGACAAGATTTCGTTCTTTTTGATGGCTGAGTAGTATTCCATTGTATACATTTACCACCTCTTCTTTATGCGTTCATCTCCTGATGGATATTTGGGCTCTCCCACAATTTGCTTATTGTTGATAGGGCTGCTATAAACATTGGCGTCCATGTGCCCCTTGGAATCATCATTTTGGTGTCCTTTGGATAAATACCTAGTAAAACAGTTGCTTTATCACAGGATAGTTCTATTTTTAATTTTTTTTCAGGAAACTCCACACTATTTTACAGAATGGCTGCACCAGCTTGCGTTGCCACCATGTTAATTTTAGCCATCCTGACAGGTGTGAGGTGTTATCTCATTGTGGTTTTGATTTATGTTCCCTGACGAGGAGTGACAATGAGCCTCATTACACGTGTCTTTTTGCCATCTGGAAGTCTTCTTTGAAAAATGTCTATTCATGTCTTCCGACCATTTCTTCACCAGATTATTTGTTTTTTTCAGTGTCGAGTTTGAGAAGTTCTTTATAGATTTTGGATACTAAGCCTTTATCTGATATGCCATTTGCAAATATCTTCTCCTATTTTGTCAGTTGCCTTTTAGTTTTGTTGATTGTTTCTTTGCTGTAAAGAAGCTGTTTATCTTGAGGTCCCAATAGTTCATTTTTGCTTTTGTTTCCCTTGCATCTGGGACATGTCCAGTAAGAAGTTGTTCTGACCGTGCTCAAAGAGTTTGGTGCCTGTGTTTTCCTCTAGGATTTTGATGGTTTCCTGTCTCACATTTAGGTCTTTCATCCATTTTGAATTTGTTTTTGTTTTTTTTTTTGTAAGAAAGTGGTCCAGTTCCATTAGGGTTTCCTGTTTCTATCCAGTTTCCCAACACCATTTGTTGAAGGGACTGTCATTTTTGCATTTGATACTGTTTCCTGTTTTGTCAAAGATTAGTTGACCATGTTGTTATGTGTCCATTTATGGGTTTTCTACTCTGTTCCATTAATCTGTGTGTCTCTTTTTGGGCCAGGATGTACTGTCTTGATGACTACAGCATTGTAATATAGCTTGAAATCCAGAATTGTGATGCCTCCATTTCTTTTCTGTTTTAGGATCGCTTTGGGTGTTCAAGGTCTTTTGTCGTTCCATGATAATTTTAGAATTATTTGTTTTAGCTCTGTGCGGAATGCTTGTATTATTTGACAGGGATATTTGCATTGAATTGTTTGCATTGAATGTCTAGTTGCTTTGGGTAGTATCAACATTTTAACAATTTTTTTTGTTTTAATACATGTGCATGGAATATTTTTCCATTTCTTTGTGTCTTTTTCAATTTGTACCATAAATGTCCCAGGTTTTTCAGAGCAAGCTCTTGTAACTCTTTAGTGAGGGTTATTTCTACGTATCTTATGGTTTTTGGTGTAATTGTAAATGGGATAAATTCCTTGATTTCTCTTTCTCCTGCTTCATTATTGTTGTATCGAAATGCACAAATTTCTGTATGTTGATTTTGTATGCTGCAGCTTTACTGGTTTATTGTATCAGTTCTAGTGGGTTTTTTTTTTTGCAGCGTTTTTCAGTGTTTCTGTATATAGTGTAAAATTCAACTCCAAAACTGAACGATCCTATTAAAAAAATGAGCAGAAGGCATGAATAGTCTTCCCAAAATGCAACATACAGATGACCAATAAACACATGAAAAGATGCTCAACATCACTCATCATCAGGGAAATATAAATCAAAACTACAACGAAATATCAACTCACTCCTGTCAGAATGACTAAACTCAACTACACAAGGAACAACAGGTGTTTGTGAGGATACAAAGAGGAACGCTTTTAGACTGCTTGTGGGAATGGAAACTGGTGCAGCTTGTCTGAAAAACAACATGGGGGTTCCTCAAAATGCTAAAAATATAACTACCTTATGATTGATCAATTGAACTACTAGGTATTTACCCAAAGGATACAAAAATACTCATTTAAAGGGGATTGCAACGGTATGTTTATAGCAGCCCTATCAAAAACATCCCAGCTATGGAAACAGTCCGAGTAAGCATTGACTCATAAATGGATAAAGTATATGTGGTATATCTACACACACACACACACACACACACACACACACACTCATACTCATACACTGGAATGTTTCTCAGCCCTGAAAGGAATGACATTTGCTATTTGTAATGATATGGATGGAGCTAGATAGTATTATGCTAACTGAAACAAGTGAGAGAAAGACAAATATATGATTTCATTCATATGTAGAATTTAAGAAACTTCAAAAGGGAAATGGGACAAATAAGAGAGAAGAGCTACACCAATAAATAAACTTTTTTCAATGTTTTAAAATTTATTTTGAGATAGAATGGGGGGAGGGGCAGAGGAAGGGGGAAGGAGAATCCCAAGCAGTCTCTTTGCTGTCAATGCAGAAACCAAAATGGGGCTTGATCTCAGGATCCATGAAATCAAGACATGAACCCAAATCAAGAGTCTTAGGCTTAACCCATGGAACATATAAACCCAACAAAACAGATTCTTACCTATACAAAACAATCTTATGGTTACCAGAGGGAAGGTGGGAGGAGGTTTGGGGAAGTAGGTGATGGGGTTGCAGGGCTGCAGTCATAATGAGCACTGGGTGTTGTATGGAAATGTTGAATCACTATATTTTACACCTGAAAGTAATACTACATTGAATGTTTACTATGTGGAATATGAATAAAATCTCAAATGATGTATTTACAGTGTCTGCAAATGGCCTTGTTGGCATACAGCCCGTGAAGAAATATTTATTCCAGAAAATACACTGACAGATGGAAAAGCTAGAATTTTGAGCTAAGGTATGTGCGTTTCCTTCCCCACCCCAGCTCAGCAAATGGAAACTCCAGTGCAAGGAGCTGGGACTATAGGCATGTGCCACTGAGCCTGGCTGCAACCTCCCCTCCAGACTGTTGCAACCAATACCAGGGTTCCTGGTGACCAGCTCCTGTTCAGAGGACCCTTTCCCAGAAGGACAGGATGTCAGTGACCCTAAGCTGTTTGCTTGTTGAGGCCAAGCCCCAGGAGGTGCCACTGAGATGTGCGACTCACTCATTGTTTGCATCCCCACTCCCAGGATGGAAACTCTGCCCTGGGCACAGTCCACTAGGGATGCTGGGAGCCTGGTCACCCCAGACCTGACTTGTATGGCAGGGGTCTCATGCCACCAGGACAAGCAAGCCTCAAAGAAGTGCAGCTGCCACTCACCCCTAAACTGAGCCCTTATTTTGTCCCCACCTGCAGCTGCAGAGTTTTGCCCAGGGCACGGGGGAGCTGGAGAAATCCACTAAACCAAGGTGCAAATCTGTTCCGGTACAACTGACTTCATTTACAGATGAGGGTGAGGAAGGTCTGGGCCTCATGTTGTGGGAGAGTCAGGTGCAGGAGACAGATGGTTTCAGTGGAGTATTCCTAGCCTACTCCTCTTCACCTGCAGGAGAGACCCAGAGCCAGGGACAGTGGAGGGAACAGCTCCTGTCAGAACACATGTGAGATTATGGCCTCAACAACTCTCCATTCAGAGGAGTCCGAGGTTGTGGGTTTTAGTCTGTGGAGAGTTGAAACATGAGAGCATTGTTGAGCTCAGGACAGCATTCAACATGAGGCAGAGGAACTTATCATGTGAGTGTTGGGCAGAAAGAAGTAAAGAAACCCAGCCAAACACTGTCACCCTGGGGTGGCTGTGTGAATGTCCCAGGCCACACCACCTCTGTAGTCTTTGAGACGACTTCCCTTCCCTCATAGCTAGTCTTTGAGGTTCTCCTAATTTCAATTCTGCATCAATAGCGTCACATTCATGTGGCAAAGCATCCCATTGATGGAAGTTTCATACTTGGTTTATTCCTTTCTATTTAGAAAGAATTTTGCCTTATTCTTACCTTCTAACACTAAGATGCTATAAATATTTACACACCATTTATTTTGTGAGCATGGGATGTCACTCTGGAGCAGACACTTGGGAGTGGTATTTCTAGGTTACATGTTAAGTCAGCCATGTATAATTTCTTAAGCAACAGCCAATGGTTTTCCAGAGCTGGTGTTCGTTTTTCATTCCTACCTGCAGTGTTTGAGGCTCCACGTGTTATGGATGCTCACCTGGATGGTGTTGCCAGTGTTCCCTTCATACCTGAGCCCTCAGGATGAGTGCATAGGGCATCTATTGCATTCTTGATTTGAATTTCCTTGACAGTCGATGGTGTGAAGAGTCTTCTCCAGTCTATACCTGATGTGTCTACAACCTCTAGGATGGGATGTTTACTATGCAAGGATGTGCTTGTTTTATACAGGATTGTTTCCTTTCTTCCTATTGACTGTTGAGGGTTCTTAGCATATTCAGGATGCAAGTCCCTTGGTGGTTATGCAATTTGTGAATATTGTCTCTTCCTCTGTAACTTGTCTTACTGCTATTGATTGTCACGTGTTCAGAAAAAATTATTTGATTTTCACAAAGCCCATTTATACTATTTCTTTTTATGGACCTTTGGTTCTTAGGTATAATTTTGGTTTTCATAATGATTGATTGCTTGTGACTGAGAATTTTTTTTAAATTTTTATTCTTAGAGAGAGAAAGAGAGTGCAAGTGGGCGAGAGGCAGAGAGAGGGAGACACAATCTGAAGCAGGCTCTAGGCTCCAAGCTGTAAGCATAGAAACTGACACGGGGCTCAAACCCATGAACCGTGAGATTGTGAACTGAGCTGAAGTCAGATGCTTAACTGACTGAGCCATGCAGGCACCCCACTCATTTCTTGATTTACAATATAACTAAAATCTTTTTTTTTTCTGTTTTCTCTCAATGCTGATTTGTTCCCTAACTGGTCTCTGGTCTCTGTTGTTTGTTTTTAAGTTTATAGTTTGTGGTAACTCATTTTCATGGCATGGTTTTTTCATAATATATGGAAATTCTGTTCTCATGCTGAAATTGAACTCAAGTTTCACAAGATATGCTGTGTTTGTCTTTTTGGCCAGATTGTTCATCTGATTTGATAGATGTGCTCCGGGGCCAAAAAACACGTTAACCTTCCCAAGTTTTGGGGTTTCTCTATGTGTCAGGAGCCATTGAGCTCTGTGCACACAAGCAAGTTCGTGACTCAAGATGTTTCCTTCACAATTCTATGCGAAACGCTGACAATTCATTCTGTGCATTGTCACTATCAGACACTTCATGAATAGAACACACTGAAACTGTTTTATCATTTCCTGAAATTATTTTTTGTTTTGCATGTTTGGGAGTATAAGATTTCTTCTTCATTCCAAGGGGAGCTCATACAGCATTTGTGCAATTATTCCAGGCTTCTCATCTCCTAATGCTTTTGCAACGTGCTGTACAGTGTTTCACTAAGTGCATATTTAGGTTTATTTGTACTCTGCCACTTTGGGTGATAGGAGCCCATGAGACAAGCTGCACCATATGGGTTTTTATTTGTCCCCGTGTAAGTGATCTGTCATATTGAACATTTATAGAACACATAGCCCCTCACTTTCATGCACCAGAAACAGGGGACGTGCTTCTTTTCAAAGATCAGGGAGAGGAATATAAGGGAGCGGAGCCAGCAAAGTCGCAGGAGGAAACCTGTAGCCTGGCAGGAATGGTCATCTCTCCACACTTTCCAGTTCTGCAGATGAGGGTCCCTGCTGTGGTCCAACCTGGGTTCTTGTGCAGGTGTCTGGACAAGCTGCCCATGGGGTGTTGGCACAGTGGAGTTGGGAAGGGCAGCTGTGGTTTGAATTCCAGCCCACCTGGAACCACTGTAAAAGTCATCAGTATGTTAATTAATGTCCACTAGCAGTTAGCGATAAAATGAGTAAATGCAGGAAGTTAGACTCACTACCTTAGATTCCGTGTTCATGACAATTTGTGACAATGTTTCTCCCTTCCTTTTTTTCTACTTTTCTAACTTTTTAAGTTTGTGTTTAAATTTTTATTAGATTACATACTGTGTGATATTAATTTCAGTAGTAGAATTCACTGATTCATCACCTATATTCACATACAGTACGCATCAGAACACATGGCCTACTTAATCCCCATTATCCATTAACGCATCCCCTACACCCCTGTCCTCCAGCAACCCTCAGTTTGTTCTCTAACCTTAGAGTCTTTTATATTTTTTCTTGCTCTTTTTTCCCTTTCCCCTATGTTCATCTGCTGTGTTTCTTAAATTCCCCATATAAGGAAATAATATCATGCTTGTCTTTCTTTGACTGCCTTATGTCACTTAGCATGATATCCTCTAACTGCATCAACATCTTTGTAAATGGCAAGATTTCATTCTTTTTTATGACTGAATAATATTCTAATGTATACATATAGCACATTCATCACTCGGTGGACTTTTGGTCTCTCTCCTCACTTTGGCTGTCATTGTTAATGCTGCTATAAACATTGGGGTGCATGGGCCTCCTCAAGTCAGAATTTTTGTATCCTTTGGGTGAATTCCTAGTAGAGCAATTGCTGGAGTGGAAGGTAGTTTCATTTTTAAGTTTTAAACTGTTTTCTGGAATGGTCCATACACTTTGCATTCCCACCAAGAGTATAAAAGCGTTCCCTTTTCTCCTCATCCTTATCAATATCTGTTGTTTCCTGAGTTGTTAATTTTAGCCATTCTGAGAGTTGTGAGGTCCTATCTCATTACAGTTTTGATTTGTGTTTCCCTGATGTTGAGTGATGATGAGTATTTTTCATTAGCCATCTGGATGCTTTGTTTGGAAAAATGTCTAGTCATGTCTTCTGCCCCTTTCTTCACTGGATTGTTTGCATTTTGGGTGCTGAGTTTGATATGTTCTCTATAGAATTTAGATAGTAAAGCCTTATGAGATATATCATTTACAAATACCTTTTTCAATTCTGTAGGTTGCCTTTTAGAGTAGTTGATTGTTTCTTTAGTTGTGCAGAAGCTTTTTATTTTGATGAGACCCCAGTTGGTAACGTTTGCTATTGTTTCCTTTGCCTTCTGAGACAAGTCTAGTAAGAAATTGCGATGTCCGATGTCAAAGAAGTTGCTGCCTGAGTTCTCCTCTAGGATTTTGATGGTCTCCTGTCTCACATTTAGGTCTATCACCCATTTTGAATTTAGTTTTTGTATGGTAAGAAAGGGCTCTGTTTCATTCTTCTGCATGTTCTGGTCCAGTTTTCCCAACACCCTTCATTGAGAAGACTGTCTTTTTTTTTTTTTTTCCATTACATAGTCTTTCCTACTTCATTCAAGATGAGTTGACCATACATGTGTGAGTCCATATCTGGGCTTACTAGTCTGTTCTATTGATCTGTGTGTCTCTTTTGTGCTTGTAGCATACTGTCTTGATGACTACTGCTTTGTAACATACCATGAAGTCTGCAATCATAAAGTCTCCTGTATCTTTGTGTAGCATAGACATGTCAACAATACTTGCACCTTCAATCCTGAACATTGACTCTGTTTCCATTTCTTTGTGTCATCCTCAGTTCTTTCATCGTGTTTGTTTTTTTCAGAGTATAGATCTTTTAACCCTTTAGTTATCCTATTATTTTTGGTACACTTGTAAAGGGGATGGAATTTTTTTGGATTTGTCTTTCTGTTCCTACATTAATACTATATACAAATGCAGTAGATTTTTGCATGTTGATTTTGTATCTTTTTACTTTGCTGAATTTGTGTATCAGTGCTTGCAATATTTTGGTGGCTTCTTGGGTTTTCTATATAGAGTGTCATGTCATTGTGAAGAGTGAACATTTGACTTCTTTCTTGCCAATTTGAATGCCTTTATTTCTTTTTGTTGTTTGTTTGTGAGGATAAGACTTCCAGTGCTATGTTAAGTAGAATGATGGGAGTGGGCATCCCTCTTGTGTTCCTGACAGTAGAGGAAAAGGTTATTTTCCCTACTGTGGATAGTACCTGTGGGGTTTTCATATATGGTCTTTATGATGTTAAGGTATGTTTCCTCTATGCCTTGTTGAGGGTTTTTATTAAGAAAGGTTGCTGTACTTTGTCAAATGCTTTTTTTTTTACATCTATTGAGAGGATCATATAGTTTTTATCCTTTATCTCATCGACGTGTTGTATGACATTGAGTCATTTGTGAATATTGAACCACCCTTACAACCAAGGAATGGATCCCACCTGATCGTGGTAAATCATAATTTTAACGTATTTTTGGATTCAAGTTGCAATTATTTTCTTGATAATTGTTGCATCCATGCTCATTAGGGCTAGTGGCTTTTAAGTCTCCTTTTTAGTGGGGTTTTATTTGATTTGGAACCATAGTCATACTGTTCTTATAGAATGAGTTTGGAAGTTTTCTTTCCATTTCTATTATTTGGAACAGTTTGAGAAGACTAGAATATTCTATGCTACTTAAATAGATTATTTACACTCTTCTTTAAATATCAGGTAGAATTCACCTGTGAAGCCATCAGGCCCTGGTCTTTTGTGTTTCAGTAGAGTTTTGATTATGGATCAATTGCTTTGTTCATTATCAGTCAGTTCAGGTTTTCTGTTTCTTCCTATTTCAGTTACTGTAGTTTCCATTACTGTAGGAATTTATCCAGTTCTTCCAGATTGACCAGTTTGTTGGAATATAAATTTCCAAAATATTTCCTTCTGATTGTATTTCTGTGCTATTAGTTGTGATCTCTCGTCTTAAATTTGTGGTTATATTGACTTAGTCCTTTCTCTTTTGTTTTTCTTAATTCTGGCCTTGGATTTATCATTTTTATTTTTGATTCCAAAAACCAACTTATATTTTCAATGATCTGTCTAATGTTTTGTTTGTTTCTTTATCATTTGTGTGCTCTAATGTTTTTTATTTACCTTCTCCTGCTGGCTTTAGGGTTCATTTGCTGTTCATTTTCTAGCTTCTTTAGTTGTGAAGTGGTTGTGTGTTTGAGATTTTTCTTCTTTCTTGAGTTTGGCCTGTATTGCTATATATTTCCCTCTTCCAACCACTTTTGCTGCATCCAGATGGGGCACTGGCATGTTTTCATTTTAATTTGCATCTATGTATTTTTTATTGCTTCTTTAATTTCCTGAAAATCTCATTCATTCTTTACCACAATGTTCTTTAACCTTAGTTATTAGTGGTGTTGCCAAAGTTTTTCTTGTGATTGATTTCACGTTTCATAGTGTTTGGTATGAAAATGTGCATGTATGATCTCAGTCTTTTTGAACTTGTAGTGAGCTGATTTATGACATAGTATGTGATCTGTTGTGGAGAATGTTGCATGTGCAGTCAAAAAGAATGAGTATTCTGTTGCTTTAGGGTGGAATGTTCTGAATATATCTGTTAAGTCCATTTGGTCCAGTGTGCCTTTTTGAGCCATTGTTTCCTTATTAATTTTGGCTTAGGTAATGTGTCCATTTCAGTAGGTGGAGTGTTAAAGTTCTCTATTATTATTCTTGTATTATTATCAATAAGTTTTTAATGTTTCTTATCAATTGATTTATACATTGGTGTATAAATATTTAAAGCTTTATATACTTTCGCTGTATAGTTCCCTTCATGATGATACACTGACTTCCTCATTTCTTGTAACGGACTTTGGTTTAAAATCTAGTTAGTGTGATATGAGTATGGTACTACACCTTTCTTTTGACGCCCATTAGCCTGATAAATTGTTCTCCCTCCCCTCACTTTCCATCTACAGTTGCTTTAGGTTGAAAATGAGTCTATTGTATGTAGTGTATAGAAGGTCTTGTATTTTTAATCCATTCTGATATCCTATGTCTTTTGATTGGGCCATTTTTCCCTTTTACATTCACAGTGATTATTGATAGATATAAACTTAGTGGCATTGTGTTACCTCTGAAGTCACTGTTTCTGGAGACTTTCTCTGCTTATTTCTAATCTTTGTTTCTTTTAGTCTTCCTTTACCACTCAAAGAGTCCCCTTAAATATTTCTTGCAGGGCTTGTTTAGAGGCCATGAACTCCTTTGTTTTTTACCTTTCTGGGAACTTCTATCTCTTCTTGTATCCGAATGACAGTCTTACTGGATAAAGTATTCTTAGATGCATAATTTTCAATTGAGCATGTTGTGGATATCATGTCATTCCTTTCTTGCCTGAAGCTTTCTGTGGATACATCTTCCATAATCATTTCGTTTATCTTCCCTCTTTAGTTAGCGACGTCTTTTGTCTTGGTGCTCATAGAGTTTGTCTTTTTCTGTGTATTTTGCCAATTTTACTATGATATGTCTCAGTGTTGGCCTGCCATTTTTTATTTTAATGGGAGTTCTCCGTGCCTCCTATATGTGTATGTCTGTTTCCTTCCCCAGTTTTGGGAATTTCCCATGGAAATTCACTCATATAACACCTCTTCTTTTCTCCCTCTTTTCTCCCGGACTCCTTTGAAAAGCATTTTATTACACATTATGGAGTTGCTGAGTTCCCTCAGTATATTTTGTGATGAAATATTTTAATTTTCCTCTTATTTTCTGCTTCATTTCCCCCATAATTTTATCTTCTATGTCACTTACTCATTCATCTGCTTCTTTCTGCCTTGAGGTAATTATATACAATCAGTTTCACATCTTAGTTACAGTATTTTTAAAATTTCAGCATGACTAGGTTTTAGGTCTTCTCTATCTGCAGTAAGGGTTTCCCTCATGTCTCCTATGCTTTTCTCAAGCACACCTATTATCATTATGATAGTTTTTAAAAATTCTATTTCCTTGTGAGAGATTTTAGAAATTCTGTTTGAGGCATATTAGTTATATGTGTTTTAATAATATCCCTGGCAATGACCTTTTATTGTTTTTTCTTTTGGGACGAATTCCTCCATCATGGTGTATATCTATGTCTCCGCTTGCTTAAGTGTTTTAGAAAATCCTGTTATGTTTTCTGTTTCTAGAGTAGTGTCTTTATTGAGAAGTGTACAATTACTGTTGAGGGCTTGCCACTTTAGGAAGCATTGTTGCACATTCTGTGTGCACTGTGCAGTCGTGTGTTGGCTGCTCTGTCCCTCAGATAAGTCCTCTGCAGTTTCTCCTTGTCTCCAGTGGTGAGTGTTTAGACATTGTCCACAATGTTGTGAGTTTTAACTAGGTGAGTTTGTTCTGCCTGTAAAAGAGGCTAATTCCTATTTCCCCTAGAGGTGAAGCTATGCCTCACTATATGGTCAATAGACTTGGTGCCTGTGGGGGTATATGTGGTCTTTGGAAGAAGGGACACAATGCAGGTCTGGTTTCCAGGCACTCTTTCCCTAGAAAGGAAGCACCCGAGGAAGGCAAGGGGGGTGGATCTTGGTGTTGGTGGCTCATCTTCTACTGGGGGCTGCTGTGCTGCTCACTGAACTCTGTCCATGATGATTGGTGGGAGGAAATATCGACATCATTTCCCCCTCTACTCTCTGCGTTGGAGTTCCCAGCCTCCCCTGTTCAGGAAGCCCTCACACAGAGAGAACAATCTATACTTGTGGGCCCTAGGCTTCTGTCAGAACCCTGCATTCACCCTGTTTGTGTCCAAACCATTGGCCCACCTGGGGGCACATGGCTCTTAGGTTTTATCTCAGGAGCTCTAGCTGGGTTTGAAAACTCCAAATCGTATGAACTGAATATGACAGGACCCCACTGATCCTCTGCGAGAGGGTTTCGCTGTGCTGTGGCTGGAGCTGGTTATCCCAGAAGGGCAGTTGCATGAACACTAGGGGCTTGGAGTTCATGGTGGGGAACAACAAGAAGGCAGCGTTCAGTTAGCTGCTCTCAGCAGAGGCTCCTATATTAATGACCAGGGCAGTGCAGTGGTGCCTGTCAGCTCTCCTTCCCCACGAGAGGCAATGCACCCTTTACGAAATGCACCCTGAGAAGGGAACGGTCTCTCCCCAAGTCTCCCAGGGGATACTCAGACCACAATTCTCTCTATGCAACTCTGCCCTCCTTCACCACAGAAGCACAGCTATGCCCACCAGGCTCCATGCCAGTGATGGCATGGACTTCTAAATCTTCAGTCTTTGAACTGCACATTTACAGGAGGTTGGCTTGTCATAATTACCTTTATGTGTCATCTTGACTGCATCATGGGTGCCCAGACTCCCCACTGTTTCTGTGGATGTCTGTGATGTGTTCCAGAAGAGACTGGCATTTCTATCCATGGTTTCTGTCTGTCTGGGCATCACCCATTCCATTAAGGTTCTGAATAAAATCTGATGCAGAGGGAGGAGGAATTCCTTCAGTTTTACTTCCCATGTGTGTGTTTGAATTGGAACATTGGTCTCCTCTGGCTCTTGTTCTGAGAGTTACATCATCAGCTCTCCACGTTCTGAGACTAGACACTAGTTCAGAATCAGATGAGAATTACACCACTGGTTTTCCTGGGTCTCCAGCATGTGAGAGTGGAATGTGGGGCTTATCTATGTATTTAGTCATGTAAACCAGTTTCTTTGGTTTCTGTTGCTCGGGAGAATCCTGACTAATACATGGAGATGAATTATCTCTACTTTAGAGGAATTGAATAAAGCTGTAGCTCATTTAAAGTCCTGAGTAGCAAGTGCCAGGAGGGAAGTTTCAGGTTGTTTAATTGGGACACCTGCTGGGTAAAGATAAAGGGGAACTGTGGGATCTTGTGGTCCTAGCTGCACAGGGAGTGCATCTGAGACTCCTGTAAAGGTTCAGCTGTTGTGCCTCAAGAAATCTGTAATTCACTCATGTTCTGGGACCGGAGGAAGAAAGTGCAAACAACTGTGTCTATGTGCATGTTAGGGTAGTTTTCCTGTGACAACACAGTTGGTAATTCAGTGAGTTAATAGGTAAACACAGAATCCTGTGTCCAGAGAGGCTCCCTGGGGAAACGGCTGTGTGTAGAGGAAGCCCCAGACCCTGACAGAAAACCTACCTGTAACCTCCATCTGCACCTGCGCCTGGGAACACAAACCAGAATTGTGCATAGTGTGCGCCCCCTGGTGGTGCTGATCCCCTCCTGCAGGGAGGTTTGTGTCTAGGCTCCCAGTGAGGTCCCCTCACCGTGTCTCTTGCACAGTAATATGTGGCCGTGTCCTCAGTCTTCAGGTTGTTCATCTGCAGATAGAGCGTGTTCTTGGCGTTGTCTCTGGAGATGGTGAATCGGCCCTTCACGGAGTCTGCGTAGCTTGTGCTACTTCCATCAGTATTAATATATGCCACCCACTGCAGCCCCTTCCCTGGAGCCTGGCGGACCCAGCTCATCCAAGAGCTACTGAAGGTGAATCCGGAGGCCACACAGGTGAGTCTCAGGGACCCCCCAGGCTTCACCAGATCTCCTCCAGACTCCACCAGCTGCACGTCACACTGGACACCTGCAGACACAAGACATCTTCATCAGGAAACTGTCACACATCCACTGTTTCTCACTCTTATCCACTCACATACTCAGTGTCTCCCATTCACCATGAATTACCTTTTAAAAGAGCAACCAGGAACACCCAGCCAAGCACAAACTCCATGGTGAGATGTCTGTTCTTTCCTGATCAATGAATGGAAACACCTGGGACTCCCAGGGCTGGGGCTCCTCTCCCAGCTGCAGAGTCTGCGATGGGCTGGTTTTATCAGCACAGTGAGGGCCCTATTTGCATGTCCTCTGTCATAAATATCACACTGTAGACTTAGATTTGATTCTTTAAAAGTGAACGACAGAGTTAGGGACGCACTTGTAGTTTAGTTTGTGTAGATGGTGCTGTGAAAATATGAATAATTCTAATCAGTGAGCACAGGTATATTTGCAGTCCTGTGTGCATTTTTACAGGTCTGTCATCAACATAGATAATTTTCACTCTACAAGTATTTTACATACTTTTTGAAGTTTAACCCAAAAATACTTTATTCTGTGCCATTTTCACTTGTATAATTTTGTTATTTATTTTGCATGTATTTCCATGCTGGTGTGTAGAATCACAGGTGGTTTATTTTTATTTATTTTCTTTGTTCATTTTGCATCCTGCACTTTTCCTCATTTAAAAAAACTGGTTATAATATTTTTTTGTGGTATCTCTAGGGTTTTGTTATGTTTAAGATCAATGTCATCTGCAAACAAATAATTTTCCTTCCTCCTTACTGATTTAAATGTCTTTTATTTCTTTTTATTGCCAAAGTTTGTAGGTACTTCTTCCAGTTGTAGGAGAAGAATTCTTTTCCCTTCTGGGTTTTCACTTGGTATAAGGATTCAATTGACATGCGACTGATCTAAAGGGGAGGATAAATTTCATTTTGCAAGTGCCTGGGCTTACTAATAATATGGCACCCAGAAAATGAACAAAGCAGGTGGCACTTGTAACTTTCAGACAACAAAACATTGGATTTGGCAAGAGTCAAGGCAAAGGTGTGGTTTTCGGGTATTTAATTAGTCAAGTAACTAGGTTTGTTTGCACATCCTTCTTGTCCCTGTGTTCCTTATTCTAGTGCTAAGGATGGTTCTCCCTTCCTGGTACAGGGAAGGGAGTTTTCCCAAGGGAGATTTATTTCCTGATGTGAAGGGACAAACGAGGGTCTGATGTCCTTGGACTGGCTGTTTCTCATGTGACTTTCATCCAAATAAGGACTGTGACACGATGTGATGGTTTGAGGCAGCATGTTTATTTTTCACGTTATCATGTGGAATACTTCTATTGGGATGACCATCATTGCCTGGCTCCTGATGTGGCAGGAATGGTTTTAGTATTTTACTGTTCAATATGCTGTCATATGTGGGCTTTGATAGTGGCCATGATCATGTGGAGATAATTTTCTTCTCTTTTTTTTTCATTAACATGTTTGTTTTTTATTTTTTTTAAATTTATATCCAAATTAGTTAGCATATAGTGCAACAATGATTTCAGGAGTAGATTCCTTAGTGCCCCGTACCCATTTATCCCATTCCTCCTCCCACAACCCCTCCAGTAACCCTCAATTTGTTCTCCATATTTATGAGCCTCTTCTGTTTTGTCCCCCTCCCTGTTTTTATATTATTTTTGTTTTCCTTCCATTATGTTCATCTGTTTTGTCTCTTAAACACCTTATATGAGTAAAATCATATGGTTTTTGTCTTTCTCAGACTGACTCATTTCACTTAGCATAATACCCTCTTATTCCATCCACATAGTTGCAAATGGTAAGTAAGATTTCATTCTTTTTCATTGCCAAGTCATAGTCCATATTATATATATATGTATATACGTATGTATGTGTGTATGTATGTGTGTGTATATATATATACATATATATATATATATATATATATATATATATATATATATATATATATATATATATATATCTCACATCTTCTTTATCCATGATGGATTATTTGTTTTTTTCAGTGTTGAGTTTGATAAGTTCTTTATAGATTTTGAAAACTAACCCTTTATGTGATATGTCATTTTCAAATATCTTGCCCGATTTTTCAGTTGCCTTTTAGTTTTGTTGATTGTTTCATTGCTGTATAGAACCTGTTTATCTTGATGAGGTCCCAATAGTTCATTTTTGCTACTGTTTCCCGTGCCTCTGGGGACATGTCTAGTAAGAAGTTGCTCTGGAGAAGGTCAAAGAAGTTGGTTCCTGTGTTCTCCTCTAGGATTTTGATGGTTTCCCTTCTCACATTCAGGTCTTTCAGCCATTTTCAGTTTATTTTTGTGTATATTGTAAAAAGTGGTCCAGTTTAATTACAGTGTCATGTTGCTGTCCAGTTTTCTCAACACTATTTGTTGAAGGGACTGTCATTTTTCCATTTCATACTGTTTCCTGCTTTGTCAAAGATTAGTTGACCATATAGTTATGGGTCTATTTCTGGGTTTTCCAATCTGTTATATTAATCCGTGTGTCTATTTTTATGCAGGTACTATACTGTCTGGATGACTATAGCATTGTAATATAGCTTGAAATCCAGAATTGTGATGCCTCCATTTTTTTTTTCTTTTTCAGGATTGCTTTGTGGATTCAGGGTCTTTTGTGGTTCCATGATAATTTTATTTTTTAAATGTTTTTATTTATTGCTGACACAGAGAGAGAGAGCATGAGCAGGGGAGGGGCAGAGAGAGGAGACACAGAATCTGAAGCAGGCTCCAGGCTCTGAGCTGTCAGCACAGAGTCCAATGCGGGGCTCGAACTCACGGACTGTGAGATCATGACCTGAGCTGAAGTCAGACGCTTAGCCAACTGAGCCACCCAGGTGTCCCTACCATGATAATTTTAGAATTATTGGTTCTAGCTCTGTGAAGAATGCTACATTTTTAGACAGGGATATTTGCATTGAATTCCTTGCATTGAATGTCTAGAATGCTTTGGGTAGTATCAACATTTTAACAATGTTTTTCTTTTAATCCATGTACTTTGAATATTTTTCCATTTCTTTGTGTCTTCTTCAATTTCTTCCATAAATGTCCCAGATTTTTCAGAGTGAAGATCTTTTAACTCTTTAGTTAGGTTTATTTCTATGTATCTTGTGGTTTTTGGTGTAATTGTACATGGGATCAATTCCTTGATTTCTCTTTCTCCTGCTTCATTATTGTTGTATCAAAATGGAACAAATTTCTGTATGTTGATTTTGTATGCTGCAAATTTACTGGTTTATTGTATCAGTTCTTGTGGTTTTTTTTTGGTAGAGTTTTTCAGGATTTCTATATATAGTATAAAATTCAACTCCAGAACTGAATAATCCTATTAAAAAATGGGCAGAAGACATGAATAAACATTTTTTCCAAATGCGACCCACAGATTGTCAATAAACACATGAAAAGATGGTCCACATCACTCCTCCACAGGGAAATATAAATCCAAACTACAATGAAATATCCACTCACACTGGTCAGAAAGGCTAAACTCAACAGCACAAGAAACAACAGGTGTTGGTGAGAATACAGAGAAAGAAGATCCCTTTTGCACTGCTGGTGGGATGCAAACTGGTGCATCCACTCTGGAAAACAGTACGGAGGTTCCTCAAAAAGCTAAAAGTATAACTACTTTATGATTGAGGAATTGCACTACTAGGTATTTACCCAAGGGATACAAAAATACTAATTTAAGGGATTTGTACCTCTATGTTTATAGCAGGTCTATCAAAAACAGCCCAGCTATGGAGCCAGCTCAAGTGTGCTGTTTGATTGATGAATGGGTAAAAAATATGTGGTATATCTACACATACACACACACACACACACACACAGGAATATTTCTCAGGCCCACAAGGAATGACATTTTGTCATTTGTAATGACACAGTTGGAGCTAGAGAAATTTATGCTACCTGAAATAATCAGAGAACTTCTCTAAAGAAGACATCCAGATGGCTAACAGGCACATGAAAAGATGCTCAATGTCACTCCTCATCAGGGAAATACAAATCAAAACCACACTGCGATAGCATCTCATGCTGGTCAGAGTGGCTAAAATGAACAAATCAGGAGACTCTAGATGTTGGAGAGGATGTGGAGAAATGGGAACCCTCTTGCACTGTTGGTGGCAATGAAAACTGGTATAGCCACTCTGGAAAACAGTGTGGAGGTTCCTCAAAAACTTAAAAATAGATCTACCCTATGAACCTGCAATAACACTGCTAGGAATTTACCCAAGCGATGCATGAGAGCTGAGACATAGGGGCACTTGCACCCCAATGTTTATAGCAGCACTTTCAACAATAGCCAAATCATGGAAAGAGCCTAAGTGTCCATCAACTGATGAATGGATAAAGAAGTTGTGGTTTATATACACAATGGAATAGCACTTGGCAATGAGAAAGAATGAAATATGGCCTTTTGTAGCAACGTGGATGGAACTGGAGAGTGTTATGCTAAGTGACATGGTCGTACAGAGAAAGACAGATACAATATGTAGTCACTCTTATGTGATTCCTGAGAAACTTAACAGAAGAGTATGGGGGAAGGGAAGGGAGAAAGAGTTACAGAGAGGGAAGGAGGCAAACCACGAGAGATGTGTAAAAACTGAGAATAAACTGAGGGTTGATTGGGGGGGAGGGAAGGAAGGGAAATTGGGGGCTGGGTATTGAGGAGGGCACCTGTTGGGATGAGCACTGGGTGTTGTATGGAAACCAATTTGACGATAAATTTCATCTTAAATAAAGAAAAAAAGATCACATAGGTGGTTACCAGAGGTAGGGGAGGGGATCAGATGAAGGTGGTCAAAGTGACAAACTCCAAGTTAGAAAATAAGTAAATACTAGGAATGTAATGCACAACATGGTGACTACTGAACACTGCTGTTTGGTAATTTTGAAAGTTAATGAATTGAGTAAATCCTAAGAGTTTCCATCACAAAGCAAAGAAACATTATTTTCTCTTACTTTTCTGCTTAACCTATGGATGATGGACATTAACTAAACTCACTATGGTAATAATTTCACAATATATGTAAGTCATATCATTATACTGAACGCCTGAAACTTATACAGTGCTGTGTGTTGAGTAAATCTCAATAAAACAGGAGGAGGGAAAGCTTAGTTTAATTCACCTCTTCTAAGGAGTTTTTCCTAAGTGCCATTGCTCACTAGATTTTATTTCTTACTCATCCACATTCCTCTGGACCGCATTGTACGTTACTGAGTCCCTCGCTTGTTGAATTAAATAAGATACAGTCAGCACAATCTTTGATTGGAAAAAAATGAAATATTCCAGAGAAAGAAAAATATATGATTTCATTCATATGTAGAATTTAAGAAACAACAAATGAGCAAAGGGAAAAATAAGAGAGAAGAGTCAAACCAAGAAATAGATGATTTTTTCAATGTTTATTTATTTATTTTGAGAGAGAATGGGAGGAGGGGCAGAAGAAGAGGGAAGGAGAATCCCAAGTAGTTTCTGTGGTGTCAGTGCAGGAACCAATGTGGGGCTCGATCTCAGGAACCATGAAAGCCAGAAATGAGCCCAAATCAAGAGTCATGGCCTTAACCCATGGAACATGTAAGCACACCAATTAGACTCTTAACTATAGAGAACAAACTGATGGTTACCAGAGGGAAAGTGGATGGAGGGTTGGGGGAAGTAGGTGATGGGGATGAAGGGGTGCACTCATAATGAGCACTAGGTTTTGTATGGGAATGTTGAATCACTATATTTTACACATGAATCTAATATTGCATTGCATGTTAACTAACTTGAATTTGAATAAAAACTCAATCAATGTATTTAAAGTGTCTACAAATGGCCTTGTTGGCATACATCCCACGAGGAAGCATTTATTACAAAATATATACTGCCACAAGGAACAGCTAGAGTTTTGAGCTAAGGTATGTTATTTTCCTTCCCCACCCCAGCTCAGCAAATGGAAACTCCAGTGAAAAGAGCTGGGACTATAGGTGTGTGCCACTGAGCCTGGCTGCAACCTCCCCTCCAGAATGTTGTAGCCAATACACAGGGTTCCTGGTGCCCAGGTCCTGTTCAGATGACTCTTTCCCAGAGGGACAGGATGTCAGTGACCCCAGTCTGTGTGCTGTTGAGGCCAAGCCCCTACAGGTGCCACTGAGATGTGGGACTCACTCATTGTATGCAGCCCCTCTCCGAGGATGGAAGCTTTGCCATGGGCACAGTCCACTAGGGATGCTGGGAGCCTGGTCGCCCCAGGCCTGACTTATATGGCAGGGGTCTCATGCCACTAGGACAAGCAAGCCTCAAAGAAGTGCAGCTGCCACCCACCCCTAAACTGAGCCCTCAGTTTGTCCCCACCTGTAGCTACAGAGTTTGCCCAGGGCAAGGGGGAGCTGGAAAAATCCGCTAAACCAAGGTGCAAATCTGTTCCAGTACGACTGACTTCATTTACAGCTGAGTGTGAGGAAGGTCTGGGCCTCATGTTGTGGGAGAGTCAGGTGCAGGAGACAAATGGTTTCAGTGGAGGATTCCTAACCTACTCCTCCTCACCAGCAGGAGACAGCAAGAGCCAGGGACAATGGAGGGAACAGCCGCTGTCAGAACACATATCAGATTCTGGTCTCAGCACCTCTCCATTCAGAGGAGTCAGAGGTTGTGGGGTTCAGTCTGTGGAGACTCCATACATCAGAGTATTGTTGAACGTAGCACAGCATTCAACATGAAGCAGAGGAACTTATCATGTGGGGTTGGGGCAGAAAGATATAAAGTCCAACCAAACACTGTCACTTATGCTGTCACACCTAGGCTGGCTGTGTGAATGTCTCAGGGCACAGCACCTCTGTGGCCTTCCCTCACATCATGTCTTTGAGATTCTCCTAGTTTCAATTCTGCATCAATAGCGTCACATTTCTGGGGCAAAGCATGCCATCGATGTAAGTTTTATACTTTGTTTATTCCTTTCTGTTTAGAAAGACTTTTGCCTTATTCTTACCTTCTAACACTAAGAAGGTTGCTCTAAATATTTAGAAAACATTTATTTTCTGAGCATGGGTTCATTCTGGAGCAAACACTTGGGAGTGGTATTTCCAGGTTACATGTTAAGTCATCCATGCATAATGTCATAAGCAACAGCCAACGGTTTTCCAGAGCTGGTGTTTGTTTTTCATTCCTACCTGCAGTGTTTGAGGCCCCACGTGTGCTGGATGCTCACCTGGATGGTGTTGCCAGGGTTCCCTTTATACCTGAGCCGTCAGGATGAGTGCATAGGGCATCTATTGCATTCTTGATTTGAATTTCCTTGACAGTCGATGGTGTGAAGAGTCTTCTCCAGTCTATACCTGATGTGTCTACAACCTCTAGGATAGGATGTTTACTACGCAAGGCTGTGCTTGTTTTATAGAGGGTTGTTTCCTTTCTTCCTATTGACTGTCGAGGGTTCTTAGCATATTCAGGATGCAGGTCCCTTGGTAGTTATGCAATTTGTGAATAATGTCTCTTCCTTTGTAACTTGTCTTACTGCCACTGATTGTCCTGTGGGCAGAAAAACGTATCTGATTTTCATAAAGTGTAATTATACCATTTCTTTTTATGGGTCTTGTGTTCTGAGCTATAATTTTGGTTTTAATGATGATTGATTGCTTGTGCCTAATGTCTATTTTGAAATATTTATTCTCGAGAGAGAGACACAGAAGGGTGAGATGCAGAGAGAGGGAGACACATAATCTGAAGCAGGCTCTGAGCTGTCAGCAGAGATCCTGACATGATGCTCAAACCCATAAATCCTGACATCATGACCTGAGCTGAAGTAGATGCTTATAGCGACTGAATCACCCAGGCACCCGACTTATTTCTTGATTTACAATGTAAATTAAAGTCTTGTTTTTTTTTTTTTTTTTTTGTTTTTTTTTTTTTTTTTTTTTTTTTTTTGGTTCCTCTCAATGTTGACTTGTTTCCTAATTGGTCTCTGGTGACTTAGTGTTTTGTTGTTTGTTGTTAAGTTTATAGACTCCAGTAACTCATTTTCATGGCATGGTTTTTTCATAAATATATGGACAATTCTGTTGTCATGCTGTAATTGAACTTCAAATTTCATAAGAGATGCTGTGCTGTGTCTTTTTGGCCAGATTGTTCGTCATATTTGATAGATGTGCTCCTGGGGTCAAAAAACGTGTTTACCTTTCCACGTGTTGGGCTTTCTCTATGTCTCAGGAGCCATTGAGCTCTGTGCACACAACTGAGTTCTTGACACAGGATTTTCCCTTCACAATTCTATGTGAAACCCTGAAAATTAATGTGTGTTGTCACTGTCAGACACTTCATGAATAGAATACACTGCAACTGTTTTATCATTTCCTAAAATTATTTTACTCTTGCATGCTTGGGAGTATGATTTTTCTTCCTCCTTCAAAGGGGAGCTCATATCTGCATTTGTGGAATTCTTCCAGCTTTCTCATCCCCTAATGCTTTTACAACATGCTGTACAGTGTTTCATTAAATGCATATTTAGGTTTGTTTGTACTCTGTCACATTGGGTGATAGGAGCCTATAAGACAGGCTGAACTATATGGGTTTTTTTTTTTTTTTTGGTTCCCATGTAAGTGATCTGTCATATTGAATGCTTATAGAAAAGATAGTCCCTCACTTTCATGCACCACTAACAGGGGAATGGTCCTTTTTAAAGAGAAGGGAAAGGAAGACAAGGGAGCTGAGACACAAGGTCAGGGAAAGAAACCCACAGGCTGGCAGGAAGGGTCATCTCTCCAGACTTTCCAGTTCTGCAGGTGTGGGTCCCTGCTGAGGCCCAACCTGGGTTCTTGTGAAGGTGTCTGGACAAGCGGCCCATGGGATATGGACACAGAGGAGTTAGGAAGGGTTGCTGTGGTTTGAATTCCAGCCCACCTGCCACTGCTGTGAAAATTCAGGCATATGTTAATTAATGTCCACTAACAGGTATAAAATGGGTAAATTCAAGAAGTTAGACTCCTAGCAGTGCTATTTCTGGGTCATATGGTAGGTCTATTTTTAATTTTCTGAGGAACCTCCACACTGCTTTCCAGAGCGGCTGCACCAATTTGCATTCCCACCAACAGGGCAAGAGGGTTCCCGTTTCTCCACATCCTCTCCAGCATCTATAGTCTCCTGATTTGTTCATTTTGGCCACTCTGACTGGCGTGAGGTGATACCTGAGTGTGGTTTTGATTTGTATTTCCCTGATAAGGAGCGACGCTGAACATCTTTTCATGTTCCTGTTGGCCATCCGGATGTCTTCTTTAGAGAAGTGTCTACTCATGTTTTCTGCCCATTTCTTCACTGGGTTATTTGTTTTTCAGGTGTGGAGTTTGGTGAGCTCTTTATAGATTTTGGATACTAGCTCTTTGTCCGATGTGTCATTTGCGAATATCTTTTCCCATTCCGCTGGTTGCCTTTTAGTTTTGTTGGTTGTTTCCTTTGCTGTGCAGAAGCTTTTTATCTTCATAAGGTCCCAGTAATTCACTTTTGCTTTTAATTCCCTTGCCTTTGGGGATGTGTCGAGTAAGAGATTGCTACGGCTGAGGTCAGAGAGGTCTTTTCCTGCTTTCTCCTCTAAGGTTTTGATGGTTTCCTGTCTCACATTTAGGTCCTTTATCCATTTTGAGTTTATTTTTGTGAATGGTGTGAGAAAGTGGTCTAGTTTCAACCTTCTGCATGTTGCTGTCCAGTTCTCCCAGCACCATTTGTTAAAGAGGCTGTCTTTTTTCCATTGGATGTTCTTTCCTGCTTTGTCAAAGATGAGTTGGCCATACGTTTGTGGGTCTAGTTCTGGAGTTTCTATTCTATTCCATTGGTCTATGTGTCTGTTTTTGTGCCAATACCATGCTGTCTTGATGATGACAGCTTTGTAGTAGAGGCTAAAGTCTGGGATTGTGATGCCTCCTGCTTTGGTCTTCTTCCTCAAAATTCCTTTGGCTATTCGGGGCCTTTTGTGGTTCCATATGAATTTTAGGATTGCTTGTTCTAGTTTCGAGAAGAATGCTGGTGCAATTTTGATTGGGATTGCATTGAATGTGTAGATAGCTTTGGGTAGTATTGACATGTTGACAATATTTACTTTTCCAATCCATGAGCAGGGAATGTCTTTCCATTTCTTTAAATCTTCTTCAATTACCTTCATAAGCTTTCTATAGTTTTCAGCATACAGATCCTTTACATCTTTGGTTAGATTTATTCCTAGGTATTTTATGCTTCTTGGTGCAATTGTGAATGGGATCAGTTTCTTTATTTGTCTTTCTGTTGCTTCATTGTTAGTGTATAAGAATGCAACTGATTTCTGTACATTGATTTTGTATCCTGCAACGTTGCTGAATTCCTGTATCAGTTCTAGTAGACTTTTGGTGGAGTCTATCGGATTTTCCATGTATAATATCATGTCATCTGCAAAAAGCGAAAGCTTGACTTCATCTTTGCCAATTTTGATGCCTTTGATTTCCTTTTGTTGTCTGATTGCTGATGCTAGAACTTCCAGCACTATGTTA
This sequence comes from Felis catus, assembly GCF_018350175.1. Lineage (NCBI taxonomy): Eukaryota > Metazoa > Chordata > Mammalia > Carnivora > Felidae > Felis > Felis catus. The sequence continues at coordinate 147,923,470 of NC_058373.1, forward strand.
AACAGCAGCGGTGAGAGTGGGCATCCCTGTCGTGTTCCTGATCTCAGGGAAAAAGCTCTCAGTTTTTCCCCATTGAGGATGATGTTAGCTGTGGGCTTTTCATAAATGGCTTTTATGATCTTTAAGTATGTTCCTTCTATCCCGACTTTCTCAAGGGTTTTTATTAAGAAAGGGTGCTGGATTTTGTCAAAGGCCTTTTCTGCATCGATTGACAGGATCATATGGTTCTTCTATTTTTTTGTTGTTAATGTGATGTATCACGTTGATTGATTTGCAAATGTTGAACCAGCCCTGCATCCCAGGAATGAATCCCACTTGATCGTGGTGAATAATTCTTTTTATATGCCGTTGAATTCGATTTGCTAGTATCTTATTGAGAAATTTTGCATCCATATTCATCAGGGATATTGGCCTGTAGTTCTCTTTTTTTACTGGGTCTCTGTCTGGTTTAGGAATCAAAGTAATACTGGCTTCATAGAATGAGTCTGGAAGTTTTCCTTCCCTTTCTATTTCTTGGAATAGCTTGAGAAGGATAGGTATTATCTCTGCTTTAAACGTCTGGTAGAACTCCCCTGGGAAGCCATCTGGTCCTGGACTCTTATTTGTTGGGAGATTTCTGATAACCAATTCAATTTCTTCGCTGGTTATGGGTCTGTTCAAGCTTTCTATTTCCTCCTGATTGAGTTTTGGAAGAGTGTGGGTGTTCAGGAATTTGTCCATTTCTTCCAGGTTGTCCAATTTGTTGGCATATAATTTTTCATAGTATTCCCTGATAATTGTTTGTATCTCTGAGGGATTGGTTGTAATAGTTCCATTTTCATTCATGATTTTATCTATTTGGGTCATCTCCCTTTTCTTTTTGAGAAGCCTGGCTAGACGCTTGTCAATTTTGTTTATTTTTTCAAAAAACCAACTCTTGGTTTTGTTGATCTGCTCTACAGTTTTTTTTAGATTCTATATTGTTTATTTCTGCTCTGATCTTTATTATTTCTCTTCTGCTGGGTTTAGGCTGTGTTTGCTGTTCTGCTTCTAGTTCCTTTAGGTGTGCTGTTAGATTTTGTATTTGGGATTTTTCTTGTTTCTTGAGATAGGCCTGGATTGCAATGTATTTTCCTCTCAGGACTGCCTTCGCTGTGTCCCAAAGCATTTGGATTGTTGTATTTTCATTTTCGTTTGTTTCCATATATTTTTTAATTTCTTCTCTAATTGCCTGGTTGACCCACTCATTCGTTAGTAGGGTGTTCTTTAACCTCCATGCTTTTGGAGGTTTTCCAGACTTTTTTCTGTGGTTGATTTCAAGCTTCATAGCATTGTGGTCTGAAAGTATGCATGGTATAATTTCAATTCTTGTAAACTTATGAAGGGCTTTTTTGTGACCCAGTATATGATCTATCTTGGAGAATGTTCCATGTGCACTCGAGAAGAAAGTATATTCTGTTGCTTTGGGATGCAGGGTTCTAAATATATCTGTCAAGTCCATTTGATCCAATGTCTCATTCAGGGCCCTTGTTTCTTTTTTGACCGTGTCTAGATGATCTGTCCATTTCTGTAAGTGGGGTGTTAAAGTCCTCTGCAATTACCACATTCTTATCAATAAGGTTGCTTATGTTTATGAGTAATTGTTTTATATATTTGGGGGCTCCGGTATTCGGTGCATAGACATTTATAATTGTTAGCTCTTCCTGATGGATAGACCCTGTAACTATTATATAATGTCCTTCTTCATCTCTTGTTACAGCCTTTACTTTAAAGTCTAGTTTGTCTGATATAAATATGGCTACTCCAGCTTTCTTTTGGCTTCCAGTCACATGATAAATAGTTCTCCATCCCCTCACTCTCAATCTAAAGGTGTCCTCAGGTCTAAAATGAGTCTCTTGTAGACAGCAAACAGATGGGTCTAGTTTTTTTTATCCATTCTGATACCCTATGTCTTTTGGTTGGCGCATTTAATCCATTTACATTCAGTGTTATTATAGAAAGATACGGGTTTAGAGTCATTGTGATGTCTGTATGTTTTATTCTTGTAGTGATACCTCTGGTACTTTGTCTCACAGGGTCCCCCTTAGGATCTCTTGTAGGGCTGGTCTAGTGGTGGCAAATTCCTTCAGTTTTTGTTTGTTTGGGAAGACCTTTATCTCTCCTTCTATTCTAAATGACAGAGTTGCTGGATAAAGGATTCTCGGCTGCATATTTTTTCTGTCTAGCACCCAGAAAATCTTGTGCCAATTCTTTCTGGCCTGCCAAGTTTCAAAAGAGAGATCAGTCACGAGTCTTATAGGTCTCCCTTTATATGTGAGGGCACGTTTACTCCTTGCTGCTTTCAGAATTTTCTCTTTATCCTTGTATTTTGCCAGTTTCACTATGATATGTCGTGCAGAAGATCGATTCAAGTTATGTCTGAAGGGAGTTCTCTGTGCCTCTTGGATTTCAATGCCTTTTTCCTTCCCCAGTTCAGGGAAGTTCTCAGCTATGATTTCTTCAAGTACCCCTTCAGCACCTTTCCCTCTCTCTTCCTCCTCTGGGATACCAATTATGCATAGATTATTTCTTTTTAGTGTATCACTTAGTTCTCTAATTTTCCCCTCATACTCCTGGATTTTTTTATCTCTCTTTTTCTCAGCTTCCTCTTTTTCCATAACTTTATCTTCTAGTTCACCTATTCTCTCCTCTGCCTCTTCAATCCGAGCCGTGGTGGTTTCCATTTTGTTTTGCATTTCATTTAAAGCGTTTTTCAGCTCCTCGTGACTGTTCCTTAGTCCCTTGATCTCTGTAGCAAGAGATTATCTGCTGTCCTGTATACTGTTTTCAAGCCCAGTGATTAATTTTATGACTATTATTCTAAATTCACTTTCTGTTATATTATTTAAATCCTTTTTGATCAGCTCATTAGCTGTTGTTATTTCCTGGAGATTCTTCTGAGGGGAATTCTTCCGCTTGGTCATTTTGGATAGTCCCTGGTGTGGTGAGGACCTGCAGGGCACTTCCCCTGTACTGTGGTGTATAACTGGAGTTGGTGGGCAGGGCCACAGACCTGATGTCTGCCCCCAGCCCACTGCTGGGGCCATGGTCAGACTGGTGTGTGCCTTCTCTTCCCCTCTCCTAGGGGCGGGATTCACTGTGGGGTGGCGTGGCCCATCTGGGCTACTTGCACACTGCCAGGCTTGTGATGCTGGGGATCTGGTGTATTAGCTGGGGTGGGTAGGCAAGGTGCACGGGTGCAGGAGGGGCAGGCTTAGCTCGCCTCTCCTTAGGTGATCCACTTCAGGAAGGGCCCTGCGGCAGCGAGAGGGAGTCAGATCCGCTGCAGGAGGTTTGGCTCCACAGAAGCACAGAGTTGGGTGTTTGCATGGAGCGAGGAAGTTCCCTGGCAGGAACTGGTTCCCTTTGGGATTTTGGCTGGGGGATGGGCGGGGGAGATGGCGCTGGCGAGTGCCTTTGTTCCCCGCCAAACTGAGCTCTGTGTCCGGGGCTCAGCAGCTCTCCCTCCCTTTGTCCTCAAGCCTTTCCGCTTTCGGAGCAGAGCTGCTAACTTATGTCCTCCCAGACGCTAAGTCGCGCTTGCTGTCAGAACACAGTCCGCCCCGCCCCTCCGCTTTTGCAAGCCAGACTCGGGGGCTCCGCTTGGCGGGCGAGCTGCCCCTCCGCCCCGGCTCCCTCCCGCCAGTCCCTGGAGCGCGCACCGCCTGGCCGCCCTTCCTCCCCTCTTCCGTGGGCCTCTCGTCTGCGCTTGGCTCCAGGGACTCAGTTCTGTTAATCCTCTGGCGGTTTTCTGGGTTATTTAGGCAGGTGTAGGTGGAATCTAAGTGATCAGCAGGACGCGTGGTGAGCCCAGCGTCCTCCTACGCCGCCATCTTGACTAGAATCTCTCTAGTCTTTGTTTCTTTTAGTCTTCCTTTGCCACTCAAAGAATCACCTTTAATATTTCTTGCAGGGCTGGTTTAGAGGCCATCAACTCCTTTAATTTTTGCATTTCTGGGAAATTCTATCTCTTCTTGTATCCAAATGACAGCCTTTCTGATAAAGTATTCTTGGCTGAATAGTTTTCAACTGAGCATGTTGTGGATATCATGTCACTCCCTTCTTGCCTGAAGGTTTCTGTGGATACATCTGCCATAATCTTTTCTTTTGTCTTCCCTGTTTAGTTCGCGACCTCTTTTGTCTTGGTGCTTTTAGGGTTTTCCTTTTCTGTGTGTTTTGCCAATTTTACTATGATATGTCTCAGGGTGGCCTGCATTTTTGAATTAATGGCGTTCTACGTGCCTCTAAGATGTGCATGTCTGTTTCCTTCCCCAGTTTAGGAATTTCCCATGGTAATTCACTCAGATAACTCTTCTTCCCTTGTTTTCTCCCTCTCCTTCTTCTGAGACTCCTTTGAAAAGCATTTTATTACACATTATGGAGTTGCTGAGATCCATAAGCATATGTTTGTGATGCAATATTTTAATTTTCCTCTTCCTTTCTGCTTCATTTCCTCCATAATTTTATCTTCTATGTCACTTATTCATCTGCTTCTTTCTGCCTTGTGGTCATTATATACAATCAGTTTCACATCTCAGTTACAACATTTAAAACTTCAGCATGACTAGGTTTTAGATCTTTTCTAAATTTTTTTTTCAACGTTTATTTATTTTTGAGACAGAGAGAGAGAGCATGAGCAGGGGAGGGGCAGAGAGAGAGAGAGAGAGGGAGACACAGAATCTGAAGCGGGCTTCAGGCTCTGAGCTGTCAGCACGGAGTCCAATGTGGGGCTCGAACTCATAGACTGTGAGATCATGACCTGAGCTGAAGTCAGACGCTTAACCAACTGAACCACCCAGGCTCCCATACCATGATAATTTTAGAATTACTGGTTCTAGCTCTGTGAAGAATGCTGGCATTATTAGACACGGATATTTACATTGAATTACTTGAATTGAATGTCTAGATTGCTTTGGGTAGTATCAATTTTTTAACAATGTTTTTTCTTTTAATCCATGTGCTTTGAATATTTTTCCATTTCTTTGTGTCTTCTTCAATTTCTTACATAAATGTCCCAGATTTTTCAGAGTGAAAATCTTTTAACTCTTTAGTTAGGTTTATTTCAAGGTATCTGGTGGTTTTTGGTGTAATTGTACATGGGGTCGATTCCTTGATTTCTCTTTCTCATGCTTCATTATTGTTGTATCAAAGTGTAACAAATTTCTGTATGTTGATTTTGTATGCTGCAAATTTACTGGTTTATTGTATCAGTTCTAGCTGGTGTTTTTGGTAGAGTTTTTCAGGATTTCTATATATAGTATAAAATTCAACTCCAGAACTGAATAATCCTGTTAAAAAATGGGCAGAAGACATGAATAAACATTTTTTCCAAATGCGACCTACAGATTGTCAATAAACACATGAAAATATGGTCCACATCACTCCTCCACAGGGAAATATAAATCCAAACTACAATGAAATATCCACTCACACTGGTCAGAAAGGCTGAACTCAACAGCACAAGAAACAACAATGTGTTGGTGAGGATGCAGAGAAAGAGGATCCTTTTTGCAGTGCTGGTGGGAATGCACACTGGCACAGCTACTATGGAACACACCATGTAGGTTCCTTAGAAAGCTAAAAATATAACTACCTTGTGATCGAACAATTGCACTTCTAGGTATTTAACCAGAGGATACAAAAATACTAATTTAAGGGAATTGTACCTCTATGTTTATAGCAGCTATATCAAAAACAATCCAGCTATGGAAACAGCCCAGCCCAAGCATGCATTGGTTGATGAATGGGTTAGAATATGTGGTATATCTACACACACACACACACACACACACACACACACACACACACTGGAATATTTCTCAGCCCCAAAAGGAATGGCATTGCCATTTGTAATCACATGGGTGGAGCTAGAGAGTATTATGTTTACCTAAATAAGTCAGAGGAAGACAAATATATGATTCATTCATATGTAGAATTTAAGAAGCAACAAATGGGCAAAGGGACAAATAAGAGAGAAGAGGCAAACCAAGAAATAGGCGATTTTTTTAATGTTCACTTATTTATTTAGAGAGAGAGAGGGATGTGGGGCAGAGGCAGATAGAAAGAGAATCCCAAGGAAACTCCGTGCTGTCAGTGCAGAAACCAAAGTGTGGCTTGATCTCAGGAACGATCAGATCAAGACAATAGCCCAGATCAAGAGTCATGGGCCAAACCCATGTAAGCATGTAAGCACCACAAAGCAGACTCTTAACTACAGGTAAAAAAAGCTGATGGTTACCAGAGGGAAGGTGGGTGGAGGGATGGGGAAGTAGTTGATGGGGATTAAAGGGGCACTCATACTGAGCACTGGGTGCTATATTGCAATGTTGAATCACTATATTTTACAACTGAAAGTAATATTACATTGCATACTAACTAACTGGAATTTGAATAAAAACTCAAATAACGTATTTATACTGCCTGCAAGTGGCCATGTTGGCATACATCCTACGAATAAGCATTTATTCCAGAAAATATACTACCAGAAAGAACACCGAGAATATTTGAACTAAGGTATGTTCTTTTGCTTTCCCACCGCAGATCAGCAAGTAGAAAATCCAGTACAAGTAGCTGGGACTATAGGCATGTGCCACTGAGCCTGGCTGCAACCTCCCCTCCAGGCTGTTGTAGCCAATACACAGGGTTCCCGGTGACCAGCTCCTGTTCAGACGACTCTTTCCCAGAGGGACAGGATGTCAGTGACCCTAAGCTGTTTGCTGTTGAGGCCCAGCCCCAGCAGGTGCCACTGAGATGTGCACCACACTCATTGTTTGCAGCCCACTCCCAGGATGGAAAGTCTTCCCTGGGCACAGTCCACTAGGGATGCTGGGAGCCTGGTTACCCCAGACCTGACTTGTATGGCAGGGGTCTCATGCCACAAGGGCAAGCAAGCCTCAAAGAATTGAAGTTGTCACCCACCCATAAGCTGAGCCCTCAGTTTCCAAACTCTTTGGAATCCTGTTTGTCCCAGACACCCCCTGCAGCTGCAGACCTTTGCCAAGTGTTTTGCCCAAGTAAAGGGGGAGCTGGAGTAATCCACTAAAGCAAGGTGCAAATCTGCTCCGGTGCAACTGACTTCATTTGCAGCTGAATGTGAGGAAGGTCTGGGCCTCATGTTGTGGGAGAGTCAGATGCAGGAGACAGATGGTTTCAGTGGAGGATTCCTAACCTACTCCTGCTCACCTGCAGGAGAGAGCCAGAGACACGGACAGTGAAGGGAATAGTTCCTGTCACAACACATATCAGATTATGGCCTCAACAAGTCTCAATTCAGAGGAGTCCGAGGTTGTAGAGTTCAGTTTGTGGAGACTCCATACATCAGAGAATGGTTGAACATAGGAGTGCACTCAAATTAAGCAGAGTATCTCATCATGTGGTTTGGGACAGAAAGAGATAAAGAATGCTCAACCAAACCAGTGTCACCATGGTCTGGCTGTGTGAATGTCCCAGGCCACACTACCTCTGTAATTATGGGACTACCGCCCTTCCCTCCACATCGTGTCTTTGAGTTGCACCTGGTTTCAGGTGTGCATCAGTAGTGTCACATTTCTGTGGCAAAGCATCCCATTGATGGAAGTTTCGTAGTTGGTTTATTCCCTTATATTTAGAAAGACTTTTGCCATATTATTAGCTTCTAACACTAATATAGATGCTATAAATATTTACACACCATTTATTTTCTGAGCATGGGATTTCACTCTTCAGGGCCAAATACTCGGGAGTGGTATTTCCAGGTTCCTTTTTATGTCATCCATGTATAATTTCATCAGCAACAGCCAACGGGTTTTCCAGAACTGGTGTTTATTTTTCAACCCTACCTGCATTGTTTGAGGCCCCACGTATGCTGGATGCTCACCTGGATGTTGTTGTCAGAGTTGTTCATACCTGAGCCATCGGGATGTGTGTATAGGGCATCTATTGCATTCTTGATTTGAATTTCCCTGACAGTCGATGGTGTGAAGGGTCTTCTCCAGTCCGTACCTAACGTGTCTATAACCTCAGGGATAGGAGGTCTACTACACAATGCTGTGCTTGTTTTATCGAGGTTTGTTTCCTTTCTTCCTATTGACTGTTGATGGTTCTTAGCATATTCAAGATGCAGGTCCTTTGGTGGTTATGCAATTTGTGAATATTGTCTCTTACTCTGTAACCTATCTTACTATTGATTGTCACCTGGGCAGATAAACATATTTGATTTTCACAAAGTCTATTTATACCATTTCTTTTTATGGGTCTTGTGTTCTTAGCTATAATTTTCATTTTCTTGATGATTGATTGCTTATGACTAATATTTTTTTAGAATGTTTATTCTTGATAGAGACAGAATGTGAGCGGAGAAAAGCAGAGAGAGAGAGAGGAGACACAGAATCTGAAGCAGGCTCCAGGTTCTGAGCTGTCAGCATACAGCCTGACAACAGGGCTCAAACCCACAAACCGTGACACCAAGACCTGAGCTGAAGTGAGACACTTAACCGACTGAACCACCCAGGCACCCCACTTATTTCTTAACTTAGAATGTAACTAAAAGTCTTGTTTTGGTCTGGTTTCTCTCAATGTTGACTTGTTCCCTAATTGGTCTGTGGTGACTTAGTGTTTTGTTGTTTGTTTTTCAATTTATACACTCTAGCAACTCATTTTCATGGCATGTTTTTTTCATAATATATGGAAATTATGTTCTCATGCTGAAATTGAAGTTCAAATTTCACAAGAGTTGCTATGCTCTGTCTCTTTGGCCAGACTGCTCATCAGATTTTTTTTTCAATATATGAAATTTATTGTCAAATTGGTTTCCATACAACACCCAGTGCTCATCCCAAAAGGTGCCCTCCTCAATACCCATCACCCACCCTCCCCTCCCTACCCCCCCATAAACCCTCAGTTTGTTCTCAGTTTTTGTTTATTTTTTTTAACGTTTTTATTTTATTTTTGGGACAGAGAGAGACAGAGCATGAACGGGGTAGGGGACGAGAGAGAGGGAGACACAGAATCAGAAACAGGCTCCAGGCTCCGAGCCATCAGCCCAGAGCCTGATGCGGGGCTCGAACTCCCGGACCTCGAGATCGTGACCTGGCTGAAGTCGGACGCTTAACCGACTGCGCCACCCAGGCGCCCCTGTTCTCAGTTTTTAAGAGTCTCTTCTGCTTTGCTCTTTCCCGTCTAACCTCTTTTTTTTCCTTCCCCTCCCCCATGGGTTTCTGTTTAGTTTCTCAGGATCCACATAAGAGTGAAAACATATGGTCTCTGTATTTCTCTGTATGGCTTATTTCAGTTAGCATCACACTCTCCAGTTCCATCCACGTTGCTACAAACGGCCATATTTCGTTCTTTCTCAGATTTGATAGATGTTCTCCTGGGTCAAAAAACACGTTTACCTTTTCAGGTGGTGCTTTCTATATGTCTCAGGAGCCATTGAGCTCTGTGCAAACAACTGAGTCCTTGACACAGGATTTTTCCTTTGAAATTCTATGTGAAACCCTGAAAATCCATTTTTTGCATTGTCACTTTCAGACACTTTTCAGACAATTCATGAATAGAACACACTGAAACTCTTGTATCATTTCCTAAAATTATTTTACTCTTGCATGTTTGGGACTATAATTTTTCTTCTTCCTTCCAAGGGGAGCTCATATCTGCATTTGTGGAATTCTTCCAGGCTTCTCATCTCTTCATGCTTTTCCAATGTGCTGTGCAGTTTGTTACCAAAAGAATACTTAGGTTTATTTGTACTCTGCCACATTGAATTATAGGAGCTGCAAGACAGGCTACACCATATGGACTTTATTTTGTCCCCTTGTATGTGATCTATCATATTCAATGTTTATAGAACATGTAGCCCCTCACTTTCATGCACCACTAACAGGGGACATGGTTCTTTGAAAAGACAGGAAAGGAAGACAAGGGAGCTGAGATAGCAAGTCGGGGAAGGAAACCCAGAGCTTCTCAGGAAGTGTTAAGTCTCCACTCTTTCCAGTTCTGCAGATGTGGGTCCCTGCTGAGGCCCAACCTGGGTTCTTGTGCAGGTGTCTGGACAAGCTGCCCATGATGTGTGGGCACAGTGGAGTTGAGAAGGTCAGCTGTGGTTTGAATTCCAGCCTACCTGGCACTGCTGTGAAAATTTATGCATACATTATTAATGTCCACTACCTTAGGGATAAAATGGGTAAATGCAAGACGTTAGACTCACTACCTTAAATTCCATGTTCATGAGAATTTGTGACAATAATTCTCCCTTCTTTTTTTCCCACATTTTTAATTTTTAAGTTTGTGTTTAAATTTTTGTTAGTTAAAATATTGTGTGATATTAATTTCAGTAGTAGAATTTATTGATTCATCACTTACATTGACACCCAGTGCTCATCACAACGTATGGCCTAGTTAATCCCCATCACCCATTATCCAATCCCCCACACACCTGCCCTTCAGCAACCCTGTTTGTTCTCTAACCTTAGAGTTTTTTATGATTTCTTGCTCTTTTTTCCCTTCCCCTATGATCATCTGTTGTGTTTCTTAAATTCCCCACATGAGGAAATCATATCGTGTTTGTATTTATTTGACTGACTTACTTCACTTAGTATGATACCCTCGCGCTGCATCAACATCATTGCAAATGGCAAGATTTCATTTTTTTCTGACTGTGTAATATTCCATTCTATACATAAAGCAGATTCATCACCTGGGGGACTTTTGGTCTCTTTCCTGAGTTTTGCTGTCATGGTTAATGCTGCTGTAAACATTGGGGTGCACGTGTGTCCTCAAATCAGAATTTTTGTATCCTTTGGGTGAAATCCTGGTAGAGCAATTGCTGGAGTGGAAGGTAGTTTCATTTTTAGTTTTTAAACTGTTTCTGGAATGATCCGGGCACTTTGCATTCCCACCAAGAGTATAAAAGGGTTCCCATTTCTCCTCATCCTCATCAATACCTGTTGTTTCCTGAGTTGTTAATTGTAGCCATTCTGACAGGTGTGCGGTCGTCTCTCATTCTAGTTTTGATTTGTAATTCCCTGATGATGAGTGATGTTGAACATATGTTCGTGTGTTGGTTAGCCATCTGAATGCTTTGTTTGGAAATGTGTCTTCTTATGTCTTCTGACCATTTCTTCACTGGATTTTTTTTTAATTTTGGGTGTTGAGTATGAGAAGTTTTTTTTATAGAGTTTGGATAGTAAGCATGTATTAGATATGTGGTTTGCAATTACCATTTTAAATTCTGTAGAATGCCTTTTAGATTAATTGTTTCTTTAGCTGTCCAGAAGCTTTTCATTTTGATGAGGTCCCAGTGGTTCAAGTTTGCTTTTATTTCCCTTGCCTCTTGAGACACGTCTAGTAAGAAGTTGCTATGTCCGATGTCCAGGAGGTTGCTGCCTGTGTTCTCCTCTAGGATTTGATGGTCTCCTGTCTCACATTTAGGTCTTTCACCCATTTAGATTTATTTTTTGTATAGAGTAAGAAAGTGGTTCAGTGTCATTCTTCTGCATGTTCTGGTCCAGTTTTCCCAACACCCTTTGTTGACAAGGCTGTCTTTTTTTCCCCATTACATAGTCTTTCCTACTTCATCCAAGATGAGGTGGCCATACATTTGTGAGTCCATATCTGGGTTTAGTATTCTTTTATTTTCATCTATGTGTCTCTTTTGTGCTTGTAGCTTACTGTCTTGATAAGTACAGCTGTGTAATATAGCATGAAATCCACAATCATGAAGTCTCCCGTTTCTTTGTGTAGCATAGACATGTCAACACTCCTTGCTCCTTAAATCCATGAACATTGAAGGTGTTTCCATTTCTTTGTGTCATCCTAAGTTTCTTTCACTGTTTTTATAGTTTTCAGAGTATATATATATTTAACTCTTTAGATATCCTATTATTTTTGGTGCAATTGTAAACGGGATAGATTGTTTTTTGGTTTATCTTTCTGTTTCTTCATTATTGCTGTGTAGAAATGCAGTAGATTTCACTGTGTTGATATTGTATATTGTGACTTTGATGAATTTGTGTATGAGTTCTTGCAATATTTTGGTGGAGTCTTGAGTTTTCTATATAGAGTGTTATGTCACCTGTGAAGAGGGCAAGTTTGACTTCTTCCTTTCCAACTTGAATACCTTTATTTTTTTGTTGACTGTTTTTGAGGATAAGACTTCCAGTGCCCTGTTAAGTAGAGTGATGGGAGTGGATATCCCTCTTATGTTCCGGACAGTAGTGGAGAAGTTTTTTTTTTTTCTTTTCTTTTTTTTTTTTTTTTTTTTTTTTTTTTTTTACCCACTGAGGATATTAGCTGTGGGGTTTTCATGTATGGACTTTATGATGTCGAGATGTGTTTTCTGTATCCCTTGTTGAGGGTGTTATCAAGAAAGGATGCTGTACTTTGTCAAATATTTTTTTTTGCATCTATTGAGAGGGTCATATTGTTCATATTCTTTCTCTGATTGATGGTATGTATTACATTGACTTATTTCTGAATAGAAACAAATCTCTCCTGGTCACGTTAAAGGATCCTTTTAATGTATTGTTGGATTCATTTGCAAGTATTTTCTTGACAATTGTTGCATCCATGCTCAGTAGGGCTAGTGGCCTGTAAGTCTCATTTTTAGTGGAGTTTAATCTGGTTTGGAACCATGGTCATACTGATCTTATAGAATGAATTTGGAAGTCTTCTTTCCATTTCTATTATTTGGAACAGTTTGTGAAGACGGGAATATTCTATTCTACTTAAATAGAATATTTGACACTCTTCTTAAATATCTGGTAGAATTCACCTGTGAACTTATCTGGTCCTGGAATTTTGTGTGTCAGTAGATTTTTGATTAATGATTCAACTTCTTTGCTCATTATCAGCCTGTTCACGTTTTCAATTTCTTCCTATTTCAGATTAGATAGTTTACATTATTCTGGGAATTTATCCCTTTCTTCCAGATTGCCCAATTTGTTGGCATATAAATTTCCAAACTATTTTCTCATAGTTGTATTTCTGTGGTGTCAGTCGCGATGTCTCCTCTCAAATTCTAATTGTATTTATTTTGTCCTTTCTCTTTTGTTTTTGCTAAGTCTGCTCTTGGGTTTATTATTTTTATTTATTCTTACAAAAACCAACTTATAGTTTCATTCATCTGTTCTACTGTTTTTCTTTGTTTCTATACCATTTATTTCTGCTCTAATCTTTTTGTTTACCTGTTCCTGCTGGCTTTAGGGTTCATTGGCTGGCCTTTTTCTAGCTCCTTTAGTTGTAAAGTGGTTGTGTGTTTGAGACCTTTCTTCTTTCTTGAGCTTGGCCTGTACTGCTACACATTTCACCCTTCCATCAAGTTTGCTGCATCCAGATGGTTTGGAACTGGCATGTTTTCATTTTCATTTGCTTCTATGTATTTTGTGTTGCTTCTGTAATTTCCTGAAAATCTCATTCAGCTTTTACACAGTGTTCTGTAACCTAATGTATTGGTGGTGTTGCCCAAATTTTTTTGTGGTTGACTTCAAGTTTCATAGTGTTGTGGTTTGAAAATGCTCATGGAATGATCTCAATCTTTTTGTACTTGTAGAGGGCTGATTTGTGGCAGATTATGTGATCTGTCCTGGAGAATGTTCCATGCACACTCAAAAAGAATGTGTATTCTGGTGATTTAGGATGGAATGTTCTGAATATATCTGTTAAGTCCATTCAGTCTGTGTGTCTTTGAAACCCATTGTTTCCTTATTGATTTTCAGCTCAGATTGTCTGTCTATTGCTGTAAGTGGAGTGTTAACGTTCTCTATTATTACTATTGTCTATTATCAATGAGTTTATGTTTCTTAGTAACTGATTTATATATTTCAGTGCTTACATTTTTCGGGTATAAATATTTAAAGCTTTTCATCTTCTTGTTGGATAGACCTCTTTATGATGATATACTGCCTTCCTGATCTCTTGTAATGAACTTTGGTTTGAAATCTAGGTAGTTGATATGAGTATGGTACTGGAACTTTCTTTTGACGTCCATTATCATGATAAATTGTTCTACCTCCCCTCATTTTCAATCTATAGGTATTTTAAGTTGAAAATGAATCAATTGCATGCAGTGTATAGGAGTATCTTGTATTTGTTTTTATCCATTCTGATATCCTATGTCTTTTGATTGGAGCATGTTGCCCTTTTACATTCACAGTGATTATTGATACATATAAACTTAGTGCCATTGTATTACCTCTAAAGTGATTGTTTCCGGAGATTTTCTCTGTTTATTTCTAGTCTTTGTTACTTTTAGTCTTCCTTCGCACTCAAAGGGTCCCCTTTAATTTCTCGCAGGGCTGATTTAGAGGCCATGAACTTCTTTGGTTTTTGTTTGTCTTGGAAATTCTATCATGAAATATTGACTCAATTAAGCTAACTAGCCTTATGAGGAATTGGGCACTTTTTTCCACATGGTTAACACACTATACATAGTTTTGAAACTGAGAGCAAGTCCTTTGAAAATTCTGTGATGCGATGAACAGAACTTACTAGAGATCCTTGGGGCTGACATTTCCTTGAGGAACAGGGGGTCCCCTGTCCTCCTTATATCCCAGGTTATATGTAGGTCCCATTGCACAGATGTCTCCGACTCTCTGAGAAACAAAGTGTTCAAACCATTGGAAATCACTGAGGGGTCTCATTTCATAGGCAAGTTAATCCAACTTCATGATGTCTTCAAGGCTGCCATAGCCTGTGTCAATTGTGACCATGGAAAAAGGAATCTCCTCCAGGTAGCCGAGGTAGTAACAGTCTGGAGGCATGAAGGGGTAGTCCATCTGCAAGGCTCCCTGAGATCCTGAGTCATCATCAGTAGAGTCTGGAGAAAAAGAGTTTCTTGTGCCACATGTGCATAACATGTCTCTTGCCCCAAAATGCAGGCTATAGGACAGACAGACAGGCATCTGAATGCCCTTGCTGTGGTTCGGCTCCTTCTTGGGAATTACCAACTCAGAGGAGATGTAGTACCATGAGGGATGCCCTTGAGAACCCTGCACAGGAGCCAGCACTGCCCAGAGTGCAAACAGCAAGAGGGGCACCCTCAGGGTGACCTGGCCCTCTGCCAGCCTCATGCCCCTGCTCAGGGACATCTGCCAGTGAGAATGGATAAATGGAGGATCCTCAGCAAAGCCAGGTCTAGACCATCAGACAGAGCAGAGGGCTGTGCCAGGTGGCCAGCACCCTGCACCTGGGGGCCACCTGTGGGGTTCGGCAACAGTCCCAGGGTGTGGCATTGGGTGACCTGCACATGAGTTAAGCTGGGGTGGATGTGGGAGGGGCAGGTGGGCCATGGTCAAGAGTGGTCACTCGGACATGGGTAGGGATTTGGACCCAGGCACCTGGCACTAGTCAACACCTCAATCTTTCCTCCAGCTACTTGCATATGGGCTATGCAGTTATAACACCCTGAACTTCTCTACCAATTCCATGTCCTGTGATATTGCTGGGTCACTTTCTTTGGATGACTCCTTTCCCTCATTACAGAGACCACTGCTTTTGCTTCCTTGTGACGTGGAGGTAAACATTGTCAATTTTACCTTTATGGGTGATGCAAAAAATCACTTTGTAGATTTATGTGTCTTATTCTCCTTGGCTATTAGTTTGCAAGCCATTTGATCCTTTTGGTTTTTGCTTTGAAGGTGCCTCTGAGTTCACTGAGCAAAACATTTCTCAGTATTCTGAGTAATGATTGGTGAACTACAAGGTTGTATTTTAGTATTTTCTTATGCCAGCTGGGGAGAACAGAAAGTACTGGTGACCATGTGTGAGCCCCAGGGGTTTTCTCCTCTAATCCCTTATGGTGGTTGTTTCCTGGCCTCTGGCAGTCTCCTCCCATGTAGTTTGGTTCCCTCTTCAGCTGGAGATGCAGGGAAGTTGAGGTTACTTTGGCAGCTTGCACCATGGAGTCTGCCCATGATCAAAAGATGGTATTGACCGTGGCACTCCCTTGCTTGATTAAGTACCCTCTACTGCTTTAAAACGCCCTGGGTCAGGGAGAAACCTCAGAGTTGGCATTTGGACAAGAGTTTGCCTTCTCCCCAGTGTCTGGTCTTCTGAATATAGCTCAAATTCCTTTCCCACCAAAACTATAACTTTGAACATTGACCTTTCCAGCAACAGGCAGCTGAATTTGGGTTTTGATAACAATGAAATGGAGAGTGAAATGGCAGTTTCCAGGGCCTGGCAGGGAGGGTCAATGAGGAGTAGATCTCAAGGGCTATGATTTTGTGTTATGCAAGATGATTAAGTTCCAGAGGGGACTCCACATCATTACCCCTGTAGTTAACAATACTGTAAGGTATGGTTAAAATTTTGTGAAGAGTGTGGGCCTCATGTTCAGTGAGATCTTACCACAATATAAAAGTGGAAGACATGAGTTTTGCTTCTCACACAACAGTGTTCTGAACTGTATGGACACACTCTCTACTGATAATTTGAAAACAATTTAAAAAAACTTATATGTTTTGGAAACTAACCCTGAGGATATGTCATTTACAGATATCTTCTTCCATTCCA
Source organism: Felis catus (assembly GCF_018350175.1). Lineage (NCBI taxonomy): Eukaryota > Metazoa > Chordata > Mammalia > Carnivora > Felidae > Felis > Felis catus. Next base: position 147,939,976 of record NC_058373.1, read on the forward strand.
TAGGTTGCTTTTTTGTTTTGTTGATTGTTTCCTTCACTGTGCAGAAGCTTGCTATTTTGAGGTAGTCTCTCTATATATATAATTTTCTTGTATTATATTAATGTAAATTCAAGTCTGTTAACATACAGTGTAGTACTGCTTTTAGGGGTAGAATTTAGGGAACCATCGCATACATATAACACCCAGTTCTCATTTCACCCAGTGCCCTCCTTAATGGCCACATGCCATTTAGCCCACCTCCCCCACTTCCCCTCAGTTTGTTCTCTGTATTTAAGAGTGTCTTCTGGTTTCCTCCCTCTCTGTTTTGATTTATTTTTCCTTTCCGTATGTTGTGTTTCTTATACTCCACTAATGTGTGAAATCATAGGATTTTGACTTTTTCTGACAGACTTGTTCCACTTAGCATAATACACTGTAGTTCCATCCATATTATTGTAATTGGCAAGATGTCATTCTTTTGATGGCTAAGTAATATTCCATTGTATATATTTACCACCTCTTCTTTATGCATTCATGTGTTGATGAATATTTGGGCTGTTCTACAATTTGTTTTTTGTTGATAAGGCTGCCATAGAGATTGGGATGCATCTGCCTCTTCGAATCAGCATTTTGGTATCCTTAGATAAATGCAATTGCTTGATCACAGGATAGTTCCGTTTTTCATTTTTTGAGGAATCTCCACACTGTTTTCCAGAGTGGCTGCACCAGTTTGCATTACCATCAACAGTGTGAAAGGGTTTCACTTTCTCTGCATCTTGCTGACATTTTGTGTTTTCTGAATTGTTAATTTTCGTCATTGTGACAGGTGTGAGTTGGTATCTCATTGTGGTTTTGATTTATATTTCACTGATGAAGAGTGTTGTTGAGCATCTTTATTCGTGTCTTTTTGCCATCTGGATGTCTTCTTTGGAAAAATATGTATTCATGACTTCTGCCCATTTCTTCACTGGATTATTTGTTTTTTGAGTGTTGAGTTTGGTAAGTTCTTCATAGATTTTGGATACTAACCCTTTATCTGAGATGTCATTTGCAAATATCTTCCCCCATTTTGTCAGTTGCCTTTTAGTTTTGTTGATTTGTTCTTTGCTGTGCAGAAGCTTTTTATCTTGATGAGATCCCAATAGTTTATTTTTGCTATTGTTTCCCTTGCCTCTGGGGACACGTCTAGTAAGAACTTGTTCTGGCCAAGGTCAAAATGGTTGATGCCTGTGTTCTCCTCTAGGATTTTGATGGTTTCCTGTCCACATTTAGGTCTTTCATTCATTTTGTATTTATTTTTGTGTGTACTGTAAGAAAGTGGTCCAGGTTCATTACAAGTTCACGATGCTGTCCAGTTTTCCCAACACCAGATGTTGAAGGGACTTTTTCCATTTGATAGTCTTTTCTGCTCTGTCAAAGATTAGTTGATCATATAGTTATGTGTCCATTTCAGGGTTCTAATATTTTCCATTAATCTATGTGTTTATTTTTGCCAGTATCATACTGTCTTGATGACTACAGCATTGTAATATAACTTGATATCCATAATTGTGATGCCTCCAGGTTTTTTATTTTTTAAGATCCTTGGTTATTGGGGTCTTTTGTGGTTCAATGATAATTTTAGAGTTATTTGTTCTAGCTCTGTGAAAAATGCTGGTAGTATTTGACAGGAAATTGAATTATTTGCATTGAATGTCTAGATTGCTTTGGATAGTATTGTCATTTAACAATGATTTTTCTTTGAATCCATGTGCATGGAATATTTTTCCATTTCTTTGTGTTTTCTTCAATTTCTTCCATAAATTTCCCAAACCTTTCAGAGTACAGATCTTTTACCTCTCTACCTAGGTTTATTTCTAGTATATTATGGTTTGGTGTAATTTTAAATGGGACTGATTCCTTGATTTCTCTTTCTCCTGCTTCATTATTGGTACATAGAAATGTAACAAATTTCTGTATGTTGATTTTGTCTGCTGCAAATTTACAGGTTTATTGTACCAGTTCTAGCGGGTTTTTTTTTTTGGTGGAGTCTTTCAGGTTTTCTATATATGGTATAAAATTCAACTCCAGAACTGAATAATCCTATTAAAAAATGGCCAGAAGACATGAATAAGCATTTTTCCAAATGCGACCTACAGATTGTCAATAAACACATGAAAAGATGGTCAACATCACTCCTCATCAGGGAAATATAAATCCAAACTACAATGAAATATCAACTCACACTGGTCAGAAAGGCTGAACTCAACAGCACAAGAAACAACAGGTGTTGGTGAGGATGCAGAGAAAGAGGATCCTTTTCGAGGTGCTGGTGGGAATGCACACTGGCACAGTCCCTATGGAAAACAACATGGAGGTTCCTTAGAAAGCTAAAAATATAAGTATGTTACGATAGAACAAAGGCACTACTAGGTATTCACACAAATGATACAAAAATACTAATTTAAGGGAATTGTACCTCTATGTTTATAGCAGCTGTCACAAACAGCCCAGGTATGGAAACAACCCAGCCCAAGTATGCATTGATTGATGAATGGGTATAGAATATGTGGTATATCTACACAACCCCGTCCACGCACACTGGAATATTTCTCAGTCATAAAAGGAATGACATCAGACAGTTGTAAGGACATGGATGGGCCTAGAGAGTATTATATTTATTTAAATAAGTCAGAGAAAGACAAATATATGATTGCATCCATATGTAGAATTTAAGAAACAACAAATGGGCAAAGGGACAAATAAGAGAGAAGAGGCAAACCAAGAAATAGGCGATTTTTTCAATGTTCACTTATTTATTTAGAGAGAGAATGGGAGGTGGGGCAGAGGCAGATGGGAAGAGAATCCCAAGGAAACGTCGTGCTGTCAGTGCAGAAACCAAAGTGGGGCTCGATCTCAGGAACGATGAGATCAAGACAAGAGCCCAGATCAAGAGTCATGGGCCTAACCCATGGAACCACGTAAGCACCACAAAACAGATACTTAACTATAGGGGAAAAACTGATGGTTACCGGGGGGAGGGTGGGTGGAGGGATGGGGAGGTAGTTGATGGGGATTAAGGGGAGCGCTCATAATGAACACTGGGTTCTGTATTGCAATGTTGAATCACTATATTTTACACCTGAAAGTAATATTACATTGCATGTTAACTAACTGGAATTTGAAGAAAAACTCAAATAATGTATTTATAGTGCCTGCAAATGGCCATGTTGGTATACAGCCCATGAGGAAGCATTTATTGCAGAAAATATACTACCAGAAAGAATACCTATGAATATTTGAACTAAGGTATGTTCTTTTCCTTTCCCACCCCAGATCAGCAAGTGGAAACTCCAGTGCAACTAACTGGGCCTATAAGCATGTGCCACTTGAGTCTGGATGCAACCTCCCCTCCAGACTGTTGTAGCCAATACACAGGATTCCCGGTGACCAGCTCCTGTTCAGAGGACTCTTTCCCATAGGGACAGGATGTCAGTGACCCTAAGCTGTTTTCTGTTGAGGCCAAGCCCCAGCAGGTGCCACTGAGATGTGCGACTCAATCATTGTTGGCAGCCCCACTCCCTGGAAGGAAGCTCTGCCCTGGGCACAGTCCACTAGGGATGCTGGGAACCTGATCACCCCAGACCTGACTTGTATGGCAGGAGTCTCATGCCACCAGGACAAGCAAGCCACAAGGCAGTGAAGCTGCCAGCCACCCCTAAACAGAGCCCTCAGTTTCCAAACTGTTTGGAATCCTGTTTGTCCCTGACATGCACTGCAGCTGCAGACCTTTGCCCAGAGTATTACCCAGGGTAAGGGGGAGATGGAGCAATCCTCTAAATCAAGGAGCAAATCTGTTCCTATAGAACTGACTTCATTTCCAGCTAAGTGTGAGGAAGAAGGTCTGGGCCTCATGTTGTGGGAGAGTCAGGTGCAGGAGACCAATAGTTTCAGTGGAGGATTCCTAACCTACTCCTGCTCACCTGCAGGAGAGAGCCAGAGCCAGGGACAGTAGAGGGAACAGCTCCTGTCAGAACACATGTGAGATTATGGCCTCAACAACTCTCCATTCAGAGGAGTCCGAGGTTGTAGGGTTCAGTCTGTGGAGACTCCATACATCAGAAGGTTGTTGAACATAAGAGTGCTCTCAAATGAAGCAGAGTATCTCATCATGTGGTTTGGGAAAGAAAGAGATAAGGAATGCCCAACCAAACCACTGTCACCATGGTCTGGTTGTGTAAATGTCCCAGGTCACACCACCTCTGTAATGATGGGACTACCGCCCTTCTCTCCACATCATGTCTTTGAGTTTCACCTGGTTTCAGGTGTGCATCAGTAGTGTCCCATTTCTCTGGCAAAGCATCCCATTGATGGAAGTTTCGTAGTTGGTTTATTCCTTTATATTTAGAAAGATTTTGCCTTATTCTGAGCTTCTAACACTAAGAAAGATGCTATAAATATTTACACACCATTTATTTTCTGAACATGGGATTTCATTTTTCAGGGGCAAATACTCAGGAGTGGTATTTCCAGGTTCCTTTTTATGCCATCCATGTATAATTTCATAAGCAACAGCCAACGGTTTTCCAGAGCTGGTGTTTGTCAATCCTTCCTGCATTGTTTGAGGCCCCACGTATGCTGGATGCTCACCTGGATGTTGTTGTCGGTCTTGTTTTCATTCCTGAGCCATTGGGATGTGTGTACAGGGCATCTATTGCGTTCTTGATTTGAATTTCCCTGACAGTCGATGGTGTGAAGAGTCTTCTCCAGTCCGTACCTAATGTGTCTATAACCTCAAGGATAGGATGTCTAATACACAAGGCTGTGCTTGTTTTAGTGAGGTTTGTTTCCTTTGTCCTATTGACTGTTGAGGGCTCTTAGCATATTCAAGAATCAGGTCCCTTGGTGGTTGTGCAATTTGTGAATATGTCTCTTACTCTGTAACTTATCTTACTATTGGTATTCATGTGGGCAGATAAGCATATTTGATTTTCACAAAGTCTATTTATACTATTTCTTTTTATGGGTGTTGTGTTCTTAGGTATAGTTTTCATTTTCTTGATGATTGATTGCTTGTGACTAATATTTTTTTAAGATGTTTATTCTTTTTTTTTAACGTTTATTTATTTTTGAGACAGAGAGAGACAGAGCATGAACGGGGGAGGGTCAGAGAGAGGAAGACACAGAATATGAAACAGGCTCAAGGCTCTGAGCTGTCAGCACAGAGCCCGACGCAGGGCTTGAACTCACAGACCACGAGATCATGACCTGAGCCAAAGTTGGCTGCTAAACCGACTGAGCCACCCAGGCGCCCCTAAAATGTTTACTCTTGATAGGGAGAGAGAGACAGAACATGAGCGGCGAAAAGCAGAGAGAGAGGGAGACACAGAATCTGAAGCAGGCTCCAGGTTCTGAGCTGTCAGCATAGGGCCTGACAACGGGGCTCAAACCCTCCAATCGTGGCATGGAGACCTGAGCTAACGTGAGACACCTAACCGACTGAACCAGCCAGGCACCCCACTGATTTCTTGACCTACATTGTAACTAAAAGTCTTGTTTTTTTCTGGTTTCTCTCAATTTTGACTTCTTCTCTATTTGGTCTCTGGTGACTTAGAGTTTTGTCGTTTGTTTTTAAATTTATAGACTCTAGCAAATCATTTTCATGGCATGGTTTTTCCTAATATATGGAAATTAGGCTCTCATGCTGAAATTGAAGTTCAAATTTCACAAGAGTTGCCATTCTGTGTCTCTTTGGCCAGACTGCTCATCAGATTTGATAGATATGCTCCTGGGGTCAAAAAACACGTTTACCTTTTCAGGTGGCGGGCTTTCTATATGTCTTAGGAGCTGTTGAGCTCTGTGCACTCAACCGAGTTCTTGACACAATTTTTCCTTCGCAATTCTATGTGAAACCCTCAAAATCCATTTTTTGCATTGCCAAATTTAGACAGTTCATGAATAGAACACATTGAAGCTCTTGTATCATTTCCTAAAATTATTTTACTCTTGCGTGTTGGGACTGTAATTTTTCTTCTTCCTTCCAAGGGGAGCTCATATCTGCATTTGTGGAATTCTTCCAGGCTTCTCATCTCTTAATACTTTTCCAACGTGTTGTGCAGTTTTTTTTTTACCAAATGAATACTTAGGTTTATTTGTACTCTACCACATTGGGTGATAGGAGCCATGAGACAGGCTGCATCATATGGGCTTTTTTTTGTCCCCTTGTATGTTATCTGTCATATTGAATGTTTATAGAACATCTAGCCCCTAACTTTCATGAACCACTAACAGGAAACATGGTTCTCTTCAAGACACAGGAAGGGAAGACAAGCAAGCTGAGACAGCAAGTCGGGGAAGGAAACCCAGAGCTTCTCAGGAAGCGTCAACTGTTCACACTTTCCAGTTCTGCAGATGTGGGTCCCTGCTGAGGTCCAACCTGGGTTCTTGTGCAGGTGTCTGGACAAGCTGCCCATGATGTGTGGGCACAGTGGAGTTGGGAAGGGCAGCTGTGGTTTGAATTCCAGCCCACCTGGAACTGCTGTGAAAATTCATGAGTATGTTAATTTATGTCCACCATCAAGTAGGGATATAATGAGTAAATGCAAGACGTTAGACTCACTACCATAGATTCCATGTTCATGACAATTTGTGACAACAATTCTCCCTTTTTTCCACTTGTAAATTTTTTAAGTTTGTGTTTAAATATTTGTTAGTTAACATATTGTGTAATATTAATTTCAGTAGTAGATTTTATTGATTCATCAATTACATTAACACCCAGTACTCATCACAACATGTGGCCTCCTTAATCCCCAACACCCATTATCCCACCCCCCACACACCTGCCCTCCAGCAACCCTCAGTTTGGTCTCTAACCTTAGAGTTTTTTTATGATTTCTTGCTCTTTTACCCCTTCCCCTAGATCATCTGTTGCGTTTCTTAAATTCCCCATATGAGGAAATCATATGGTGTTTCATCTTTGACTGACTTACTTTGCTTAGCATGATACCCTCTAGCTGCATCAACATCTTTGCAAATGGCAAGATTTCATTCTTTTTTATGACTGAGTAATATACCACTCTAGACATATAGCAGATTAATCACATGGTGGACTTTTGGTCTCTTTCCTCAGTTTGTCTGTCATAGTTAATGCTGCTGTAAACATTGGGGTGCATGTACTTCCTCAAATCAGAAGTTTTGTATGCTTTGGATGAATTCCTAGTAGAGCAATTGCTGGTGTGTAAGGTTGTTTGATTTTTAGTTTTAAAACTGTTTTCTGGAATGGTCCGGGCACTTTGCATTCCCACCAAGAGTATAAAAGGGTTCCCTTCTTTCGTCATCCTCATCAATATCTGTTGTTTCCTGAGTCGTTAATTGTAGCCATTCTGACAGGTGTGCGGGCATCTCTCATTGTAGTTCTGATTTGTAATTCCCTGATGATGAGTGATGTTGAGCATATGTTCGTGTGTCGGTGAGCCATCTGAATGCTTTGTTTGGAAAAGTATCTCCTCATGTCTTCTGCCCATTTCTTCACTGGATTCTTTGTATTTTGGGTGTTGAGTTTGAGACGTTTTTGTAGATTTTGGATAGTAAGCCTTTATCAGATATGTGGTTTGCAAATACCTTTTTAATTTCTGTAGAATGCCTTTTAGATTAGTTGATTGTTTCTTTAGCTGTGCAGAAGGTTTTTATTTTGATGAGGTCCCAGTAGTTCAAGTTTGCTGTAGTTTCCCTTGCCTCTCGAGACACGTCTAGTTAGAAGTTGCTATGTCCGATGTCCAGGAGGTTGCTGCCTGTGTTCTCTTCTAGGATTTGATGGTCTCCTGTCTCACATTTATGTCTTTCACCCATTTAGATTTATTTTTGTGTATGGAGTAAGAAAGTGGTTCAGTGTCATTCTTCTGCATGTTCTGGTGCAGTTTCCCCAACACCCTTTGTTGACAAGGCTGTCTTTTTTCCCATTACATAGTCTTTCCTACTTCATCCAAGATGAGGTGGCCATACTTTTGTGAGTCCATATCTTGGTTTACTATTCTGTTCTTTTGATCTATGTGTCTCTTTTGTGCTTGTAGCTTACTGTCTTGATAAGTACAGCTTTGTAATATAGCATGAAATCCATAATCATGAAGTCTCCCGTTTCTTTGTGTAGCATAGACATTTCAACACTCCTTGCTCCTTAAATCCATGAACATTGAAGGTGTTTCCATTTCTTTGTGTTATCCTCAGTTTCTTTCACCATTTTTAGAGTCTTCCGAGTATAGATATTTTAACTCTTTAGGTATCCTATTATATTTAGTGCAATTGAAAATGGGATGGATAGGTTTTTTTTTCTTTCTGTTTCATTATTGCTGTGTAGAAATGCAGCAGATTTCAGTATGTTGATACTTTATCTTGTGACTTTGCTGAATTTGTGTATCAGTTCTTGAAATATTTTGGTGGAGTCTTGAGTTTTTTATATAGAGTGTCATGTCATCTGTGAAGAGGGAATGTTTGACTTCTTCTTTCCAACTTGAATGCCTTTATTTATTTTTGTTGTCTGTTTTTGAGGATAAGACTTCCAGTGCTGTGTTAAGTGGAATGATGAGAGTGGACATCCCTCTTGTGTTCCTGACAGTAGAGGAAAAGGTTTTGTTTTCCCCGCTGAGGATATTAGCTGTGGGGTTTTCATGTACGGACTTTATGATGTTGAGGTGTGTTTCCTCTACCCCTTGATGAGGGTTTTATCAAGAGAGGATGCTGTACTATGTCAATTTTTTTTTTGCATCTATTGAGAGGGTCATATCATTCATATCCTTCTCTGATTGATGGTATGTATTACATTGATTTACTTGTGACTATTGAACCACCCTTACAGCCAAGGAATAAATCCCACCTGGTCACGTTAAAGGATCCTTTTAATGTATTGGTGGATTCAATTTGCAAGTATTCTCTTTCTTTTTTTTTTAACGTTTATTTATTTTTGAGACAGAGAGAGACAGAGCATGAACGGGGGAGAGTCAGAGAGAGGGAGACACAGAATCTGAAACAGGCTGAAAGGCTCTGAGCTGTCAGCACAGAGCCCAACGCGGGGCTTGAACTCACAGACCACGAGATCATGACCTGAGCCAAAGTTGGCTGCTTAACCGACTGAGCCACCCAGGGGCCCCTAAAATGTTTATTCTTGATAGGGAGAGAGAGACAGAACATGAGTGGGGAAAAGCAGAGAGAGGGAGACACAGAATCTGAAGCAGGCTCCAGGTTCTGAGCTGTCAGCACAGAGCCTGACATGGGGCTCAAACTCACGGACCACAAGATTACGACCTGAGCCGACGTTGGACGCTTAACTGACTGAGCCACCCAGGTGCCCCTGCAAGTATTTTCTTGACAATTGTTGCATTCTTGCTCATTAGGGCTAGTGGCCTGTAAGTCTCATTTCTAGTGGCGTTTAGTCTGGTTGGCAACCGTGATCATACTGATCTTATAGAATGAATTTGGAAGTTTTCTTTCCATTTCTATTATTTGGAACAGTTTGTGTAGACAGGAATATTCTATTCTACTTAAATAGAATATTTGACACTCTTCTTAAATATCTGGTAGAATACACCTGTGAACCTATCTGGCCCTGGATTTTTGTGTGTCAGTAGATTTTTGATTAATGATTCAATTTCTTTGCTCATTATCAGTCTGTTCCTGTTTTCTATTCCTTCCTTTTTCAGTTTAGGTAGTTTACATTATTCTGGGAATTTATCCATTTCTTCCAGATTGCCCAATTTGTTGTCATATAAATCTCCAAACTATTTCTCATAGATGTATTTCTGTGGTGTCAGTCGCGATGTCTCCTCTCAAATTCTGATTATATTTACTTCCGTCCTTTCTCTTTTGTTTTTGCCAAGTCTGCCCATGGGTTTATCATTTTTATTTATTCTTACAAAAACCAACTTATAGTTTCATTCATCTGTTCTACTGTGTTTTTTTTTTGTTTCTATATCATTTTTTTTCTGCTCTAATCTTTTTTGTTTACCTGTTCCTGCTGGCTTTAGGGTTCATTTGGTGTTCTTTTTCTAGCTCCTTTAGTTGTAAAGTGGTTGTGTGTTTGAGACCTTTCTTCTTTCTTGTGTTTGGCCTGTACTGCTATATATTTCACTCTTCCATCAACTTTGCTGCATCCAGATGGTTTGTAACTGGCATGTTTTCATTTTCATTTGCTTCCATGTGTTTTTTATTGCTTCTGTAATTTCCTGAAAATCTCATTCCGCTTTTACTACAATGTTCTTTAACCTAATGTATTGGTGGTGTTGCCCACATTTTTCTTGTGGTTGACTTCGAGTTTCATAGTGTTGTGGTTTGAAAATATGCATGGAATGATCTCAGTGTTTTTGTACTTGTAGAGGGCTGATTTGTGACATAGTATGTGATCTGTTCTGGAGAATGTTCCATGCCCACTCAAAAAGAATGTGTCTTCTGGTGCTTTAGGATGGAATGTTTTGAATATATCTGTTAAGTCCATTCAGTCCATGTGTCTTTCAAAGCCTTTGTTTCCTTATTGATTTTCAGCTTAAATTGTCTTTCCATTGTTGTAAGTGGAGTGTTAACATTCCCTATTACTACTATTGTCTATTATCAATGAGTTTCTTTATCTTTCTTAGTAATTGAGTTATATATTTCAGTGCTTACATTTTTGAGGTATAAATATTTAAAGCTTCAGATCTTCTTGTTGGATAGACCCCTTTATGATGATATACTGCCTTCCGGATCTCTTGTAACAAACTTCGGTTTGAAAACTAGTTAGTGTGATATGAGTGTGGTACTACAACTTTCTTTTGACGTCCATTAGCATGATAAATTGTTCACCCTCCCCTCACTTTAAATCTACAGGTGTTTTAGGTTGAAAATGAGTCAATCGTGTGCAGTGTATAGAAGGATCTTGTATTTGTTTTTATCCATTCTGGTATCCTATGTCTTTGATTGGAGCATTTTGCCCATTTACATTCACAGTAATTATTGATAGATATAAACTTAGTGCCATAGTGTTACCTCCAAGTCATTGTTTCTGGAGATTTTCTGTGTTTATTTCTAGTCTTTGTTACTTTTAGTCTTCCTTTCCCACTCAAAGGGTCCCCTTTAATTTCTCGCAGGGCTGATTTAGAGGCCTGAACTCCTTTGGTTTTATTTGTCTGGGAAATTCTATCACTCCTTGTATCTGAATGACTGCCTTACGGAGAAAGTATTCTTAGCTGCATAATTTTCAAAAGCGCATGTTGAGGATATGATGCCACTCCCTACTTGCATGAAGGTTTCTGTAGAGACACATGCCATAGTTTTTTGTTAATCTTCCCTTGTTAGTTAGCAACTTCTTTTGTGTTGATGCTTTTACGGTTTTTCTTTATCTGGATATTTTGCCATTTTCCTATGATATGTCTCAGTGTTGGCCTGCCTTTTTTTTAATTTCATTTTAATGGGTGTCCTCTCTGCCTCCTAGATGTGGATGTCTATTTCCTTCCGCAGCTTGTGGAAATTTTCACTATAATTCACTCAGCTAAAATGTATTCCACTTTTTCTCCCTCTTATTCTTTTGGGACTCCTTTGAAAAGAATGTTATTACAGTTTATGGAGTTGCTGATTTCCCTAAGTGTATGTTTGTGATGCAATATTTTAATTTTCCTCTTCTTTCCAGCTTCATTTCCCCCATACTTTTATCTTCTATGTCCCATCCTCATTCATCTGCTTCTTTCAGCTTTGAGGTCATTATAACCAATCAGTTTCACATCTCGGTTACAACATTTAAAATTTCATGCTGACTAGTTTTTAGGTCTTTTCTGTTTGCAATAAGTGTATCCCTCATGTCTCATATATTTTCCTCAAGCACAGATCGTATCCTTTTGATACTTTTTGAAAATCCTGTTTCAATATGAGAGTTTTAGAAATTCTGTTTGAGGCACATTAGTTTATGTGTTTTAATTACATCCCTCACAATGACCTTTTATCATTTTTTCTTTTAGGATGAATTCCTCCATCATGTTGATGTCTATGTCTCTGCCTTCTTAAGTGTTTTAGAAAATCCTGTTATCTTATCTGCTTCTACAGTAGTATCTTTATTGAGAAGTGTTCACATACTGTCCAGTGCCTGACACTCCATGAAGCATTTGTTTTATGTTCCATGGCACTGTGCTGTTGTGTTTTGGCTGCTCTGTTCCTCAGGACAGTCCTCTGCAGATTTTCTCCTTGCCTCCAGTGGGGAGTGTTGGACCTTGTCCCCAGTGTTGTGAGTTTTCACTAGATGAGTTTGGTCTGCTTGTTAAAAGAGGCTAATTCCTATCTCCCCTAGAGGTGAGGATATGTCTCACTGTATGATCAGCTGACTTGGTGCATGTGGGGGTTTACGGTGGTCTTTGGAGGAAGGGGTGCAGTGGTGGTCTGGTTGCCAGGCACTCTTTCCTAGTAAGCAAGCACTTGATGGGGGCTGGAGTAGGTGGAGCTTGGTGTTAGTGGCTCAGCTTCCTCTGGGGATGCTGTGCTGCTGAGTGAAATCTGTCCATCCTGATTGGTGGGAGGAAATATTGGCAACAGCTCCCTCTCTAGTCCCTGGAGTTGGAGTTCCCAGCCCCCCCTATTCAAGAAGCCCTCACACAGAGAGAACACTTGTGGGTCCCAGGCTTCCGTCAGAATTGCTTTCAACCTGTCTGCGTCCAAGCCATTGGCCCATCTGGTGGCACAGGGCTCTTATGTTTTATCTCAGGAGCTCTAGCTGGGTTTGAAAACTCCAAACTGTATGAACTCAATATACAGGGACCCCACTGATCCTCTGGGAGAGGGTCTTGATGTGCTGTGCCTGGAGCTCGTTTACACCGGATGAGCAGTTGCATGAACACTAGGGGCTTGGAGTACATGGTGAAGAACAACCAGAAGGCAGCGTCCAGCTAGCTGCTCTCAGAAGAGGCTCCTGTGCTAACGATCAGGGAATTTTAATGGTGCCTGTCAGCTCTCCTGTCCTATGAGAGGCAATGCCCCGTCTCCCAAATGCACTCCACAAAGGGAATTGTCTCTCCCCATGTGACCCAGGGGATACTAGACCACAGTTCCCCTTATGGGCCTCTGCCCTCCTCCACAGGAGCACTGCTGTGCCCACCAGACTCCACCCCAATGATGGGATCGACTTTTAAATCTTCAGTCTTTGAGCTCCACGTTTACAGGAGGTTGACTTGTCATGATTAACTTCATGGGTTATCTTGACTGCATCATGGGTGCCCAGATTCACCACTGTTTCTGTGGATGTCTGTGATGTATTCCAGAAGAGATTGGCATTTCCATCCATGGTTTCTTTCTGCCTGGGCACCACCCATTCCATTAAGGTTGTGACTAGAATCTGATGCAGATGGGGGACGAATTCCCTCATTTTTAATTCCCATGTGCTTGTTTAAACTGGAATATTGGTCTCTTCTGGCCCTTTTTCTGAGAGTTACATCATCAGCTCTCCACGTTCTGAGACTAGACACTAGTTCAGAATCAGACAAGAATTACATCACTGGTTTTCCTGGGTCTTCAGCTTGTGACAGTAGATCATGGACTTCTCAACATATTTAGTTATGGAAACCAATGACCTTTGGGTTGTGTTCCTCAGGGGAATCTTGACTAATACATGGAGATTGTTTGTCTCTCCTTTAGAGTAATTGAATAAAGCTGTAGCTCATTTAAAGTCCTGAGTAGCAAAGGGCTATGAAGAAAGTGTCACGTTGTTTGACTGGGACAAGGGCTGGGTGAGGATAAGGAGGAGCTGTAGGATCCTGTGGTCCTGGCTGCACAGGGAGCGCATCTGGGAATCCTGTAAAGGTGTAGCTGTTGTGCCTCAGGAAATCTGTAATTCACTCATGTTGAGGGACCAGAGTAAGCAAGTGCCAACAACTGTGTCTTTGTGCACATTAGTCTAGTTTCCCTATGACAACCCAGTTGCTAATCCAGAGAGTTAATAGGTAAACACAGAAGCATAGAACCAGGGAGGCTCCCTGGGGAAACTGCTGTGTGGAGAGGAAGCCCCAGACTCTGACAGGAAACCTGCCTGTAGCTTCCATCTGCACCTGTGCCTGGGAACACAAAGGAGAATTGTGCATAGTGTGCACCCCCTGGTGGTGCTGATCCCCTCCTGCAGGGAGGTTTGTGTCTGGGTTCGCAGTGATGTCCCCTCACTGTGCCTCTCGCACAGTAATATGTGGCCGTGTCCTCGGTCTTGAGGCTGTTCATCTGCAGATACAGCGTGTTCTTGGCGTTGTCTCTGGAGATGGTGAATCGGCCCTTCACGGAGTCTGCGTAGTATGTGCTACCTCCACTACCACTAATTGCTGCGACCCACTGCAGCCCCTTCCCTGGAGCCTGGCGGACCCAGCTCATTCCATATCTACTGAAGGTGAATCCAGAGGCCAAACAGGTGAGTCTCAGGGACCCCCCAGGCTTCACCAGGTCTCCCCCAGACTCCACCAGCTGCTCGTCACACTGGACACCTGCAGACACAAGACATCTTGGTCAGGAAACTGTCACACATCCACTGTTTCACTCATATCCATTCCCAGACTCAGTGTCCCTCGTTCATCATGAATTACCTTTTAAAAGAGCAACCAGGAAAACCCAGCTCAGTACAAACTCCATGGTGAGGTGTGTGTGTTCTGTGCTGATCACAGAATGGGAACACCTGGGACTTCTGGGGCTGGGGCTCGTCTCCCAGCTGCAGGGTCGGGGCTGGGCTGGTTTTATCAGCACAGAGAGGGCTTCATTTGCATGTCCTCTGACATATATATCAAGCTCCAGACTTAGGTTTGATTGTGTAAAAGTGAATGACAGGGTAGGGACGCACTTCAATATTAGTTTGTGTGGATGGCGGTGTGACAATATGAAGAATTCTTTTTTTTTTCAGTTTTGGATTTTTACCTTTATTAATGGAGGCTTCGGCATAATCTTTAAGAAATATTTACCCCAACATCATGATCGCGCATTATTTTCTCTTACAATATTTTAATTTTTAAATTTTTAATTAGTATTTATTTTTAGTTTTAAAAATTAACATCCAAATTCGTTAGCATATAGTGCAACAATGATTTCAGGAGTAGATTCCTTAGTGTCCCTTACCAGTTTAGCCCATCCCCCCTCCCACAACTCCTCCAGTAGCCCTCAGTTTGTTCTCCATATTTATGAGTCTCTTATGCTCTGTCCCCTCCATGTTTTCATATTATTTTTGTTTCCCTTCCCTTATGTTCATCTGTTTTGTCTCTTAAAGTCCTCCTATGAGTGAACTCATATGATTTTTGTCTTTCTCTGACTGACTCATTTCACTTAGCATAATACTCTCCAGTTCCATCCACATAGTTGCAAATGGCAAGATTTCACTGTTTTTGATTGCCAAGTAATACTCCATTGTATATATTTACCACTTCTTCTTTATCCATTCATCCATCGATGGACATTTGGCTCTTTCCATACTTTGGCTATTGTTGATAGTGCTGCTATAAACATGGGGGTGCATGTGTCCCTTTGAAACAGAACACCTGTGTCCCGTGGATAAATGCCTAATAGTGCAATTGCTGGGTCGTATGGGAGTTCTATTTTCAGTTTTTTGAGGAATCTCTATACAGTTTTCCAGAGTGGCTGCACCAGCTTGCATTGCCCCCCAAAAGGCAAAAGAGATCCTCTCTCTGCACCCTCGCCAACATTTGTTGTTGCCTGAGTTGTTAATGTTAGCCATTCTGACAGGTGTCAGGTGGTATCTCATTAGGGTTTTGATTGGCATTTCCGTGATGATGAGTGATGTGGAGCATTTTTTCATGTGTCGGTTGGCCATCTGGATGTCTTCTTTGGAGAAGTGTCTAATCATGTCTTTTGCCCACTTCATCACTGGATCGTGTTTTGGGTGTTGAGTTCGATAAATTCTTTATAGATTTTGGATACTAACTCTTTATGTGAGATGTCATTTGCAAATATCTTCTCCCATTCTGTCAGTTGAATTTTAGCTTTGCTGATTGTTGCCTTCACTATGCAGAAGATTTTTATTTTGATGAGGTCCCAGTAGTTCATTTTGCTTTTGTTTTCCTTGCCTCTGGGGACGTGTTGAGTAGGAAGTTGGTGCGGCCAAGACCAAAGATGTTTTTGCCTGCTTTCTGCTCGAGGATTTTGATGGCTTCCTGACTTACATTGAGGTCTTTCATCCATTTTGAGTTTATTTTTGTGTATGGTGTAAGAAAGTGGTCCTGGTTCATTCTTCTGCATGTCGCTGTCCAGTTTTCCCAGCACCACTTGCTGAAGACACTGTCTTTATTCCATTGGATAGTCTTTCCTGCTTTGTCAAAGATTAGTTGGCCATACATTTGTGGGTCCATTTCTGGATTTTGTATTCTGCTCCATTGATCTGAGTGTCTGTACTTGTTTTTTTTTTTATTTTTTTGGCATTTATTAATTACTTTTCAGAGACAGACACAGAGCATGATCAGGGGAGTGTCAGAGAGAGAGGAAGACACAGAATTCCAAGCAGGCTTCAGGCTCTGAGCTGTCAGCACACAGCCTGATGTGGGACTCTAACTCCCGAACTGCCAGATCCTGACCTGAGTCAAAGTTGGATGTTTAACAGACTGATCCACTCAGATGCCCCTGAGTGTCTGTTCTTGTGCCAGTACCATAGTGTCTCGATGTTTACCGCTTTGAAGTATAGCTTGAAGTCTGGGTTTGTGATGCCTCCTGCATTGGTTTTCTTTTTCAAGATTTCTTTGGCTATTCGGTGGCTTTTCTGGTTCCATACAAATTTTAGGATTATTTTTTCTAGCTCTGTGAAGAATGCTGGTGTCACTTTGATCGGGATTGCATTGAATATGTAGATTGCTTTGGGTACTATCAGCATTTTAACAATATTTGTTCTTCCTATTCAGGAGCATGGAATGTTTTTCCATATTTTGTCTTCTTCAATTTCTTTCATAAGCTTTCTCTAGTTTTCAGTGTAAAGATTTTTCACCTCTTTGGTTAGATTTATTCCTGGGTATTTAATGGTTTTTGGTGCTACTGTAAATGGGATAGATTCCGTGATTTCTCTTTCTGTTGCTTCATTGTTGGTGTATAGGAATGCAACCGATTTCTCTGCGTTGATTTTATATCCTGCCACTTGGCTGAATTCATAAATCAATTCTAGCAGTTTTTTAGTGGGGTCTTTTGGATTTTCCATAGAGAGTATGATGTCATCTGTGAAGAGTGAAAGTTTGACCGCCTCCTGGCCGATTTGAATGCCTTTTATTTCTTTGTGTTGTCTGAGTGCAGAGGCTAAGATTTCCAATACTATGTTGAATAACAGTGGCGAGAGTGGACATCCCTGTCTTGTTCCTGACCTTAGGGAGAAAGCTCTCAGTTTTTCCCCATTGAGGATGATATTAGCATTGGGTCGTTCATAGATGGCTTTTATGATCTCGAGGTATGGTCCTTCTATCCCTACTTTCTTGAGGGTTTTTATCAAGAAAGGATGTTGTATTTTATCAAATGCTTTCTCTGTATCTATGGAGAGGATCATATGGTTCCTGTCCTTTCTTTTATCGATGTGATGAATCACGTTAATTGTTTTACAGATATTGAGCCAGCCCTGCATCCCAGGTATAAATCCCACTTTGTCGTGGTGAATAATTTTTTAATGTATTATTGTTTCTAGTTGGATAACATCTTGTTGAGGATTTTTGCATCCACGTTCATCAGGGAAATTGGTCTATATTTCTCCTTTTTAGTGTGGTCTCTGTCTTCTTTTGGAATCAAGGTAATGCTCGCTTCATAGAAAGAGTTTGGAAGTTTTCTTTCCATTTCTATTTTTTGGAACAGTTTCAAGAGAATAGGTGTTAACTCTTCCTTAAATGTTTGGTAGAATTCCCCTGGAAAGCCATCTGGTCCTGGACTGTTGTCGTTTGGCAGATTTTTGATTACTAATTCGATTTCCTTACTGGTTATGGGTTGGTTCAAATTTTCTATTTCTTCCTGTTTCAGTTTTGGTAGTGTATATGTTTCTAGGAATTTGTCCATTTCTTCCAGATTGCCCATTTTATTGGCATACAATTGGTCATAACATTCTCTTCTTACTGTTTTTATTTCTGTTGTGTTGGTTGTGATCTCTCCTCTGTCATTCTTGACTTTATTTATTTGGGTCCTTTCCTTTTTCTTTTTGATCAAACTGAATAGTGGTTTATCAATTTTGTTAATTCTTTCAAAGAACCAGCTTTTAGTTTCATTGATCTATTCTACTATGTTTTGGTTTCGATAGCACTAATTTCTGCTCTAATCTTTAGTATTTCCTGCCTTCTGCTGGTTTTGGATTTTATTTGCTGTTCCTTTTCCAGCTCTTCAGTCATAAGGTTAGGTTGTGTATCTGAGATCTTTCTTCTTTCTTTAGGAAGGCCTGGATTGCTATATATTTTCCTCTTATGACCGCCTTTGCTGCATCCTAGAGGTTTGCGTTGTGGTGTTATCATTTTCATTGACTTCCATACACTTTTTAATTTCTTCTTTAACTGCTTGGTTAGCCCATTCATTCTTTCATAGGTTCTTCAGTCTCTAATTATTTGTTACCTTTCCAAATTTTTTCTTGTGGTTGATTTTGAGTTCATGGCATTGTGGTCTGAAAATATGCATGGTATGATCTCGATCTTTTTGTACTTACTTAGGGTTGATTTGTGTCCCAGTATATGGTCTATTCTGGAGAAAGTTCCATGTGCACTGGAGAAGAGTGCATATTCTGTTGCTTTAGGATGAAATGTTGTGAATATATTTGTTAAGTCCTTCTGGTCCAGTGTGTCATTCAAAGCCATTGTTTTCTTGTTGATTTTTTGATCAGGTGATCTGTTCATTGTTGTGAATGGAATGTTGAAGTCTCCTACTATTATGGTATTCTTATAGATGAGTTTCTTTATGTTTGTGATTAATTGATTTCTATATTTGGGTGCTCTCGCAATTGGTGCATAAATGTTTACAATTGTGTGGTCTTCTTGGTGGATAGACCCTTTGATTGAATGATGTAATGCCATTCTGCATCCCTTGATGCCGGCTTCATTTTAAAGTCTAGAATGTCTGATATCAATATGGCTACTCCGGCTTTCTTTTGTTGAACATTAGCATGATAGATGGTTCTCCATCCCCTTGTTTTCAATCTTAGGCGTCTTTAGGTCTAAAGTGGGTCTCTTGTATAAAGCATATAGATGGATCTTGTTTTCTTCTCCATTCTGTTACCCTATGTCTTTTGATTGGGGCATTGAGTCAATTGACATTTAGAGTGAGTACTGAAAGATATGAGTTTATTGCTATTATGATGCTTGTAGAGTTGGAGTTTATGGTGGTGTTCTTTGGTCTTTCTAATCTTTGTTGATTTTGGTATTTATTTATTTATACAGATATATTTTCATCTTTTCTCCCCTCAGAGATTCCCCCTTAAAATTTCTCGCAGGGCTGGTTTAGTGGTCACAAACTCGTTTAATTTTTGTTTGTATGGGAATCTTTTTATCTCGCCTTCTATTTTGAATGACATCCTTTCTGGATACAGAATTCTTGGCTGCATATTTTTCTGATTTAGCACACTGAATACATCCCGCCACTCCTTTGTGGCCTGCCAACTTTCTGTGGATAGGTCTGCTAAACCTGATCTGTCTTCCCTTGTAAGTCATGGACTTTGTGTCCCTGTTGGTTTTATGATTCTCTCCTTGCCCGAGTACTTTGTTAATTTGACTATGATGTGCCTTGTTGATGGTCGGTTTTGGTTGAATCTAATGGGAGTCCTCCATGCTTCCTGGATTTTGATGTCTGTGTCTTTGGCCAGGTTAGGAAAGATTTCTGCTCTGAGTTGCTCACATAACCCTTCCACCCCTATTTCTCTCTTCTACTCTGGGACCCTATGATTCTCATGTTTTTCCTTTTTAATGAGTCACTGATTTCTGTAATTCTTAAATCTTGCTCTTTTGCCTTAATCTCCCTCTTTTTTTCTGCTTCATTATTCTCTATAAGGTTGTCCTCTATAGCGATGATGCTCTGTTCTGCCTCATCCATCCATGCCACCGCTGCATCCGTCTGTGATTGCAGCTCAGTTATAGCATTTTAAATTTCATTCTGGCTATTTTTTACTTCTTTTATCTCTGCAGAAAGGGATTCTAATCTATTTTTGACTGCAGCTAGTATTCTTATTATTGTGATTCTAAATTCGGGTTCAGAAATCTTGCTTGTATCTGTGTTGGTTAAATCCCTGGCTGTCATTTCTTCGTGGTCTTTCTTTTGGGGTGAATTCCTTCATTTTATCATTTTGAAGGGAGAAAAGGAATTAATAAGGTCACAAATTTGAAATTAAAAGATAAAATTACAGAAATATTAAAATTAAAAATTAAACACACACACACAAATTGAATGGAATAAGCTAGATCCTAGGTGTGTTTTGTTCTGGGTGTTGAAAGTGGTTTGACAGATTAGAGAAAAAAATGGGAGGGGGAGAAAAAAAGGAGATAATTTGAGAATTTGAAAAAATGAATACACTGTAGTAGACTAAAATGAGATGATGGGAGTAAAATAGAGTTTGAAAAAATATACAGGAAAGTAAAGAATATAGTGGAAAAAATAAAGAAAAATATTTTTAATAAAAAACAAAAATAAATGTGATTTTTTTCTTTTTCTGTATTCTAGAAAATAGAGAGGAAACAAAAAAGAGAAAGAAGATACAAAAAGGAAAAAAAAGGAAATCATTTGAAAATTCAAAAAGTGAATACACCATAGTAGACTAAAATAAAATGATGGAAGTAAAATAGAATTTGAAAAAATTTACATAAAAGCAATCAATATAGTAAAAAAATTAAGGAAAATATTTTAATAGAAATTGAAAGTAAAATGAAGTTTTTCTCATTCTGCATTCCAGAAAAACTACAGAAACGAAGAAGAGAAAAAAAGAAAAAGAAAGAAAAAGTAAAAAGGAAACTGGAAATTTGAAAACAGGAATACAGTGAGGTATAGTAAAATAAAATGATGAACGTAAAATAGAATTTGAAATAAAATTACAGAAATGTAAAAATTATGGTAATAAAAATTAAGAAAAATATTTTTAATAACAATTGATAATAAAAATAATTTTTTTGTTTCTGCATTCAAGAAAAAGGAAAGAAGTGTAAAAGAGAAAAAGAAAAAAAAGAAAGAAAATTGACTAGATGAACTGGCTAACAGATTGAAATAGGACTGAAATTACGTCCTTATCCCCTAGATGTCAGTCTATGTAGCTCTTTATAGTCCATAAAGTAAACAGCAGTGAGACTTGTGTTCCTGAAGAGCCCTGTTGGCCTAGTTGGGAGGGGCTCAGTGTAATGGCTCTGCTCTCCATTAGATGGCGCTTTTAGGCTCCTGGGGTGGATTGTTGCCTTGCTTGTAGGTGCCAATGCAAATGCTGGGAGAGGTGAAAATGGCGCCACCCAGGTACCCAGTCTGTTCTCCTGGATCAGCAATTGCGCACCCATCCTCTGTCTTCAGCCCTTGTCCACTCCCCGCTCCTTCACTCTCCGTGACCAGGTCCCAGGCCGCACCTCTCTCCCATTTTGTCACAGACACGGCTGTTTTCCCTGGTCCCTTACATCCAAAGGACCGCGGCTTTGAGCCCTTCTGCCTGTCTGTGGGAGGGTCTCACCAAGCAATGTCCGAATGAGCAATGTCCGAATGAGCCGAATATCGGCTGCACCTAGGAATGCTTGCTGGACCCTGTTGTTGTCGGTGCCCGAAGACTGTGGCCAGGTACCAGCCCGCCCCAGAAAAAGTTCGTGAGAGAGTGTAGCAGCAGCATTTCATGGATTATGGAAAATCACAACACATGTCTGGCACCAGGCTTCACCCTAAACAACCTTGTTGCAGCACCAGCAAATGTGGCTGTTTTCCGGGGTCTGCTGGGACCAGATGGCTTTGGCAGTCTCCTCCAAATATCCTATCAGCAGTGCAACTGCCTCTCCCTGTGTGGCCTGAGAACATTCCGGACCCCACTCTGTTCCTGGGATTCTCCCTTCCCACCAGAGCACCTCCAGGTATCGAGCTGTGGAGTTGCAGCCTTTGCACTCCCCTTGTTTATAGTCTTAGTGGAATTTACGTACTCTCCTTTCTCCTTTCTCCCTTTTTAGTTTTGTCTCTGTGGCTGTTTCCAATTTTCCATGTTCTGTCCAGCTGCTTTTGGGGAGGGGTGCTTTTCCTGTTTTCTCCCCCACTCCCCAGTCTCCGTCCTCTCTCCGCCTGCAAAAGCACCTCCCTTCCTTCAGTTTCTTGCTCCCCAAGGTCCCCTCTCCATACCACATACTTGTTGAATTCTGTGGTTCAGGTTGTGCAGATTGTTGTGTTAATCCTCAATCAGTTTTCTAGGTGTGTAGGATGGTTTAGTGTTGGTCTGGATGTATTTCATGGACGTGAGACACACAAAAATCTTCCACGTTGTTCTGCCATCTTGTCTCCTCCCCCATTGAAAGCCTAATTTTCAATTGAACATTTGAGGATATTATGCCACTCCCTTCTTCTTTCCTGCAGGTTTCTGTGGACACTTCTGCCATAATCTTTTTTTATCTTCCCATATTCATTAGCAAACTCTTCTGTCTTCATGCTTATAGGGTTTTTTTAATCTGTGTATTTTGTGAATTTTACTATGTTATGTCTCAGAGTCGGCCTGCTGTTTTTTTTTTTTTTTATTTTAATGGGAGTTCTCTGTGACTCATAGATGTGGACGTCTGTTTCCTTCACCATTTAGTGGAAATTTTCCACTTTAATGCACTCAGACAAAACTTCTCTCCTTTTTTCTCCCTCTCTTCTTCTGGGACTCCTTTGAAAATAATTTTATTACACTTTATGGAGTTGCTGATTCCCTAAGTATACGTTTGTGATGCAATATTTTAATTTTCCTCTTCTTTCCTGCTTCATTTCTCACAAAATTTTAGCTTCCATGTCACTTACTCATTCATCTGCTTCTTTCTGCCTTGAGTTCATTATATCCATTCAGGTTCACATCTCGGTTACAGCATTTTAAAGGTTTCAGCCTGACCTGGTTTTAGGTCTTTTCCATCTGTAGTCAGGGTATCCTCATGCCTTCTAGACTTTCTCAAGCGCAGCTAGTATTCTTATGATAGTTTTTAAAAGTTCTGTTTCCTTATGATAGGTATTAAATTCTGTTTGAGGCTTATTATTTATATGTGTTTTAATTATGTCTCTGGAAATGTCCTTTTATGGTTTTTTCTTTTGGAATGAATTCCTCCATCACTCTGTATGTCCATGTCTCTGCTTTCTTAAGTGTTTTAGGAAAATCCTGTTATGTTTTCTGCTTCTAGAGTAGTGTCCTTTTTGAGAAATGTTTACATACTGTTGACGACCTGACATTCTGGAAGCATTTCTTGCATGTGCTGTGTGCATTGTGCTGTCATGTATTGCCTGCTGTGTCCCTCAGGTCAGTCCTCTGCAGAGTTCTCCTTGCAGGACTCCAGGGGAGAGTTTTTCAACTTTGTCCATAGTGTTGTGAGTTTTAACTAGGTGAGTTTGGTCTCCTTATTAAAAGAGGCTAATTCCTATTTCCCCTAGAGGTGAAGCTATGCCTCACTATTTGGTCAGTAGACTTGGTGCCTGTGGGGGTATATGGTGGTTTTTGGAGGGAAGGGTGCAATGGTGGTCTGGGTTCTAGGCACTCATTCCCTAGTAAGGAAGCACCTGAGGAAGGAAAGGTGGGTATGTCTTGGTGTCAGTGGCTCAGTATCTACTGGGGGGTGTTGTGCTGCTCACTGAATTCTGTCCATGATAATTGGTGGGAGGAAATATTGGCATCAGCTCCTTCTCTAGTCCCTGCAGTTGGAGTTTCCAGCCACCCCTGTTCAGGAAGCCCTCACAAAGAAAGAAAATCTGTACTCATGGGTCCCAGGCTTCCCTCAGAACCCAGCCTTCTCCCTGCCTTTGTCCAATCCATCGGCACACCTGGCAGCTCAGGACTCTTATGTTTTATCTCAGCAGCTCTAGCTGGGTTTGAATACACCAAATAGTTGAACTCAATGTGACAGGGACCCCACTGATCCTCTGGGACAGTGTCTTGCTGTGATGTGGTTGGAGCTGGTTATCTCAGAGGGGCAGTTGCATGAACACTAGGAGCTTGGAGTTCATGGTGAGGAAGAACAAGAAGGGAGCATTCAGTTAGCTGCTCTCAGCAGCGCCTCCTATGCTAATGACCAGGGCAGTGCAATGGTGCCTGTCAGCTCTCCTGCCCCATGAGAGGCAATGCCCTGTCACCCAAATGCACTCCAAGAAGGTAACTGTCTCACCCGATATGACCCAGGGGATTCTCAAATTGCAGCAGTCCCTATGGGCCTTGGGGCTCCTTCTCCACAGGAGCACTGCTATGCCCACTAGGGTCCCCCCAGTGATAGCATGGACTTCTAAATCTTCAATTCTTGAACTCAACATTTACAGCACGTTGACTTGTCATGATTACCTTTATGTTTCATCTTGACTGCATCATGGGTGTCCAGATTCACGACTGTTTCTGTGTATGTCTGTGATGAGTTTCCAGAAGAGATTGGCATTTCCATCCGTGGTTTCTTTCTGCCTGGGCATCACCCATTCCATCATAGTTCTGAGTAGAATCGGTTGCAGAGGGAGGAAGAATTCCCTCATTTTTACTTCCCATATGCTTGTTTGAACTGGAACATTGGTCTCCTCCTGCCCTTGTTCTTAGAGTTACATCATTGGCTCTGCAGGTTCTGAGACTAGACACTAGTTCAGAATCAGGCGAGAATTATACCACTGGTTTTCCTGGCTCCCCAACTTGTGACAGTAGATCATGGGACTTCTCAACATATTTTGTCATGGAAACCAGTGTGCTTTGGGTTCTGTTGCTCGAGGGAATCCTGACTAACACATGGAGATGATTTATCTCTTGTTTAGAGGAATTGAATAAAGCTGTAGCTCACATTAAGTCCTGAGAGGCAAAGTGCCATGAAGGAAGTGTCACTTTGTTTGATTGGGACAAGGGCTGGGTGAAGATAATGGGGAGCTGTGGGAGCTTGTGGTCCTGGCTGAACAGGGAGTGCATCTGGGACTCATGTAAATGTTCAGCTATTGTGCCTCAGGAAATCTGTAATTCACTCCTGTTGAGGGACACGAGTAAGCAATGCAAACAACTGTGTCTTTCTGCATGTTAGGGTAGTTTTCCTATGAAAACAATGATAAGTCACACAGGTAATAGGTAAACACAGAATCCTGTATCCAGAGAGGCTCCCTGGAGAAACTGCTGTGTGGACAGGAAGCCCCAGACCCTGAGATGAAACCTGCCTGTAACCTCCATCTTCACCTGCTCCTGGCAACACAAAGCAGAATTGTGCATAGTGTGCGCCCCCTGGTGGTGCTGATCCCCTCCTGCAGGTAGGTTTGCTTGTGGGCTCCCAAGGGGTCCCCTCACCCTGTCTCTTGCACAGTAATATGTGGCCTTGTCCTCGGCCCGCAGGTTGTTCATCTGCAGATACAGCGTGTTCTTGGAGTTGTCTCTGGAGAAGGGGAAACGGCCCTTCATAGAGTCTGCGTAGTATGTGCTACTTCCATCATCATAAATATATGCGAGCCACTGCAGCCCCTTTCCTGGAGCCTGGCGAACCCAGCTCATTCCATATCAACTGAAGGTGAATCCAGAGGCTACACCGGTGAGTCTCAGGGATCCCCCAGGCTGCACCGGGTCTCCTCCAGACTCCACCACCTGCACGTCCCACTGGACACCTGCAGACACAAGACATCTTGGTCAGGAAACTGTCACACATCTACTGGTCTCACTCATATACACTTACATCCTCAGTGTCTCTCGTTTACCATGAATTACCTTTTAAAAGAGCAACCAGGAACACCCAGCCAAACACAAACTCCATGGCGAGGTGTCTGTTCTGTCCTGATCAGAGAATGGGAACACCTGAGACTTCTGGTGCTGGGTATCCTCTCCCAGCTGCAGAGTCTGGGATGGGCTGTTTTTATCACCATAGAGAGGACCCCATTTGCATGTGCTCTGAAGCTCCAGTCTTAGATTTGATTCTTTAAATGTGAACAACAGGGTTAGGGACACACTTGTAGTTTAATTTGTGTAGATGGTGCTGTGACAATATGAATTATTGTATTCAGTGAGTACAGGTGTATTTGCAGTCCTGTGTGCATTTTTACAGGTCTTTCATCAACATAGATCATTTTCACTCTACAAGTATTTTACATACTTTTTGAAGTTTATCCCAAAATACTTTATTCTGTGCCATTTTCACTTGTATAATTTTGTTATTTGTTTTGCATGTATTTTCATGCTGGTGTGTAGAATCACAGGTGGTTTATTTTTATTTATTTTCTTTGTTCATTTTGCATCCTGCTCTTTCCTCATTTACAAAAACTGGTTCTAATATTTTTTGTGGTACCTGTAGGGTTTTGTTATGTTTGAGGTCAATGTCACCTGCAAACAAGTAATTTTCCTTCCTCCTTACTGATTTAAATGTCTTTTATTTTTTTTATTCCCAATTTTTTTCTGGTTACGTCTTCCAGTTGTAGGAGAAGAAAGCTTTTCCCTTATTTTCTTCTGGTATTTAGCCAGTGTAAGGATTCAATTGACATAATACATATCTACAGGAGAGAATAAATTTCATTTTGTACGTGCATGGCCTTCCTAATGATATGACAGTGAGAGAAAGGACAAAGCAGGTGGCACTTGTGTCTTTCAGACAACAAAACATTGTATTTGGCAAGAGTTAAGTTTGGGATATTATGTTAGTCACCAAGTAAGTAGGTTTGTTTACACAGCCTTCTTGTCCCTGTGTTCCTTATTCTGGTGCTAACGATGGTTCTTCCCTCTTGGTACATGGGAGGGAGATTTATATCCTTTTGTCAAGGGACGATGACGAGTCTGAGTGTACTTGGACTATTTCTCAAGTGACTTTCACCCAAATAAGCAGTGTGACAAGATGACATAGTTTGAGGTGGCATATGTATTCTTCACATTACCATGGGGAATGCTTATGTTAGGGGTGACCATCATTGCCTGGCTCCTGATTTGACAGGAAAGCCTTCAGCATTTTACCATTCAATATGCTGTCAGGTGTGGGCTTTTCATAGTGGCCATGATCATGTGGAGGTAATTTCCTTCAGTTCCTTTTTAATTGGGTTCTTTTTAAACGATGAACATGTGTTGAATTTTGTCTAATGTTTTTTTGAATCAATTAATGATGGCTTTGATTCAATCATTCCCTCTGGTAATGGAGGACATCACATTTATGCATCTGTGTATGTTGAAAGATCCTTGCATCATCCCTGGAGTGAAACACCCTGGATTGTGTTGTATGATCCTTTCAATGTTCTGTTGAATTCAGTATGTTCAGATTTTGTGAAGGAATTTTGCATGTATGTTCATTTGAGATAGTGACCTGTAGTTTCCCTTCTTGTGGTGTCTTTCTTTGGTTTGGTGTGAGAGCAATGCGGTCCTCACAAAACGCATTTGGGAGTGCTGTTTTTTATCAGTGTTTTGTAATAGTTTGAGAAATATAGGCATTAATTCCTCTTTAAATACTTAGTAGAAGTTTTAATAAAGCCATGGACTCCTATGCAGATTTTTTGGAGGGTGAGGTTTTAGATAGAGAAATCTTGTTAAATTTTTCTTATGTTCATTTTGTATTTTTCCCTGAAACAGTCTTGGTGGACTACATTATGGCATAAAATGTGTAATTACTTCTTGGTGATCTAATTGTGGGCCTATAAATACCTAAGTTTTTCTTTAATGATCCTTTTCATGTCTTTAGTTCAGTTGTCTCCTCTTTCAATTCTGATTGCATTTGTTTGAGTCCTCCCTATTTCCCCAGGCTACCTATTTGTTTCAAATTTTACATACTTTTCCAAATACAAATTTTTATGTAATTGATTTGTTTTCTGTATTTGTGATAGTCTCTATTTTCTGTCTGCTTTATCTTTTTATGTTATTTTTATGTTTATCTTTTTATGTCAGTAAAAATGCCAATGAGTTTTTTAAGGAACCTGAAAAATATACAATCCATATGAAAGCACACAACACATGGAAGCAACAAAACAATCATGACGTCTAGAGAACCTGGAGACATCACACTTCTCTCTTTCTAAAGATATTGCAGAGGTACATTAACCACAACAGTGTGCTGCTGGCATCAAATGAAACATTTAGACCAGTGGAGCTCATTACGGAGCCCAGAAGTAGACGTTTGCAGATGCAGTCAGCAAATCCTCCACGAGATTTCCAACAATGCAAAGTGGGGGGAGGATAGTGTCTCTTAAACATGGTGTTGACTAGGGGCACCTGTGTGGCTCGGTAAGTTAAGCATCCCACTTCCACTCAGGTCACGTCCTACTTCAGCTCAGGTCATGATTTTGTGGTTTGTGAGTTTGAGCCCTGCATCGGGCTCTGTGCTGTCAGCTCAGAGCCTGGAGCCTGCTTCAGATTCTGTGTCCCCCTCTCTCTCTCTCCTCCCCCACTCACACTCTTTCTCTCAAAAATAAACATTAAAAAATTTTAAAAGGGGAGACTCTACTTCATTCCACACGATTGCCCTCAGCTACAGGAATGGTTTCTGGGATATCTGGTGGTCAACCCTGAGTTCTATTTAAAAAAAAAATTTTTTAACATTTAGTTCTTATTGGAAGACACAGGGCGTGAGCAGGGGAGGGGTAGAGAGAGGGGGAGACCTAGAATCTGAAGTAGGCTCCAGGCTCTGAGCTGTCAGTCCAGAGCCCGATGTGGGGCTTGAACTCACAAACTATGAGATTATGACCTGAGCTGAGGTCCATAGCTTAACCAACTGAGCCACCCAGGTTCCCCACCCTGCCTTCTATTTTGTGACAGTTTCTGTATGTGGGGAAACATAGGAACCACTCAGGCCAGTGTCCCTACTAGAAGTACTCCAGGCGTCCTCTCTGCCTGCTGTAAAATAAGTCTAAGCCACTGCGCTCCCAGGTTTTCTCAAGCTTGCACATCTGCAGAGGGAATGACTGCCACTATTCACAGCCATTCCAGACCTGCCCTGGAGTCTTCAGGGCTGTTGGCACCCTCTGGAAATCCCACAGGTCCTAACCTCATGAGCACCAGAGGACAGAGGACCTTTTTCCAGCAGGCCTATAATTGCTGCCCTATTATACGAACTGATCTTTCTACTAAAATTGCTAACAGTCACTCTCCAGCCCAAACCGTGAGGAGACTGCCACTGTCTCTCCAGCGACTGACAGAGCTCACAAGGCTGTCAAATACACAGCCAAGATCAGAGACCCCTGTCCTTTCCTTCACTTTAGAAGCCTGCCTTTTTCCCTGACTTGGACTATTGTTTATCATGTAAGTTCCTCACAATGGGAAAAGACAGGTGGACAGATAATGATCAGATGGGGTGTACATCGGGGTTGAGTGGGCCTCTTGAGGCCCCTTTCTTCTCTCCTTTGGTCTTGCACCAACTCCATCAGATGGGATAATTAAGAAACTGAGAGACAGTGGGTTCTTCCCAGACATCCACTAAACCTCTGACTAAATTATTTCCCAGGGCACTACTTGTAAATCTCTCCAAGTTTTGTATAATATCAGCAGGCCTCAGGGAGTCCATCTAGCCCCTCCCTGCCCACTGGGGCTCTCCAGATGGATTTGACAAATTGGCTTCCTCTTTGGTTAATGGCTACATGTTTGGTGGATGGACTGATGTTGTCTGACTGGACATGCCAATGCCATGACTGTGGTAAAAAATGTAATGCCTGAAATGGTTCCTGGATTTGCCATTCCATTATGGATTTAGCCAGACCAAGGAACTCACTTCAGCACATAGACAAACTACGTACTTGCAAAGACTGGGGGTGATAATTAGAATTCCATACCGCACATCATCCTTAATCATCACAGAAGAGGACGATGAGGATATGTGGATTAGGGGAACAGATATGGAACATGAAAAACTAGACACAAAATTCCTCAGGAAAAATCCGCCTGGAAACTGGCCTGGAACATCCAGAATCATTGTCCTTGGCCCTTAAAGAGATTTAGAATGCTCCAAATAGCAGGCAGGGACTGACCCCCTTTGCAACAGTATTTTCGAAAGGAGTGCTTAACCCTTTCTTTACTGATTGAGTGAACTTCATGATAACTTATATGACCAAGTTGATGCCATGCATAGCCATGTCCAAGAACTAACAGGTACACTTGGTTCATATCATCCACAGACAATAAGAACATGGCCTCTGCCACTGACTAGCCTTGCCACCCTTTCTACAGAATATGGGACAGTCATCAGGTCTTCAGAGAGCACCCAGTGCCACCTCACTGAGAAGGACCTTATGACGAACTCCTAACCGACTACACTGCCATCAGAATTAGGGAAAGATTCCTCTGGATTCACCCAAGCTGCACAAAATAGTTCCAGATCGCCATTGTCAAGACCGTGGATGACCGTCCCCATGATGACCATCGGTAAGGATTCCCAGAGCCAATTCCCAGGCTCCGGAAGCACATGGCAAAACATAGTAGGTCATGGATAAAAAAAACTGCATTTCCACCTAGTTTCATTTTCTGGCTCTTTCCTGTCAGGAAAAAAAAAACTTTTTAAAATAGAGCCTACCCTTTCCCCCACTATTAAAAGACTGACTACATTTCCTGCTCTCCCTCTGAACCTCTACAACTGTCTGTCTTCAGACTGCATCTGCCCCATTCACCTGTGTAGTTATCTCAGCAGGTCAGACACAGACCCTTACACAAGTTTTCCAAGTCTCGTCTACAGTAAATAATCAGTCTGATTGTCAATTGTTTTGACATCAGGATAGCAAGTAAGCCCCCAAAGTACTGTTATTTCCTGCCAATGCAAGCAGGTGAATGTACCATGTGGATGGAGAAATGGAAGGGTGTGGTATCCACAGCCAGCACGACAATGTCACTCTGCCTTTCCTTCCACTGCATTGATTGGGACCACAACTTTAATGGAAGCTTCAGGATGGTCCTTTGCTCAGGTGAAGTATTGGGAGAGAATGTTTCCCTTTGCATGAAGACAGTCATGGTGCTGGGTTCTCTCTCTTGGTGACATAGGAAGGCAATCTGGTGCCAGATGGTCACTAGGTACTCCAGCATAACCCCCATGGCACAAACACTTTCCAGTTCCCAAAATGTTTCATTGGCACTCAGACTACCAGTGCATCACCTGGCATAGCTCAGCCACTTCCAGGTAAGGCTGCCTAAATGCACAAGTCATATGAAAGTAGACCAAAAATCGAGTAGCTCAGTCAGGTGACAAAACCCACCTTATAGCTGCTGAAGGGCTGCAGGCCTCCCATGTCTCACAAACTTTCAGGAATGCATGATAATTGACCAGTGACAGTGACCCTCAATTGCCCAGACCAGTGGGAACTCATGACAGGCTCTACATGAGCTGGTCAGCCTAACATCTTGGCACTGTTTGGACTGTTAGGAATTCCCAAGGCAGCAGGGTAGAGATGTACAGGTTGAGAGCAGACTGTGGCTGGGACTCCTTGGTCATCGATGCTGAATGGGACATACTGGCTAGCTCAGTCATGACAGAGTTCTCCTGTGGCCCTTGAGATACCCTCATCTGCCTAGACAGTCTTGGGAATGTGATCCATGTTATGGACAGCTGGGCATTTACATTTCAGTAGTCAACTGTAAAGTGCCACCTGTTAGGAGGGGGCTTTAATGCCCATCAAGTGGGCAGACTGAAAGGAGAAATGGTGTGTTTAATGCCCCCGCTCCTTCACTAAATCTTGAATTATGGGCTGCAATTACTCAGTCCTCTATTGCACACAGTATTGATACACATATACTGTCTTAATTGGATGTGGGGGGGTGCAATTTGCAGTCCTACAGACTCCTGATATGTAGCTCCCCTCAGGAAAACCACGCACTGGGTTTGTTCCCACTGGCCTTGATGGCATGTGAGGGCATCCACATCATTAAAAAGACAGTGCAGGGTCAAAGGGGCCACCATTGCTAAAAGAGATTCAGTAAAGATTCTTCCAATAGTGACATCAAAGTGATGTTGAGACCCTTCTACTATCCCTCTCTTTATACCTAGTAAGCTAAGGAGCACCACACTTATATTTGGAGGGGTTCTTGGGAAGTACTGTACCTTGGCTTCAGGGTCATTGAGAGAAATAAAGTGTTGTCTGTGTCTGTGTCCTACAGTGTAATTACAGAAGTATACAGGCAGTTGTCCCAGGAGGAAGGACATACTCCAGAAACCTCCGGGTCCCCACCCACTGGTATCCCAGCTCCCCCCTACCAGGGCTGTCATGTCCAGAGAAGTGACAGCACGACCCGAAGGGTAGGAACAGCATTCTCTCGAAGATCCCATAGAGTCTGATCAAAGTTTCTGACTTGTGTTCAGGCTGTCCTGAGATTAAGTCACCAGGGACCCCACTTCTC
Source organism: Felis catus (assembly GCF_018350175.1). Taxonomy (NCBI): domain Eukaryota; kingdom Metazoa; phylum Chordata; class Mammalia; order Carnivora; family Felidae; genus Felis; species Felis catus. Next base: position 147,972,323 of record NC_058373.1, read on the forward strand.
AGAGCTGTGCATAAAGAGAAGTGTGGGAATCATCTCTAGAGCAAGAGATCTGGGTTGAAGTTCCACCCCTTGAATGGGGCACTGCTGGGACCCCCCTGTGGGCTCCTATCTATGGAGGTGGTGATCCCATCAGCATTTGCAGCAAAGAAGTCTTGGGCTTCTTGAAAATTCTCCTTTTCACATCTGACTATGGCATGCATGCTAATGCCTGCTACACTAAAGCTGGTATTTCCATGAATTGTATTGGCACAAGGCTTAAGATCAGAGTGGTCCTTCAAGAAGAACTCCTTAGATTCTATTGTCAAGTGCCTCTCCTCCAGGTGGAAATGGACAAGGGCTCATGGGCGCATGACAGAAGGCAAAAACAAAACAAAACAAAACAAAACTCAAGACCCCCACCCATTGAATTGCCCATGGGTGCATGACATAAGGCAAAAAAACCCCCAAAAACCCAAAACCCACACCCATTGAATTGTCCCCATTCTATCTTAGAGTTGGATTGCATCACGTGGGCTTGACCTCTCCCAGTGGGCCTGTGCTGTTGTGCCATAAAAATCCAAGTCCGGAGAATCAGAGCTTCTTTCTTCCTACCTCTTTGGGCTCTGGGGGCTTGGGGAGCGCCTTCCTCAGAGCCTTCCCCTTTTTCCTTGGTGTATGTCTCTTGCCATGTGCCTTGGGGTGATTGTCATATCCTTTTGATACAGTGAAAAGACTGGAGTATCTGTAGGTTGTCTCTAAGTAAACAGGCCGTTGATACCTTGAGCTTTTCAGTGATTTATGTATCTGGGGGACTTGGACCAATCCAGACAGCTGTAGTATGTCAAGTGCTTAAAGCAACAGCTTGGAGCCAATTGTGAAGACCCACTAAAGCCAATCAATACCCTTGTCTCCCTCCCTTTGGACAAATGATTCCAGGAAACCTTGCATTTTCATGATGGTGTAGTGCCTGTCACCATTTCTCTCTTTCACACTGGTCTGTGGATATGTTGGTGTAGTGGTCTTGACAGGGAGGACCTGGTATAGAAGTTAGCTCTTCCCAGACATGTGTGCTGAGGCCTCCCACACTAAGGTGTCCCCCACAACACCTGTCAAATAGGGAGACATTGTCAACAGCAGTGAGGAATACAGCCAGTAGGGGGAGGGTGCCTTGTTCCTGTCCTCTGCCCAGGGCGACATGATGCTCCTGGTAGAGTTGCCTCTGTCAGTAGGTAGGCATGGCTAAGCAAACACAACACCAGGATACTAGATGAAAACAGTGGACCCAGAAGCTGGCGTCTTCTTCAACACTAATCTAGGGAAATGGTCCTTGGTGTTCAGCAATATCTCACTTGGAGATAAGTAGGAAATACACACCTCTGGAACCCCAGGATGGTGCCTGATTGTTGGTCTCTGCAGGGAGTCTGACCTTTTACAGCACTGATAACTTAGGATGGAGGTTTCTGGCAACACCTGGCATCAACCCAAAGCAAAGCTACAGACCACCAGCCAGCTCCTGCTCCTTCACAGAGCACCTGAGATGTGGGGGGTGAGTAATGAGTGAGCCATTCTCAGTGCTAACACATCGTTGGAGGGCATCACCTAGGCCCCCAATCCCATCCCTGGGGATAAATGTGTTGGGGACCCCAGCTGTTTTACAGAATTAAGAACATGTAGACTGTATCCTGCTGAAGGAATAGGCAAGAGCCATTGCTCAGGGGGTGAACAGGTGGCTCCCTAGGCATCTGAGCTCTGGCTTTGGATACATGAGATGCATGGGGCCCTCCTGACTCAAGGTGTGGTTTCAGTACACCCCCAGCTAAGGAAATGGAGGCACAGGATTTATGACTCACAGGGCCCAGAAGCAAGGGTATACAAGGACCTTGGGAAGGGCAGGCCTCTTTACCACATTCCCAGTGATCAGGACATAGAAAACAGGGTAGCAAGTACCTCATTACTTGAGAATGGATGGGGCTGAAGTCCCTTACTTTTCACAGGATCACCTCTGTGTGGTTATTCGAGAAGGCTCTCAGAAAACCGGAGTGGGAATCCTAGGCAGATCCTTATCTAAGGTTAAACTCACTGAAAGGTAGGCAAGAGAAAGAGAGCAGGGATTCACATTCATTGGGTTCCAACTGGATGCCAGAGTCATCCACAGGCACTTGTTCCTGCCTTTCTGATTCATTTCATTGGGTGCTCCATTCAGTCTCATGGTCTCCGTCTCCCACATTTGGAAATTTTGTCTCCAGGGAGGCACAGCTTGTGCTAGGTGGAACCTAATGCCAGTCCCCTTCCCTCACAGCCCACAGATACCCCAGTGTGGAACAGGCAGTGTGGGTGGGTGGTAGCCCTCCATTATCCTGAACCCACATTGGGACTGGGGGAAAACAGATTACCTGGAGAATGATAAAATATTCAGTGTGTAACCGCACAGGTTTAGAGGCAACTCATGAATTTTTCCCTGAAAGAGCTTGTGTGAACGTCTCTTAATTCTGGAAGCATATACCTCAGTTCAAGACCCAGATGCTGACTCAGGTCCTCTGCACATAATCTGTGGCTCAGTTTGGGCTCTTGCAAGCTTAGGTATATACTTCGAGGCCACAAGCATGCAGTTTTTAAGTTTTATTTCAGCCTTCTGGTCAGTGAGCCATGAGAGATGTGTGTCAGAGCCGTGATATGCCTGTGGACACCTGTGTCTCCTGCAGACCCCCGGTAACGTGGATGTCAGCTCTGCAGCCTCATTACTGTATTTTCACACATGTGCCAGTTGGATTGTCTATAGTTTCCAGCAGTTAGGAGGCTAATTATAGATTGTCGTCAGCAACAATCAGTCCCTTAAGTTTCTCGGGGTTGATAATTTGACATTTGTGGCGACACCACAAGGAATGCAGCTATTATGGCTTAAATGGGAACAAAAACTGCTCTGAGATATACCATGGATTCATGAGTTTGCCTGACTGGCCCCATTCTTCTTGGAGGCGTCCACTGTCTGTGCTCCCACCAGTGCCTCGTCCAGTGCACCATGGATGGTGCTTATGTGGCAATGGCAGTTCCTGTTATTGTCGCATGACCCTCTGTGACTGCATTTCTCCGGGATACAGTGATAATTCAGCTGAGCCCCACTGCCAGTGCAGTAGGTGTCCTGACAAAGCTTTCCAGAAGCATAGGGGGTACCAGTACTCACATGACCAATCTCGGTTGTTCCTGTGCTACGATGTGAATCCAGCCCGACACAACAGAACCCTGGATCTCAGATGGATGGAATCCAACATGCTCTTACAGCTGAGGGAGATGTGTGACAATACTACACTACAGCCTTCCATACGGCACGTCTGTGTGGGAACAGGGTTCAGCGTTGAATTCCCCGGGGTCTTCTGCAGTGTCTATATCGGCTGATTTTTTAATTTATGGTATAGCACACATCTTCACCTTTCCAGAATTTTTGCAAAGATTTCTTGGCAGTGCATAGTGCGGTCAGTGCAGTTCCCATGATAGCAGCATCCCTCTTCAGTGCACGGGGTTCCATCTTGCATATGGAATCATCAGGTTACGCCAAGGACACCCTACAGCAGGACATGGAAGATCACATATATTTTGGATTGGCCTGCCAAGTGTCCCAGCATCGATGTCGGTGCAGTTTGTATAGCATCTGCCTGTATCACATTTGTCCCCAGGGGTTAAAATGCAATCACTCACACAGCATAGATTGCTATAGCACTGCTCTAAGGAGCTGCAGTCACAATACTTGCCTGGGTCAACTAAGTAGTTTCCAAAATGATTGTGGGTCAGGCTTTTATTTCAATGCACCATTTAGATGTTGAAGGGGCACTTGCCTAATCTGCCACTGATTATGTATTGTGTATGAATGAAGGAACACTTACTGAAAGCTTCAGGTATACAAGGGAATTTGGGTCCTAATGCAGTTGGACCTTTTCTGGCAAGCATATTCATCAGTGTCAACCCACAAACCAATATATTTTGCAATCTGATGTGTTGCTATGACAGACAAGAGTAAATAATATCTGCTTAAATAACCCATAATGATAGGGCTTTGTGGATGGCATATAGTACATACAACTGGACTGAAATTAACTTCATGGGATCCATCTCAAATCCCAACTAAGGATGAATGTGGTTTAAGAATTCGAAAACCCTTGGACTCATAGTATCAAAAAAAAAAAAAAAAAAGGACTCTGATGCAACACATATTTGCCCATGTTAACTGGATCTCTCTCATTATAAATTATCATGAAACCAATATAGTAACTTACATGAATCCCATGAAACAATGAGTCAATTAAGCTAACTAGCCTTATTAGGAATTGGGCACATTTTGACACGTGGTTGACACGTGGTTGAACACACTGTATATTGTTTAGGGTCTGAGAGCAAAATTCCGTGATGGGATGACTACAACTTACTAGAGATCCTGGGGGCTGTACTGATATTTTCTTGAGAGAACAGGGGGTTCCTACCCTCCTTATATCCCAGGTTATAAGTAGGTCCCATTGCACTGGTGTCTGCCACTATCTGAGAAACAATGTGTTCAAATGTTGGGAATCGCTGATGCGTCTATTTCATAGGCAAGGTCATCCAACTTCAAGATACCTTCAAGGCCCTGATAGCACGTGTCCATGGAGACCATGGAAAGAGGAATCTCCTCCAGGTAGCCGAGGTAGTAACAGTCTGGAGGCATGGAGGGGTAGTCCATCTGCAAGTCTCCCTGATCATCCTGAGTGATCATCAGCAGATGTCTGGACCTAAAGTGTTTTTTGCCCCACATGTGGATAACTTGTCTCTTGTCCCAAAACACAGGCTACAGGACAGCCAACCAGTCATCTGAATGCCCTTGCCATTGTGCAGCTCCTTCTTTGTAATTACCACCTCAAGGAGATGTAGCGCCCTGAGGGACGACCTTGAGAACCCCGGACAGGAGCCAGTACTTCCCAGAGTGCAAACTGCAAGAAGGACGCCCTCAATGTGACCTGGCCCTCTGCCATCCTCATGCCCCTGCTCAGGGATATCTGCCAGTGAGAGTGGATAAATGGAGGATCCTCAGCAAAGTGAGGTCTAGGCCATCTGACAGAACAGAGGGCTGTACCAGGTGGCCAGCCCCCTGCACCTGGGATCCACTTGTGGGGTTAGGTAACAGTCCCAGGGTGTGGCATTGTGTGACCCTGCAAAACAGTTCAGCTTGGGTGGATGTGGGAGAAGCAGGTGAGCCAGTTGAAGCTTACTCACATGGACATAGTAAGGACTTGGACCCAGAGACATGGCTCTATTCAACACATTCCACCTGTAATCTAGCTAGTGAATATGGGATATGAAATTTTAACACCCTGAACTTCTCTACCAATTCCATGTCCTGTGGTACTGCTGGGTCACTTTCTATGGATGACTGCTTTTCCTCATTATGGAGACCAATGCTTCCTACTTCCTTGGGATGTGGAGGTGGACATTGTCAATTTTACCTTTATAGGTGACTAAAAGAATAGCTTTGTCATTTTTCATGTCTCATTCTGGTTAGACATTGGTTTTCAAGCCATTTGATCCTTTTGGTTTTTGGTTTGAAGCTTCCTCTGAGTTTACTGAGGAAACATTTCCCAGTATTCTGTCATGATTGGTGAAGTACAAGGTTGTATTTTAGTATTTTTTTTATGCCAGCTGGGGAGAACAGAAAGTACTGCTGACCATGTGTGAGCCCCAGGGGGTTTCCACTCTAATCCCTTATTGGGGTTCTTTCCTGGCCTCTGGCAGTCTCCTCCCATGCATGTGTGGTTCCCTCCTCAGCTGGAGATGCCAGGGAGTTGAGGTAACTTTGGCAGCTTCCACCATGGGTCTGCACATGATCAAAAGACGTTATCAACCATGGAACTCCCTTGTTTAATTAAATATGCTCTACTCCTTTAAAACCCCCTGTGTCAGGGAGAAACCTCAGAGTTGGCTTTTGAACAGGAGTCTGCATTCTCACCAGTGGCTGGCCTTGTGCATAAAGCTCAAATTCCTTTCCTACCAAAACGAAAACTTTGAACGTTGACCTTTCCGGCAACAAGCAGCTGAATTTGGGTTTTGATAACAATAAAACAGAGAATGGAGTAGCAGTTGCCAAGGGCTGGCAGCGAAGCGCAATGAGGGTTAGATATCAAGGGGTGTGATTTTCTGTTATGCAAGACGACTAATTTCTAGAGGTCTTCTCCACAACATTACACGTGTAGTTAACAATACTGTATTGTATGGTTAAATTTAGTGACGAGGGTGGATCTCAGTTTCAGTGAGATCTTACCACAATACACGAGTTTTGCTTTTCACACAAGTATGCATGGACACACACTCTGTACTGATAAGTGAAAATAATTTAAAAAGAAATGTACATACTTTGGATCCTAACCCTGGGGATATGCCATTTACAAATATCTTCTTCCATTCCATAGGTTGCCTTTTAGTTTTGTTTATTGTTTCCTTCACTGTGCAGAAGCTTGCTATTTTGAGGTACTCCCAAGAGTTCATATATGTATGTATTTAATTTTCTTGTAATATTTTAAATTTAAATACAAGTGTGTTAACCTACAGTGTAGTATTGATTTCAGGTGTAGAATTTAGTGATTCATCACGTACGTATAACACCCAGTTCTCATCTCAACAAGTGCCCTCCTTAGTGCCTATCTCCCTTTTAGCTCAACATCCCCACTTCCCCTCATTTTGTGTCTGTATTTAAGAGTCTCTTCCTGTTTCTTCTCTCTCTGTTTTTTCTTATTTTATTTTTCATTCCCGTATGTTGTGTTTCTTATATTCCACATATGAATGAAATCATATGATATTTGGCTTTTTCTTACTGACTTATTTCACTTAGGTTAATACGTTGTTATTCCACCCACATTGTTGTAAATGACAAGATTTCATTCTTTTTGATGGCTGAGTAATATTCCATTGTATACATTTACCACCTCTTCTTTATGTGTTCATCTCCTGATGGATATTTGGGCTTTCCCACAATTTGCTTATTGTTTATAGGGCTTCTATAAACATTGGGGTCCATGTGCTCCTCCGAATCAGCATTTTGGTATACTTTGGATAAATACCTAGTAAAACAATTGCTCGATCACAATTTTTTTTCAGGAATCTCCACACTATTTTCCAGAATGGCTGCACCAGTTTGCATTCCCACCATGTTAATTTTAGCCATCCTGACAGGTGTGAGGTGTTATCTCATTGTGGTTTTGATTTATGTTCCCTGACGAGGAGTGACAATGAGCCTCATTACACGTGTCTTTTCGCCATCTGGAAGTCTTCTTTGAAAAATGTCTATTCATGTCTTCCGACCATTTCTTCACCAGATTATTTGTTTTTTTCAGTGTCGAGTTTGAGAAGTTCTTTATAGATTTTGGATACTAAGCCTTTATCTGATATGCCATTTGCAAATATCTTCTCCTATTTTGTCAGTTGCCTTTTAGTTTTGTTGATTGTGTCTTTGCTGTACAGAAGCTGTTTATCTTGAGGTCCCAATAGTTCATTTTTGCTTTTGTTTCCCTTGCATCTGGGACATGTCCAGGAAGAAGTTGTTTGACCGTGCTCAAAGAGTTTGGTGCCTGTGTTTTCCTCTAGGATTTTGATGGTTTCCTGTCTCACATTTAGGACTTTCATCCAATTTTGAATTTATTTTTGTGTATATTGTAAGAAAGTGGTCCAGTTCCATTAGAGTTTCCTGTTGCTGTCCAGTTTTCCCAACACCATTTGTTGAAGGGACTGTCATTTTTGCATTTGATACTGTTTCCTGTTTTGTCGAACATTAGTTGACCATTTATGGGTTTTCTACTCTGTTCCATTAATCTATGTGTCTCTTTTTGTGCCAGGAGCATACTGTCTTGATGACTACAGCAGTGTAATATAGCTTGAAAACCCGAATTGTGATGCTTCCATTTCTTTTCTGTTTTAGGATCGCTTTGGGTGTTCAAGGTCTTTTGTGGTTCCATGATAATTGTAGAAATATTTGTTTTAACTCTGTGAGGAATGCTTGTATTATTTGACAGGAATATTTGAATTGAAGTATTTGCATTGAATGTCTAGATTGCTTTGGGTAGTATCAGCATTTTAACAATGTTTTTTTGTTTTAATCCATGTGCATGGAATATTTTTCCATTTCTTTGTGTCTTCTTCAATTTCTTCCATAAATGTCCCAAGTTTTTCAGAGTAAAGCTCTTGTAACTCTTTAGTGAGGGTTATTTCTACGTATCTTATGGTTTTTGGTGTAATTGTAAATGGGATAAATTCCTTGATTTCTCTTTCTCCTGCTTCATTATTGTTGTATCGAAATGCACAAATTTCTGTATGTTGATTTTGTATGCTGCAGCTTTACTGGTTTATTTATCAGTTCTAGTGTTTTTTTTTTCTTTGGTGGAGTTTTTCAGGTTTTCTGTATGTAGTATAAAATTCAACTCCAAAACTGAATAATCCTATTAAAAAAATGAGCCGAAGGCGTGAATAGACTTTCCAAAATGCAACATACAGATGGCCAATAAACACATGAAAAGATGCTCAACATCACTCATCATCAGGGAAATATAAATCAAAACTACAACGAAATATCAACTCACTCCCGTCAGAATGACTAAACTCAACTACACAAGGAACAACAGGTGTTTGTGAGGATACAAAGAGGAACACTTTTGCACTGCTTGTGGGAATGGAAACTGGTGCAGCTTGTCTGGAAAACAGTATGGGCGTTCCTCAAAATGCTAAAAATATAACTACCTATGATTGATCGATTGAACTACTAGGTATTTACCCAAAGGATACAAAAATACTAATTTAAAGGGAATTGCAACTCTATGTTTATAGAAGCCCTATCAAAAACAGCCCAGCTCTGGAAACAATCCAAGTAAGCATTGACTCATAAATGGATAAAGTATATGTGGTACACACACACACACACACACACACACGCACACACACACACACACACTCATACTCATACACTGGAATGTTTCTCAGCCCTGAAAGGAATGACATTTGCTATTTGTAATGATATGGATGGAGCTAGAGAGTATTATGCTAACTGAAACAAGTGAGAGAAAGACAAATATATGATTTCATTCATATGTAGAATTTAAGAAACTTCAAATGGGAAAAAGGACAAAGAAGAGAGAAGAGCTACACCAAGAAATAAACTTTTTTCAGTGTTTTTAAATTTATGTTGAGATCGAATGGGGGGAGGGGCAGAGGAAGCGGGAAGGAGAATCTCAAGCAGTCTCTTTTCTGTCAGTGCAGAAACCAAAATGGGGCTTGATCTCAGGATCCATGAAATCAAGACATGAACCCAAATCAAGAGTCTTAGGTTTAAGCCATGGAACATATAAACCCAACAAAACAGATTCTTACCTATACAAAACAAAATTATGGTTACCAGAGGGAAGGTGGGAGGAGGGTTAGGGAAGTAGGTGATGGGGTTGCAGGGCCGCAGTCATAATGAGCACTGGGTGTTGTATGGAAATGTTGAATCACTATATTTTACACCTGAAAGTAATACTACATTGAATGTTTACTATGTGGAATATGAATAAAATCTCAAATGATGTATTTACAGTGTCTGCAAATGGCCTTGTTGGCCTACAGCCCATGAAGAAACATTTATTCCAGAAAATATACTGACAGACGGAAAAGCCAGAATTTTGAGCTAAGGTATGTGCCTTTCCTTCCCCACCGCAGCTCAGCAAATGGAAACTCCAGTGCAAGGAGCTGGGACTATAGGCATGTGCCACTGAGCCTGGCTGCAACCTCCCCTCCAGACTGTTGCAACAAATACCAGGGTTCCTGGTGACCAGCTCCTGTTCAGAGGACTCTTTCCCAGAGGGGCAGGATGTCAGTGACCCTAAGCTGTTTGCTGTTGAGGCCAAGCCCCAGCAGGTGCCACTGAGATGTGGGACTCACTCATTGTTTGCAGCCCCAATCCCAGGATGGAAACTCTGCCCTGGGCACAGTCCACTAGGGATGCTGGGAGACTGGTCACCCCAGACCTGACTTGTACGGCAGGGGTCTCATGCCACCAGGACAAGCAAGCCTCAAAGAAGTGCAGCTGCCACTCACCCCTAAACTGGGCCCTTATTTTGTCCCCCCCTGCAGCTGCAGAGTTATGCCCAGGACAGGGGGGAGCTGGAGCAATCCGCTAAACCAAGGTGCAGATCTGTTCTGGTACAACTGACTTCATTTACAGATGAGGGTGAGGAAGTTCTGGGCCTCATGTTGTGGCAGCGTCAGGTGCAGGAGACAGATGGTTTCAATGGAGTATTCCTAACCTACTCCTCCTCACCTGTAGGAGAGAGCCAGAGCCAGGGACAGTGGAGGGAACAGCTCCTGTCAGAACACATGTGAGATTATGGCCTCAACAACTCTCCATTCAGAGGGGTCCGAGTTTGTAGGGTTTAGTCTGTGGAGAGTTGAAACATCTTGGTTACAACATTTATTTTTTTTTATTTTTTTATTTTTTTTTATTTTTATATTTTATTTTTGTGTGTATTATTTTTTTAATATATTAAATTTATTGTCAAATTGGTTTCCATACAACACCCAGTGCTCATCCCAAAAGGTGCCCTCCTCAATACCCGTCACCCACACTCCCCTCCCTCCCACCCCCCATCAACCCTCAGTTTGTTCTCAGTTTTTAACAGTCTCTTATGTTTTGGCTCTCTCCCACTCTAACCTCTTTTTTTTTTTTCCTTTACTTCCCCCATGGGTTTCTGTTAAGTTTCTTAGGATCCACATAAGAGTGAAAACATATGGTATCTGTCTTTCTCTGTATGGCTTATTTCACTTAGCATCACACTCTCCAGTTCCATCCACGTTGCTACAAAAGGCCATATTTCATTCTTTCTCATTGCCACGTAGTATTCCATTGTGTATATAAACCACAATTTCTTTATCCATTAATCAGTTGATGGACATTTAGACTCTTTCCATAATTTGGCTATTGTTGAGAGTGCTGCTATAAACATTGGGGTACAAGTGCCCCTATGCATCAGTACTCCTGTATCCCTTGGATACATTCCTAGCAGTGCTATTGCTGGGTCATAGGGTAGGTCTATTTTTAATTTTCTGAGGAACCTCCACACTGCTTTCCAGAGCGGCTGCACCAATTTGCATTCCCACCAACAGTGCAAGAGGGTTCCCGTTTCTCCACATCCTCTCCAGCATCTATAGTCTCGTGATGTGTTCATTTTGGCCACTCTGACTGGCGTGAGGTGGTATCTGAGTGTGGTTTTGATTTGTATTTCCCTGATAAGGAGCGACGTTGAACATCTTTTCATGTGCCTATTGGCCATCCGGATGTCTTCTTTAGAGAAGTGTCGGTTACAACATTTAAAATTTCAACATGACTGGGTTTTAGGTCATTTCTATCTGCAGTAAGGGTATCCTTCATGTCTCCTATGCTTTCCTCAAACACAGCAAGTATCCTCATGATAGTTTTGAAAAATTCTATTTCTTTTGAGAGTTTTTAGAAATTCTGTTTGAGGCATATTAGTTATATGTGCTTTAATAATATCTCTGGCAATGACCTTTTATCGTTTTTTCTTTTGGGATGAATTCCTCCATCATGGTGTATGTCTATGGCTCTGCTTTCTTAAGTGTTTTAGAAAATCCTGTTTTGTTTTCGGCTTCTGGAGTAGTGTCTTTTTGAGAAGTGTCAATTGCTGTTGAGGGCTTGACACTTTAGGAAGCATTTGTTGCATATTGTGTGCACTGTGCTGTCGTGTATTGGCTGCTCTGTCCCTCAGCTAAGTCCTCTGCAGAGTTTCTCCTTGTCTCCCTTGATGAGTGTTTAGACATTGTCCACAATGTTATGAGTTTTAACTAGGTGAGTTTGTTCTGCCTGTAAAAGAGGCTAATTCCTATTTCCCCTAGAGGTGAAGCTATGCCTCACTATATGGTCAGTAGACTTGGTGCTTTTGGGGGTATATGTCGTCTTTTGAGGGAGGGGTGCGGTGCTGATCTGGTTTCCAGGCCCTCTTTCTCTAGTAAGGAAGCACCTGAGGAAGGCAAGGGGGGGGTATAGCTTGGTGTCAGTGGCTCAGCTTCTACTGGGAGTTTCTGTGCTGCTCATTGAATTCTGTCCATGCTGATTGGTGGGAGGAAATATTGGCATCAGCTCACTATCTAGTCCCTTGAGTTGGAGTTCTCAGCCTTCCCTGTTCCGGAACCCCTCCCACAGAGAGAACAATCTGTACCTGTGGGTCCCAGGCTTCCATCAGAACCCTGCCTTCACCCTGTCTGTGTCCCAACCATTGGCCCACCTGGTGGCACAGGGCTCTTATGTTTTATCTCAGGAGCTCTAGCTGGGTTTGAAAACTCCAAATTATATGAGCTCAATATGACCGGGACCCCACTGATCCTCTAGGAGAGGGTCTTGCTGTGCTGTGCCTGGAGCTAGTTATCCCAGGAGGGCAGTTGCATGAACACTAGGGGCTTGGAGTTCATGGTGAGGAAGAACGTGAAGGCAGCATTCAGTTAGCTGCTCTCAACAGAGGCTCCTATGCTAATGACCATGGCAGTGCAATGGTGCCTGTCAGCTCTCCTGCCCCACGAGAGGCAATACACCCTATAGGAAATGCACCCTGAGAAGGTAACTGTCTCTCCCCAAGTCGCCCAGGGGATCCTCAGACCACAATGCCCCCTATGCGACTCTGCCTTCCTTCTCCACAGAAGCACAGTTATGCCCACCAGGCTCCATGCCAATGATGGCATGGACTTCTAAATCTTCAGTCTTTGAACTGCACATTTACAGGAGGTTGACTTGTCATGATTACCTTTATGTGTCATCTTGACTGCATCATGGTGCCCAGAAGCCCCACTGTTTCTGTGGATGTCTGTGATGTGTTCCAGAAGAGCCTGGCATTTCTATCTAAAGTTTCTGTCTGTCTGGGCATCACCCATTCCATTAAGGTTCTGAATAGAAACTGATGCAGAGTGAGGAGGAATTCCCTCAGTTTCACTTCCCATGTGTGTGTTTGAATTGGAACATTGGTCTCCTCTGGTCCTTGTTCTGAGAGTTACATCATCAGCTCTTCACGTTTGAGACTAGAAACTAGTTCAGAATCAGATGAGAATTACACCACTGGTTTTCCTGGGTCTCCAGCATGTGAGAGTAGAATGTGGGTCTTATCAATGTATTTAGTCTTGTAAACTGATGTGCTTCGGTTTCTGTGCCTTGGGAGAATCCTGACTAGTACATGGAGATGAATTATCTCTTCTTTAGAGGAATTGGATAAAGCTGTAGCTCATTTAAAATCCTGAGTAGCAAGTGCCAGGAGGGAAGTGTCACATTGTTGGGACAAGTGCTGGGTGAGGATAATGGGGGACTGGGGGTTCCTGTAGTCCTGGCTGCACAGTGAGTGCATCTGGGACTTCTGTTGGGACGCCTGGGTGGCTCAGTCGGTTAAGCAGCCAACTTTGGCTCAGGTCATGATCTCGCGGTCTGTGAGTTCGAGCCCGGCATCGGGCTTTGTGCTGACAGCTCAGAGCCTGGAGCCTGTTTCAGATTCTGTGTCTCCCTCTATCTGACCCTCCCCTGTTCATGCTCTGGTTCTCTCTGTCTCAAAAATAAATAAACGTTAAAAAATACTTTATAAAAAAAAAAGGTTCAGCTGTTGTGCGTCAGGAAATGGGCAATTCACTCATACTGAGTGACAAGAGTAAGCAATGCAAACAACTGTGTCTTTGTGCATGTTAGGGTAGTTTTCCTATGACAACACAGTTGCTAATTCAGAGAGTTGATAGATAAACACAGAATACTGTGACCAGAGAGGCTCCCTAGAGAAACTGCTGTGTGGAGAGGAAGCCCCAGACCCTTACAGGAAACCTTCCTGTAACCTCCATCTGCACCTGCTCCTGGGAACATAAAGCAGAATTGTGCATAGTGTGCGTCCCCTAGTGGTGCTGATCCCCTACTGCAGGTAGGTTTGTGTGTGGGCTCCCAGTGAAGTCCCCTCACCGTGTCTCTTGCACAGTAATATGTGGCCGTGTCCTCGGGCTTCAGGCTGTTCATATGTAGATACAGCGTGTTCTTGGCGTTGTCTCTGGAGATGGTGAATCAGCCCTTCACGGAGTCTGTGTAGCTTGTGCTACTTCCATCATCATAAATGTGTGCAACCCACTGTAGCCCCTTTCCAGGAGCCTGGCGGACCCAGTGCATGCTATAGCCACTGAAGGTGAATCCAGAGGCCACACAGGTGAGTCTCAGGGACCCTCCAGGCTTCACCAGGTCTCCCCCAGACTCCACCAGCTGCACGTCACACTGGACACCTGCAGACACAAGACATCTTGGTCAGGAAACTGTCACACATCCACTCTGTCTCAGTCATGTCCACTCACATACTCAGTGTCTCTCGTTCACTATGAATTACCTTTTAAAAGAGCAACAAGGAAAACCCAGCCAAGCACAAACTCCATGGTGAGGTGTCTATGTTCTGTGCTGATCACAGAATGGGAACACCTGTGACTCCCGGGGTTGGGGCTCCTCTCCCAGCTGCAGGGTTGGAGCTGGACTGGTTTAATCAGCACAGGGAGGGCCATATTTGCATATCCTCTGGCTATATATCAGGCTCCAGACTTAGATTTGTTTCAAATTTAAAACCAGTGTTTGAGAGACATTTCTAGATCACTTCTTGCAGAAGGCGCGGTGATAATTCTAATCTGTGAACACAGTTATCTTTTCATCTGTGTGTCATTTTACATGTCTTTCTCCCAGCAGGTCATGTTTGGTATGTTATTTTACTTTTTAGTGAAATTTGATCCTAACTACTTTATTTTGTGCCATATAATTTTAATGTGTGTTTATTTTTGTGTGACAGAGAGAAGGAGAGAGAGATCAGAGAGAGAGAAGGGGACAGAGAATCCCAAGCAGGCTCTGCACAATCATTGCAGACCCTGCCTCAGAATTAAAGTCAGGAACCATGAGATCATGACGTGAGCCAAAATCAACAGTAGGCACTTAACGGATTGAGCCACACAGGTGCTCCATTTTGTGCCATTTTCAATTGTGTGATTTTGTTATTTTTTTCATATACTATGTTTTTGGTGTGTGGGAATACAACATATTTTTGTATGTTGATTTGTATCCTGAACTTTTCCTCAGTTTATTAGTTCTACTACTTTTTGTGGAGTTTCTAAGGTTTCACTATATGTAAGTTCGTGTGATTCTCAAACAAATAATTTTCTTCTTACTGATTACATGTCTTTATTTCATTTTCTTACCTAATTTTTATGGGTACATCTGCAACTTGTAGGAGCAGCAAGCTTTTTCCTTCTTTGCTTCTGTGTTCTTTGTCTGGTCTAAGGATTCAATTGACATAAGACAGATCTACAGAAGAGAATAAATTTCATTTTGCATGTGCACAAGCTGCCTAATAATATGACACCCAGAGAATGAAGAAAGCAGGTGGCACTTGTGCCTTTTAGGATAAAAAACAATGGATTTGCGAAGAGTTAACAAGACAGAGATTTGGATTTGGGCAAGTCAATTAGTGAGGAACTAACCAGGCTTGTTTGCACAGCCTTCTTGGTGCTACGTTCCCATTTCTGGTGCTAAGGATGGTTCTTCCATTCTGGTAGAGGGGAAGAAGTTTCCCAGGAGAGATTTATTTCCTGCTCTCAGGGGGACAAAGAAGGGTCACAGTTTCCTTAGACTAGCTGTTACTCAAGTGACTTTCCTCCAAATAAGCAATGTGACAAGATGACATACATTGGGTGCCATATTTTACTGGTCTTCATGTTACCATGGGGAATACCTATGTAGGGAATGAGCATCCTTGCCCGGCTCCTAACGTGACAGGAAAAGCTTCAGTTTTTCACTGTTAAATATGTTGTCAGGTGTGGGATTTTCATCTATGGCCACGATTTTGTGGAGGTTATTTCTTTCTTTCCCTCAGTTGCTGAGATTTTTTACTAATGACAATTTGTTGAATTTTGTCTAGTTTTATATGTATCAATAGATGATATAGGTGATCAATAGATGTGACTGCATTGTCATATATGACCCTTTCATTGTGCTGTTGCATTCACTATACTAGGAGTTTTGCATGTATGTCCATCTGAGAAATTGGCCTTTAGTTTCTCTTCTTACGGTGTCTTTCGATTTTGCAGCATAGTAAGGTTGGTCTTGTAGATGAATTGGGGCATATTCCTTTCATTTCAGTTTTTGGTAAGAGTCTGAGAGGTATTGTCATTAAGTCTCTTTTATATTTTGATATAACTCATAGATAAAGCCCTCTGTTACTAAGCTGACTTTTTTCTTCTGGGGCGGTGTATGATTAGATTATAGGTTGAATTTTATTTGTTTTCATTCTGTTAATTTTCTATTTCTACATGTACAGTCTTGTGGATTGTTTGTCTCTGGAAATTGCCTAGTTGCCCTTTGTTATCTAATAATGGGTCTATAATTATCTAGGCATTTTCTGTTATTGTTTTTCACTTCTTTGGTATCAGTTATGTCGCCTCCTTAATTCTGATTGTATCTGTTTGAGTTTTACCTATTTTCCTAGTACAGATACTTTTTCAATTGCATTTAGCTTTCCAGATATCCATTTCAATTTGTTAATTGTTTGTATTATTACATTTTTTATTCCTTTTATGTGTTCTAATAATTTCTAATATTAGTTGAGTTAATAAAAATGCCAATGAATGTACCTGGGAAATTCTTATTTATATGGTACCACAAAGCACACAGAAGTGAGAAAACAATCCTGAGAAAGAAGAAGAAACCTGGAGACAGCACACATCCTCCTTTCTAATTGTATTGCAGAGGTACATTGTTTATAACACTGTGGTGCTGGTACAGAGTCAGACACACAGACCAGTGGAGCAGATTACAGAGACCAGAGTGAAATGTGTCTGGATGCAGTCAGCAAATCCTCCATGAGATTTCATAGAATTAAAATTAGGGAAAAATGGCCTCTTTCACAAATGGTTTTGAATTCCAGTGAGTAAAATAATGACATTTGGTCCCTATCTTATACCATACAGATATGTAGGCCCCCATTCAGCCCCTTCCCTGGAGTCTGGCAGACCCACCTCATCAATTAGCTACTGAAGGTGAATCTAGAGACTGCACAGGAGAGTCTCAGGACCCCCTCCCCTGCCAGGCTTCTCAGGTCTCCCCCAGACTCCACCAGCTGTACGGCACACAAGACATCTACAGATACAAGTCCGGAAACTGTCACACATCCACTGTTTCTCTCACTCATATCCACTAACATAGTCAGTGTTTCTTGTTCACCATGAATTACTGTTTAAAATAAAACCAAGGAAAACCAAAGTGAGCCCAAACTCCATGGTGAGATGTCTGTGTTCTGTTCTGATCACTGAATGTGAACACTTAGGGGCTGGGGCTCTTCACCCAGCTACAGTTTCAGGGATGGGAGGGTTTCATCAGCATACAGATGTCCTTTGACAATATAGCAGATTTTGCAATAGAATCCTCAAGAAGCCAGTGACCCTTGGCAGGTGTAAGGGATGGGGCAGTGTTTGGTGTCACAATATCTTTCAGGACATTGTGATTTATTAATTTGTGATTTTGCTGCAGTGATTATAAGTACCCATGATAATCCTTATTTTCACATATGAACCCAAACACTTGAGGTAAGAATCAGTATACCACCATTGTACAGGTTAACAGATACACTGCAGCAGAGACAGAGTGTGTGAATGTCCAAGATCACGTACGAGGTGAGAGTAGTCCCCGTATCTGAACATGTGCTCCCCATCAGGGGACCCACCGGCCTCCTGAACCGCATGCAGGACAAGGCTGGACAACCCAGTGAAGTTTGGAGGTTCCTGACCTTCTAGAAGTCCCAGGAGAGTGATGGATGGAAGCCAGGTCTATTGTGTCACAAATTGGAGAGAGTGAGAAGCCTCGACAGAGACTCACAGAGCTGATGGAGATGCCAGGGGTTTTCTACAAACACAAGGGGTCATTTACATATGAACTCTATGCGGAAATCAATGGAAACCCTCCATATGGAGCCTCTGGGTGGCTCAGTTGGTTAAGTGTCCGATTTTGACTCAGGTCATGGTCTCACAGTTTATGTGTCTGAGCCTTGTGTCGTGCTCTGTGCTGACAGCTCAGAGCCTGGAAATTGCTTCATATTCTGATACTGTGTCTCTTATCTCTCTCTTCCCCTTGCCAGCTCGTAGTCTGTCTCTCTCTCTCATAAAAATAAATAAACATTAAAAAAGAAAGCCTCAATAACGTTCAAATGGTTGGATTTTATTAAGATACGTTGAAGGCAAAACACCTGAGATCAGGAAGGATGATGTTAATTAAAAATATTTCTTCATCTATGAAATGGAGATCATTATTCTTCTAAACTCTTGTTAATGTGAGAATGATCAAAGATGTATTTATCCCAGTGTCTGACCCTGGGAAAATTTGTGTATTCCCATTATCATGGTTTATTTCAACAGGGAGGACACTTGTGTGTTTCCACAGCTTTTAGAAACTCTTTGCTGTGTTCATGTCAGAATGAGTGTGCAGAGCCTGGATCTGAAACCCCTTGAGAGGAGACCAGGCCTCAACCAATCTCATGTCCTGGATCATGAGCTCCCTGGTCTCTGAGATCCCCCTGGTGTTTGTGATTGCCCCCGGTGGTCCCCGTGCTCCTGTTGTTTCACAGACCCCTGCAGAAATACAGTGACTCCTTTATTCCCCTCCCCATTTATGCAACATGCAAGGGTGAGACGCTTCCATCATGAGCACTGCAGACCCTTCTGTTCACAGGATGTCTCCTCCTACATATTTTCCATCTTTGAACCCCACACTCTGCTTCTTGCCTATAAATATACAGTTATATTTCCTTTAATCATTGGTGAGCAACAATCTTGAATAGTTATCCTTATCAGCTGGCAAGACTCAGAAGAACTTTTCATTTGATAATCGAGAGAACAAAAGAAGATTTTTAGACTCAGAAATTCTACTTTCATGAAACTGGGATAAATGTGCTCAGCTTCAGACATGTACCACTTTTAAGAAAAAAGGAAGTGTCAATCCCAGAGACAAGTTGGAGTCTGAGATTCAGAGCATTCTGTCTTTGAACCTAACGGGTTTCCCCAGATTGATAATCAAATTGTTTCTTGTTGGTGATGCACTTCTCAATTACACTGTATTTCTTCTGGCATACGAATGTCAGTACCTGTTATGTTATGGTTACCATGCAGAAGCATTCAGAAAAACAAATATGGTGTTCTAGAAATGCAGGTCGGCTGATGGAGAGAGTTTTGCCCTAGGATGGAAGGTACCACAGTCTCACCCTACCCAAACTACATAGTTACATTGGGGTTTTAGAGGTAGTGAAATTTAGGTACGTTTTGGACCTGACTTAATATTTAATGATTTGACATGTTGGAGGATTTGGGGGTGTGGTAATGTGAGTGTGGGATGGAGGTGAACTTTCCCTGACATCAGTGTGGACTGTGGTCAACTATGTCATTCTTGAACCTGTGTAGAATAACTTATGTGGCCAAATGGACTTGTCACATGAGATTAATTTTGAGACATTGATATTACTGCCATGTGTATGAGTCTGGGGATGGAGTTCAGGACACAGATGGGCACTCGCCAAATGTCCATCTCGGAACTGAAGATGAGTGGGTCCTGAAGAGAGCACATCTGTGGGAGGGAATACCTTGAGAATTATGGGATGAAACCCCTCAACCAGGCACACTTTCTTGCATGAAGTCCATGTCTCCATCTGGGTCTGAGTGTCTAACCGAACCCAGGTGGATATGCATGGATGTCCCCCAAATGCTCTGAGGTGAAGAGAAACAGTAAGGAAAGAAACATGAAGACAGATAACAGCAAGGAAAGACACATAAAGGAGTCATTGCCATTGAGAGAGGACTTCTGGGGCTGACATGCATCCTGTTTTCTGCAGCCTTGATTGGACGATGTTGGACACTACCAGTGGAGGTCGGAGGCAGCCCTACAAACTCGGCTCTGGGATGTAAGAACAGAACCATAGCCACCCTCAAAGCTGACTGTATTGTGGACAAGTGACATGACTCGGGAGGTCCCTCACCTGAGGGTAAAGAGATGTTCTGGCCACCCTGTGGCCCCTCCACCCTCTGAGGTCACTCCCTCCTGATGTCATACATTCACAGCTTCTATTGTATGTGAAATGTACCCTCTCTCAGTAAGGCGATGGTTCACTGCTTGTTCTGGGATGATCCGTCCTTGTGACCTTGTCTCTGGTGTAAACCTCTTCTCTGTCTTCTAAGAATGAAAGCAAAGTTCCCCTTAACATGCAGCTAAAATCCAATATTGTGCCCTCTCTTGGATCCAATTATTTTTTGGTGTAAATCACTAGTGAAATTGTCATCTGTTTGGAAATTCCCTTCAGAAGCAAGTACTGGAATACATGGGTGGTGTCAGGTGGTGTAGACCAGTGGAACAGCACATGGTAAACATGCATCCTCAAGGCTGAACTTGTTTCCTAGTGAGGAATGGGAAGTACAAGGAATGCCAGCTGACACTAGTCTGTGCTTTCTGAGTACCCAGCAGACCTGGGTGAATGAGCCTGGTCCAGGAGAAAGGACGTCTACACACAGGCAATACATAGATGCCAGCTGTCTAGACAGACTGCCCATGAGATGTGGTCACAGAGGAGCTGGGAAGGGCAGCTGGGGTTTGAATTCCAACTCACGTGGCACCAACATTGGGAATCATGAGTACGTTTGTTAATGTCCACTACCAGTTAGGGATGAAATGGGTAAATGCAAGTAGTTAGATTCACTGCCCTAGATCCCATCGGTTATACCATTTGTAACAAAATTTGTCCCCTTCCTTTTTTGCCCCTGTTTTTTAATGTCTGAAGATTTTATTTATTTACATCTTTGTTAGTTAACATGTAGTGTAGTTTTAGTTTTGGGAATAAAATTTAGTGATTCATCACATACATTAACACACAGTGCACATCACAACAAGTGACCTACATAATCGCCATCACCCGTTTAGCTATTTGAATCAGAATTTTTGTGTCCTTTGTGTAAATACCTTGTAGAGAAATTGGTGGGACATAAGGTAATTCTATTTTAACTTTTTAAACTCTTCTCCAGTGTGGTCACACCACTTTGCATTCCCACCAAGAGTATAGGAAGGTTCCTCTGTCTCCACATCCTTGCCAATATCTGTTGTTTCCTGAATAGTTCATTTTAGCCATTCTGACAGGTGTGAGGTGGTATCTTATCATGATTTTGAATTGTTTTTCCCCAATAATGAGTGATGTTGAGCATCTTTTCATGTGACTCTTAGCCATCCAGATGTTTTCTTTGGAAAAGTGTCTGCTCATGTCTTTTGACCATTCACTGGATATTTGTTTTTCTGTTTTGTTAAGTTCTTATAGATTTTGGATATTAACTCTTACCATGTATGTCATTTTCAAATATCTTCACTCCTCTGTCAGTTGCCACTTAATGTTGTTGATTGTTTCCTTCACTGTGCAGAAGCTTTTTATCTTGATGAGGTTCCAATAGTTCAATTTTTGCTTTTGTTTTCCTTGCCTCTAGAGGCATGTCTATTAAGAAGTTGCCGAGGTCGAGGTCAAAGAGGTTTCTGCCTGTTTTCTCTGATAGATGTTGATAATTTTGGTCTCACATTTAGGTTTTTCATCCATTTTGAATATATTTTTGTGTTTGCTGTAGGAAAGTGTTCCAGATTCAGTCTTCCTCATGTTACTATCCAGTTTTCCCAGCACCATTTGCTGAACAGACTGTTCAGCAAATCTGGTTCTCCATTCTGTCCCATTCACGTATGTGTCTATTTTTGTGCCAGTACCATGCTTTCTTGATGATTACAGCTGCGTAATACAGCTTGAAGTCTAGAATTGTGATGCCTCCAGCTTTGGATTTCTCTTTCAACATTGCTCTGCCTATTCGGTGTTTTCTGGTTTTATACAAATGTTAAAATTCTTTGTTCTTTTTTTGTGAAGAATGTTGGTGTTATTTTGGTAAGGATCACATTGAATGTGTAGATTGCTTTGGGTAGTATTGATATTTTAACAATATTTGTTTCCCAATCCATGACCATGGAATGCTCTTCCTTTGTGTCTTGTGTAATTTGCTTCATATGCTTTCTATAGTTTTTAGCATACAGATCTCTAACATCTTTGGTTAGGTTTATTCCTAGGTATGTTATAATTTTTGGTGCAATTGTAAATGGGACTGATTCCTTAAAGTCTCTCTTTTCTGCTTCATTTTTGGTGTATGTATATAGTGCCAATAACTTGATGTTGTCTTTGATTCCTACAACTTTTTTGAGTTTTGTCTCCGTCCTAGAAGTCTTTTGTTGGAATCTTTTGGATTTTCCACATAGAGTATCATGTAATCTGCAAGGAGTGAAAGTTTGACTTACTCCTTTCGAATGTCTATGCCTTTTTTTTTTCTTTTCATTGATTGCAGAGGCTAAGCCTTCTAGTAGTACGTTGAACAAAATTAGTGACAGTGGATATCCCTGTCATGTTCCTGACCATATGTGGAGAGCGCTCAGTGTTTCCCCATTGAGGATGATGTTAACAGTGCGTGTTTTGTATATGGCCTTCATGTTGTTGAAGAATTTTCCATCTATCTTTACTTGCTTGATGGTTTTTATCAAGAAAAGATAGTGTAGTTTATCAAATGCTTCTCTGCATTTATTGAAAG
Organism: Felis catus; assembly: GCF_018350175.1. Lineage (NCBI taxonomy): Eukaryota > Metazoa > Chordata > Mammalia > Carnivora > Felidae > Felis > Felis catus. The sequence goes on from NC_058373.1 coordinate 147,994,973, forward strand.
GATCATTTGGGTCTTATCCTATTATTGATATGGTTTATAACTTTGATTGATTGTTAATATTGATCCATCCTTGCACCCCAGGAATAAATCCGACTTCATCCTGGTAAATGATTCTTTTAATGTACTGTTGGATTCAATTTATAAGTATGTTGTTGATAATTTTTGCATCCGTGTTCACTTGGGCAATTGGTCTGTAATTCTCCTTTTCTAATTCTTCCTCTTTAAATTTTGGTAGTTTACATGTTTCTGGGAATTTATTCATTTCTTCCAGATGGCCTAATTGGTTGGTATATAGTTTTTCATAATATTCTCTTATAATTGATTGTATTTCTGGTGTTGGTTGTGATCTGTCCCATGAAATTCATGATTTTGTCTCTTTGGGTCCTTTTTCTTTTCTGTTTGAATAATCTGGTCCAGGAACTTCAATTTTATTCATTCTTTCAGAAAGCAACCTAAAAGTTTTGTTGATCTGTTCCACTGTTTTTGTTTCTTTCTGTGCCATTTATAGGTACTCTATGATTGTTTACCCTCCTTGTCTGACTTTAGGCTTCCTTTGCTCTTCCTTTTCTAGCTTCTTTAGGTGTAAAGTGGTTGTGTGTTTAAAATTTTATTTTTATTGTGTTAGGCCTGTACTGCTATATACTTCCATCTTAAATCTGCTTTTGCTGCATCCCACAGATTTGGACCGTCAACGCTAACATTTTCATTTGCTTCCATGTATTTTTATTTCTTCTTTAGTTTCCTGGTTAACCACTTTATTCTTCAGTACGATGGTCTTTTACTCCAACTATTAGTGGTGTTTCCAAATTTTTCCTTGTGGTCGACTCCAAGTTTCATAGTGTTCTGATCTGAAAATATGCATGCCATAGTCTCAATCTTTTTGTACTTGTAGGGGCTGATTTATGACCCAGTGTGTGATCTATTCTGGATAATGTTCCATGTGCACTCAACAAGAATGTGTTCTGCTGCTTTAAGATGGAATGTTTTGAATATATCTGTTAAGTCCATCTGCACCTGTGTCATTCAAAGCCATTATTCCTTCTTGATTTTCTTCTTACACGATCTGTTCATTGTTGTAAGTGGGGTGTCTCCTACTTACAAGTGAAAGTCCCTTACTACTAGTGTATTATTATAAATGAGTTTTTTTATGTCATTAATTGCTTTACATATTTCCGTGCCCCAATTTGTGGTCATAAATATTTACAGTTGTTAGTGCTTCTTGTTGGATAGACCACTTTATGATATAGTGCCCTTCTTCATCTCTTTTTGTAGTCTTTGTATTTTAAATCTAGTTTGCCTGATATGAATATGGTACTACAGCTTTCTTTTTATGTCCAGTAGCATGATACATTGTTCTGCAACCCCTCACTTTCAATCAACAGGTATCTCTAGGTCTCAAAGGAGTCTTTTAAGGCAGAATATACATGGATCTTGTTTTTTTAATCCATTCTGGTACCCTGTGTCTTTTGACTGGACTTTTAGTTCATTTACATTCACAGTGATTACTGAAAGATATGATATTAGTGTAATTGTGTTATCACAATGCTTCTGTAAAGTAATTTTTTTCTGGAGATTTTCTCTGTTCCTTTCTAGTGTTTGTTGCTTTTGGTCTTTCTTTCGCACTCAAAGAATCCCCTTTAGTATTTCTTGCAGGGTTGGATTACGGGTCACAGACTCCTTTAGATTTTGTTTGTCTGGGAAGCTCTTTATCTCTCCTTCTTCTCAATGACAAACTTCCTGGATAAAGTATTCCTGCCTGCCTATTTTTTTCCCATTCAGCACATTGAATGTATGATGACACTCCCTTCTCTCTTGGTAAGTTTCTGTGAAGGGAACTAACCTTATTTGCCTTCCCTTCTTAGGGACTTCTTTTCTCCTGCTGCTTTTAGGATTTTTCCTTTATCTCTATATTATGTCAATTTTCTATGATTTATCTTGGTAATGGCCTACTTTTGTTGATTTTGATAGGAGTTCTCTGTGCCTCCTGGATTTGCATGTTCATTTCCTTCCTTGGGTTAGGGCAACTTTCATCTACAATTTGCACAAATAAACCTTCTGTCACTTTTTCCCTCTATTCTTTTGGGACTCCTATGATTTTTTTTGGTTGTCGTTGTTTTTGTTTTTTTAATATATGAAACTTATTGTCAAATTGGTTTCCATACAACACCCAGTGCTCATCCCAAAAGGTGCCCTCCTCAATACCCATCACCCACCCTCCCCTCCCTCCCACCCCCCATCAACCCTCAGTTTGTTCTCAGTTTTTAACAGTCTCTTATGCTTTGGCTCTCTCCCACTCTAACCTCTTTTTTTTTCTTCCCCTCCCCCATGGGTTTCTGTTAAGTTTCTCAGGATCCACATAAGAGTGAAACCATATGGTATCTGTCTTTCTCTGCATGGCTTATTTCACTTAGCATCACACTCTCCAGTTCCATCCACGTTGCTACAAAAGGCCATATTTCATTCTTTCTCATTGCCACGTAGTATTCCATTGTGTATATAAACCACAATTTCTTTATCCATTAATCAGTTGATGGACATTTAGGCTCTTTCCATAATTTGGCTATTGTTGAGAGTGCTGCTATAAACATTGGGGTACAAGTGTCCCTATGCATCAGTACTCCTGTATCCCTTGGATAAATTCCTAGCAGTGCTATTGCTGGGTCATAGGGTAGGTCTATTTTTAATTTTCTGAGGAACCTCCACACTGCTTTCCAGAGCGGCTGCACCAATTTGCATTCCCACCAACAGTGCAAGAGGGTTCCCGTTTCTCCACATCCTCTCCAGCATCTATAGTCTTCTGATTTGTTCATTTTGGCCACTCTGACTGGCGTGAGGTGATATCTGAGTGTGATTTTGATTCATATTTCCCTGATAAGGAGTGACGTTGAACATCTTTTCATGTGCCTGTTGGCCATCCGGATGTCTTCTTAATTTTTTTTTTCAGCGTTTTTATTTATTTTTGGGACAGAGAGAGACAGAGCATGAACGGGGGAGGGGCAGAGAGAGAGGGAGACACATTATCGGAAACAGGCTCCAGGCTCCGAGCCATCAGCCCAGAGCCTGACGCGGGGCTCGAACTCACGGACCGCGAGATTGTGACCTGGCTGAAGTCGGACGCTTAACCGACTGCGCCACCCAGGCGCCCCCGGATGTCTTCTTTAGAGAAGTGTCTATTCATGTTTTTTGCCCATTTCTTCACTGGGTTATTTGTTTTTCGGGTGTGGAGTTTGGTGAGCTCTTTATAGATTTTGGATACTAGCCCTTTGTCCGATATGTCATTTGCAAATATCTTTTCCCATTCCGTTGGTTGCCTTTTAGTTTTGTTGGTTGTTTCCTTTGCTGTGCAGAAGCTTTTTATCTTCATAAGGTCCCAGTAATTCACTTTTGTTTTTACTTCCCCTGCCTTTGGGGATGTGTCGAGTAAGAGATTAATACGGCTGAGGTCAGAGAGGTCTTTTCCTGCTTTCTCCTCTAGTGTCTTGAGGGTTTCCTGTCTCACATTCAGGTCCTTTATCCATTTTGAGTTTATTTTTTTGAATGGTGTGAGAAAGTGGTCTAGTTTCAACCTTCTGCATGTTGCTGTCCAGTTCTCCCAGCACCATTTGTTAAAGAGGCTGTGTTTTTTCCATTGGATGTTCTTTCCTGCTTTGTCAAAGATGAGTTGGCCATACGTTTGTGTGTCTAGTTCTGGGGTTTCTATTCTATTCCATTGGTCTATGTGTCTGTTTTTGTGCCAATACCATGCTGTCTTGATGATGACAGCTTTGTAGTAGAGGCTAAAGTCTGGGATTGGGATGCCTCCCGCTTTGGTCTTCTTCTTCAATATTTGGCTATTCTGGGTCTTTTATGTTTCCATACAAGTTTTAGGATTGCTTGCTCTAGCTTCGAGAAGAATGCTGGTGCAATTTTGATTGGGATTGCAATTTCAATTGTGTAGATTGATTTGGGTAGTATTTACATTTTAACAATATTTATTCTTCCAATCCATGAGCATGGAATGTTTCTCCATTTCTTTGCATCTTCTTCAGTTTCCTTCATAAGCTTTCTATAGTTTTCAGCATAAAGATCTTTCACATCTTTGGTTAGGTTTATTCTTAGGTATTTTATGAATCTTGGTGCAATTGTGAATGGGATCAGCTTCTTTATTGGTCTTTCTGTTGCTTCACTGTTAGTGTATAAGAATGCAACTGATTTCTGTACATTGCTTTTGTATCTTGCGACTTTTCTGATTTCATGTATCAGTTCTAGCAGACTTTGGTGGAGTCTATTGGGTTTTCCATGTGTAGTATCATGTCATCTGCAAAAAGTGAAAGCCTGACTTCATCTTTGCCAATTTTGATATCTTTGATTTCCTTTTGTTGTCTGATTGCTGATGCCAGCACTTTCAACACTATGTTAAACAACAGCAATGAAATATCTCAATTTTTCCCCATTGAGGATGATATTAGCTGTGGGCTTTTCATAAATGGCTTTTATGATGTTCAAGTGTGTTCCTTCTATCCTGAGTGTCTTGATGGTTTTTACTGAGAAAGGATGCTGAATTTTGTCAAATGCTTTCTCTGCATCGATTGACAAGATCATATGGTTCTTATATTTTCTTTTATTAATGTCATGTATCACACTGATTGATTAGCAAATGTTGAACCATGCCTGCAGCCCAGGAATGAATCCCTTTGATCATGGTGAATAATTCTTTTCACATGCTGTTGAATTTGATTTGTTAGTATCTTGTTGAGAACATTTGCATCCATATTCATCAGGGATATTGGGCTGTAATTGTGTTTGTTGCTGGATCTCTGTCTGGTTTAGGAATCGAAGTAATGCTGGCTTCATAGAATGAGTCTGGAAGTTTTCCTTCCCTTTCTATTTTTTTGGAACAGCTTGAGAACTAGAGGTATTATCACTGCTTTAAATGTCTGGTAGAATTCCCCAGGGAAGCCATCTGGTCCTGGACTCTTGTTTGTTGGGAGATTTTTAATGACTGATTCAATTTATTTACTGGTTATGGGTCTGTTCAAATTTTCTATTTCTTCCTGTTTGAGTTTTGGAAGTGCATGGGTGCTTAGGAATTTGTCCGTTTCTTGCAAGTTGTCCAGTTTGTTGCCATATAATTTTTCATAGTATTCCCTGATAATTGCTGGTATTTCTAAGGGTTTGGTTGTAATAATTCCATTTTCATTTATGATTTTATCTGTTTGGGTCATCTCCCTTTTCTTTTTGAGAAGGCTGGCTAGAGGTTTATCAATTTTGTTTATTTTTCTCAAAAAAACAACTCTTGGTTTCATTGATCTGCTCTTCTGTTTTTTAGATTCTATATTGTTTATTTCCGCTCTGATCTTTATTATTTCTCTTCTTCTGCTGGGTTTAGGGTGTCCTTGCTGTTCTGCTTCTATTTCCTTTATGTGTGCTGTTAGATTTTGTATTTGGGATTTTTCTTGTTTCTTGAGATAGGATTGGATTACAATGTATTTTCCTCTCAGGACTGCCTTTGCTGCATCCCAAAGCATTTGGATTGTTGTATTTTCTTTTTTTTTAAATGTTTATTTATTTTTGAGAGAGACAGAGGCAGAATGCGAGTGGGTTAGGGACAGAGAGAGAGGGAGGCACAGAATCTAAAGCAGGCTCCAGACTCTGAGCTGTCAGCACAGACCCGGACGTGGGGCTCGGACTCACAAGCTGGGAAATTGTGACATGAGCCGAAGTTGGAAACTCAACCGACTGAGCCACCTAGCCCCCCCTGGAGTGTTGTATTTTCATTTTCGTTTGTTTCCATATATTTTTTAATTTCTTCTCTAATTTCCTGGGTGACCCATTCATTCTTGAGTAGGGTGTTCTTTAACCTCCATTGTTTTGGAAGTGTTCCAGAATTTTTCCTGTGGTTGATTTCAACTTTCATAGCATTGTGGTCTGAAACTGTGCATGGTATGATCTGAGTTCTTTTGTACTTATGAAGGGCTGTTTTATGACCCAGTATGTGATCTATCTTGGAGAATGTTCCATGTGCACTCGAGAATAAAGTATATTCTGTTGCTTTGGGATGCAGAGTTCTAAATATATCTGTTAAGTCCATCTGATCCAATGTATCATTCTGGGCCCTTGTTTCTTTATTGATCCTGTGTCTAGATGATCTATCCATTGTTGTATGTGGGGTGTTAAAGTCCCCTGCAGTGATCACATTCTTATCAATAAGTTTGCTTATGTTTGTAATTATTTTATATATTTGGGTGCTACCATATTCGGTGCATAGACATTTATAATTGTTAGCTTTTCCTGATGGATAGACCCTGTAATTATTATATAATGCCCTTGTTCACCTCTTGTTACAGCCTTTAATTTAAAGTCTAGTTTGTCTGATATATGTATGGCTACTCCAGCTTTCTTTTGACTTCCATTAGCATGATAGTTATCCATCCCCTCAATTTCAATCTGAAGGTGTCCTCAGGTCTAAAATGCGTCTCTTGTAGACAGAAAATAGATGGGTCTTCTTTTTTTATCCATTCTGATTCTATGTCTTTTGGTTGGAGCACTTAGTCCATTTGCATTCAGTCTTATCGAAAGTTATGGGTTTAGAGTCATTGTGATATCTGTAGGTTTCATGCTTGTTGTGATGTCTCTGGTACTTTCTGGTCCTTGCAACATTTCACTTACAGAATCCCCCTTAGGATCTCTTGTAAGGCTGGTTTAGTGGTGATGAATTCCTTCCATTTTTGTTTGTTTGGGAAGACCTTTATGTTTCCTATTCTGAATGACAGACTTGCTGGATAAAGGATTCTTGGCTGCATTTCTGGTCCTCACATTGAAGATTTCCTGATATTCCTCTCTGGACTGCCAAGTTTCAGTAGATAGGTCTGCCACTACCCTTATGGATCTCCCTTTGTAAGTTAGAGCATGTTTATCTCTAGCTGCTTTCAGAATTTTCTCTTTATCCTTGTATTTTGCCAGTGTCATTATGATATATCATGCAGAAGATCGATTCAAGTTACATCTGAAGGGAGTTCTCTGTGCCTCTTGGATTTCAATGCCTTTTTCCTTCCCCAGATCAGGGAAGTTCTCAGCTATGATTTGTTCAAGTACACCTTCAGCCCCTTTCTCTCTCTCTTCCTCTTCTGGAATTCCTATGGTACAGATATTGTTCCATTTGATTGCATCACTTAGTTCTCTAATTCTCCCCTCATACTCCTGGATTTTTTATCTCTCTTTTTCTCAGCTTCCTCTTTTTCCATAATTTTATCCTCTAATTCACCTATTCTCTCCCCTGCCTCTTCAGTCCATGCTACGGCCACCTCCATTTTATTTTGCACCTCATTTATAGTAATTTTTACCTCCTCATGACTATTTCTTAGTCCCTTCATCTCTGTAGTAATAGATTCTCTGCTTTCTTCTGTGCTTTTTTCAAGCCCAGTGATTACTTTTATGACTATTATTCTAAATTCTTGTTGTCTTATATGCTTAAATCGTTTTTGATCAATTCGTTACATGTCACTACTTCCTGGAGTTTCTTTTGAGGCGAGTTCTTCCGTTTCATCATTTTTGTTAGTCCCTGTGGTGGCTCCAAACTGCAGGGCACTTCCCCTGTGCTGTCTGGTGTAACTTGGGTTGGTGGGCGGGGCTGCAGTCAGACCCAACGTCTGCCCCCAGCCCACCGCTGGGGCCACAGTCACACTGGTGTGTACCTTATCTTATCCTGTCCCAGGGGCAAGATTCACTGTGGGGTGGTGTGGCCCCTGTCTGTGCTGCTTGCACACTTCCAGGCTTGGCGTGCTGCTTCGATAGGATCTGGCATATTAACCAGGGTGGATCCGTAAGGTTCACAGTGGCGGGATGGGTAGGCTTAGCTCGCTTTGCCATCAGTGGTCCCCTGTGGTAGGGGCCCTGAAGCACCAGGAGGGAGGCAGACCCGTCGGAAGGATGAATCCACAGAAGCACAGTGTTGGATGTTTGCGTGATGCAAGCAAGTTTGGTGACAGAAACTGGTTCTCTTTGGGATTTCTGCTGGGGGATGGGAGGGGGAGATGGCGCCGACCACTGCCTTTGTTCTGCCAAGCTGAGCTCTGTCTTCCGGGACTCATCAACTCTGCCTCCAGGTGTCCTCTTACTCTCCCCACGCTCTGAGAGCAGAGCTGTTGACTTTTAGCATCCCAGATGTTAAGCCCCGCTGGCTGTCAGAACTCACAGAGTTTGGCCCCTCCACTTTTGCAAACCAGACTTTGGGGGCTATGCCTTCGGGGGCGGTCTCCCCCTCCACCACCCTGGCTCCCTCCCGACTGTCCGTATAGCATGCACCGCCTCTCTGCCCTTCCTACCCTCTTCCATAGGCCTCTTGTGTGTGCTGGCTTTGTAGACTCTGTTCTGCTAGTCTTCTGGAAATTTTCTGGGTTATTTAGGCAGATGTGGGTGGAATCTAAGTGATCAGCATGATAAGGTGTTCTCCTAAGCCGCCATCTTCCCCTCTCTCCCCAAATAGGAATATATATATATTTTTTTAATTTTTTTTTTCAACATTTGTTTATTTTTGGGACAGAGAGAGACAGAGCATGAACAGGGGAGGGGCAGAGAGAGAGAGGGAGACACAGAATCGGAAACAGGCTCCAGGCTCTGAGCCATCAGCCCAGAGCCTGTCGCGGGGCTCGAACTCACGGACCGCGAGATCGTGACCTGGCTGAAGTCGGACGCTTAACCGACTGCGCCACCCAGGCGCCCCAAATAGGAATATTTTTAATAGAAATTGAAAGTAAAAATGAAGTTTTGTCTCTTGCCCCCCCAACCTTAGGCTATCGGATAGCCAGCGAGGCATCTGAACGCCCTTGCTGTGGTTCAGATCCTTCTTGGGAAATACCACCTCAGAGGAGATGTAGCACCATGAGGGATGATCTTGAGAACGTTGGACAGGAGCCAACACTGCCCAGAATGCAAACAGCAAGAGGGACGCACTTAGGGTGACCTGGCCCTCTGCCAGCCTCATGCCTCTGCTCAGGGACATCTGCCAGTGAGAATGGATAAATGGAGGATCCTCAGCAAAGCCAGATCTAGACCATCTGACAGAACAGAAGGCTGTGCTGGGCAGTCAGCACCTTACACCTGGGGGCCACCTGTGGGGTTAGGTAACCGTCACAGGGTGTGGCATTGGGTGACCCTGCACATCAGATTAGCTGGGGCACATGTGGCAGAGGCAGGCGGGCCCTGTCCAAGCATGCTCACATGGACATAGTAGGGACTTGGACCCAGAGACATGGCTCTATTCAACACATTCCATCTTTCTTGTAGCTACTTGAATACAGAATATACGATTTTAACACCCTGAACTTCTCTACCACTTCCATGTCCTGTGGTACTGCTGGTTCACTTTCTCTGGATGAGTACTTTTCCTCATTATGGAGACCACTTCTTCCTACTTCCTTGGGATGTGGAGGTAGACGTCAATTTTACCTTTGTACGTGTTGAAAAACATCGCTTTGTAAGTTTACATGTCTTATAATGGTTGGCTATTAGTTTGCAAGCCATTGATCCTTTTGGTTGTTACTTTGAAGCTTCCTCTGAGTTTACTGAGGAAACATTTCCCAGTATTCTGTGTCATGATTGGTGAAGTACAAGGTTATATTTTAGTATTTTCTTATTCCAGCTGGGGAGAAGTTAAACTACTGCTGACCATGTGTGAGTCCCAGGATTTTTTCCCCCTAATCCTTTATTGTGATTCCTTCCTGGCTTCTGGCAGTCCCCTCCTATGCATGTGGGTTTCCCTCCTCAGCTGGAGACAAAAAGGGGCTGTCTGCTGGTGCCCAACTTGAGAGGAAGAGTGAATGTCCCCACTAGTTTTAAAATGCCTGCCTTCCTTTTACACAAAACCCAGATAGGGATACCATAACACACCTAAAAACTACATGGGCAAAAATCTCCTTGACCTTGGCCTTGGAAATGATGTTTTGGATATGACTCCAAATGCACAGTCAATGAAGACAAAAATCAGCGAGTGAGAACACATCAAACTAAAAATCTTCTGCTTAGGAAAAGACACATTCACCAAAGGAAAAGACATTTTACAGGGATGGAAAAAAATTGTAAAACGTGTGATATGAGGTTCATATCCAAAATTAAAAAAGAAGCTCATTTTGCTGAATATTATAACAAGCAACCGAATTTAAAAAAAATTTGGGCAAGTAGAGGACTTGAAAGGGCCTGTTTCCAAAGTCCATGTACAAATGCCCAGCAAGTGCATTAAAAGGTGCTCAACGTCACTCATCACCAGAGACATGCAAATCAAAGCCACAATCCCATAACACTTCACACCTGTTATTATGGCTGTTACCATCAGACAAGAGATAACAAATGCTTGTGAGCATGTGGAAATAATCAAACCTGGTACACTGTCCCTATGAATGTAAACTGGTGAGGTTACTACTGAAAGCAGTGTGGAGAATTCTCAAAAAATTAGAAACAAAAGTATGGTTGTGCCCAGCGATCCCATTTCTGAGTGATATATACAGGGGATGAAGTCACTACATCAGAGATATGTGCACCCCATGTTCATTGCAGTATTATTCTCCATAGCTGAGACACTGAAAAGACCTAACTGCTCATCAAGGGATTAATAGATAAAGAAGATGTGAGATTAGTAGATGGATGGATGGATACAGAGATAGATAGATACATAGATAGATAGATAGATGCTAGATTTCATCCATATAAAAGTTAATCGTGCCATTTGTGACTGCATGGATGAAGCTTGAAGACATTATGCTAAGTTAAATTAGACAGAGAAAGACACATTCTGTATGATCACACTTACATGTGGAGTCTAGAAACATCAAATTCACAGAAACATAGTGTGCAATGGTGGGTTCCAGGGACTGAGGGGCAGGGAAAATGGGGGCGGGGGCATTGCTCAGTGTGTCCAAACTTCCAGTTAGAAGATAGACAAAAAGCTTCCATGGGTCTAATGTATAGTAAGATGACAATAATTAATATACATATTGTATATTGAAAGTTGCTTTATGTTCTTACCATAATTAGCTGAAGAATGTATTTACTAACTTCAACTTGGTAAATATTTCACATTATATACATGTATCAAGGCATCACATTGTACACCTTAACCTTACATAATGTTATATGTCGATTATATCTCAATAAATCTGGGGCCATAAAAAAAGATATTCCTAGAAGACATTCCTATACACATTTGGCTAGTAATAATTTAACTATGCATGGACATGACTGCAAATCATACAATATGTGATATTAACCCTAAAGATGTTTATGCACAGAGAAGATTTCATACAAGTGTGCATGTGTCTGTGTTGGTGGGAATAATTTCATGTGATTCTGTACACTCATAGAAACAACAGCCATAACAACAGGTGTTAGGACACTGGTGCTAAGTAGAGATCTTGGCATTTTTGAAGAAAATTAAAGGCATTATGGCCAGGGGATAGATCATGAGCAATTTGGGATGTAAAACAAAACAAAACAAAACAAAACAAAACGAAACAAAACAAAACAAAACAAGAACGGTGAACACTTTTCCTTATTGTGATTGGAACATAACATAAGATCTGTGTTTTCCTTCTACATCTCACAGCTTTTGTACTCCATTTCCCATATGAATGGCTTCCTTTGTGCTTAGTTGATATTTTGCAGTGACACATTTTCATTTGCTTCTTTGTTCCTTTTGTGCACATTCTTTAGATAGATCCTTTGGGTTTACCATGCCCTTACACAAAAGACTCTAAAGCCATAACAGTCCATTGTCAACTGATAACTACTTAAATTCAATCCCATGGACAAGTACACTTTAATGGCTCCACACCACTCCTCACTCTACTGATGTAACAGGTCACATCTGTATGTATTCTGTACCCATGAGCATTGATTTATAGTCACACTTGATGCTTTTGTCTTTTGAATCTCACAAAAGAATTGGAAGTGTAGTAGAGGGGTAATGTCAGCCTCCTAGCAGCCTAAGATGTCCCTGTGTTGTGTCTCACACCCCTCCAAAACTTGGCATCCATCCACAAACAAATGTGCATTTTTGGGCCCTGTGGGATCCAGCTCCATATGCCAATGGACCCCTGAAGTGTCTTCCCTACACATGCATAGGTGAACATACCTGAGTGTGGCTATGGACTCTACAGTGACCCCTGAACCTGCTCCACCTTTCTTGTCTGTGGTCTCCGAGGTTCTGGGAAAGGGTCTTAGTTGATCACACATGGACTGGAGTCTTTGTGGAAGTCCAACTTTCCAAAGAAAGTGAAAACACTAACTTTAAATGATATCCTCATTCCCCCCATCCTTGTGCATTGTAGCATTATTTACAAGAACCAAAACACCCTATGTGTCTGTAGACAGAAGAATGGGTAAAAAGAAGTATGGCCTGTATGTACAGTGGAATTCTATGATTCGTCCATAAGAAAGAATGAAAATTTGCCCTTTGCGACAACATGGGTGGATCCTGAGGGCATCAGGATAAGTGAAGTAAGTCAGACATGTGGGAAATCAAATAGGTATGTCCTGGTGTAGGACATTACAGGGACCACATAGCAAAGCAGAACACTGCTTTCTGGCTTTGCTGAAAACAGCAGGCAATGCTTTGCTTGTGTGGTTAATGTGTATCTAGGAGTTACTAACTTCCTTTATCTCGTTAACGTATATCTAGGGAGCACTCATCACCCTTATCTAGTTAATATAGACCTAGGGGGCACTCGCTTTGCTTATCGATTTAATGTAAATCTAGGGGACACTCAGTTCCCTTATGTAGTTAACGTAAGTCTAGTGGGAACACTAAAGTTCACTTATTTACTTAATATTGACCTAGTGCAACTAGTTAATATAAATCTAGGGGGCACTGCGCTGATTTAGTTGAAATAAATTTAGGGGAACTCACTGTGATTATCTAGTTAATGTAAATCTAGGGGGCACTCAGTTCCCTTATGTAGTTAATGTAAATCTAGGGATCATTCACTTATCCAGTAAATTTTTATGTAGTGGGCACTCATTTAACTCACCTAGTTAATGTGAATTTATGGGGCACTCGTTTCACTTATCTAGTTAATGTAAATCTAAGGAGCACTCATTTCCTTGTCTTGTTATTGAAAATCTATGGGACACATTAGGTAAGCACACTTTGCTTATCTAATTAATGTATATCTAGGGCACATTCAATTTGCTTATCTAGTTAATGTCAGCATAGGGGAAACTCACTTTAATTATCCAATTAATGTATGTTTAGGGGGCACTCACTTTGCTTATCTAGTAAATGCAAATCTCGGGGGCAAGCTACACTTCCCATATCTAGTTAATGTCAATCTAGGGGACACACTAACTTTGCTTATTTAGTGAATGTAAATCTAGGGGCAAGCTACACTTCGCCTAGATATTTAATGTAAATCTAGGGAAACCTCACTTTGCTTATCTAGTATATGTATATCTATGGGCACTCTCTCCCTTATCTAGTTAATATAATTCTAGGGGCACTCACCTCACTTACCTCCTTCATGTATATCTAGGGGGCACTCACTTCCCTTATAGAGTTAATGTATATGTAGGTGGCACTCACTTCACTCTTGTAGTTAATATAAATCTAGGGGACAGGTTAAACTTTGCTTATCTAGTTATGTAAATCTAGGGGTCACTAACTTCACTTATCTAGTTATTCATCTAGGGGGCACTCACTTTGCTTCTCTTGTTAACATAAATCTAGAGGGCAGCCACTTTGCCAGTCTAGTTAATGGGTATCTAGGGGGTACTCCACTTTGCTTATTTGGTTAATGTATATCTAGGGGGCACTCAGTTGATGGAGTTAATGTATATGTAGGGGGCAAGCTACACTTCACTTACCTAAGTAATATAAACCTAGGGGCCCTCACCTTGCTTATCTAGTTAATGTAAATTTAGGGGACACTCAGCTTACCTAGTTAATGTAAATCTAGGGAGCACGCTACCCTTTACTTATTTAGTCAATATAAATCTAATGGGCACCTGCTTAGCTTATCTGATTTGTGTATATCTGAGGGGGCACTCACTTTATCTAATTAGTAAATCTAGGGGGCACACTACAGTTCACTTATCTAGTTAATATTACTCTAGGGAGCACTCACTTTGCTTAGCTCATTAATGGAAGTTTAGGGGGCCCTCACTTCTCTGATCTAGTTAACGTGTATCTAGGGGGACCTCTGTGCACACACAATGAACTTTGGTTTCTTTCCCCTGTTAATCCAGGTCACGTGAACTTAGTTCTTGGTCCACAAGAACATTTGGTGGAGAATTTCTTCCTCCCCTTCACCTGTCTAGGCTCTAGGTTCAGCCACATTCTGCTTGTCAGCTCAGACCCAGCACTCTACTTGAAGCCCACATCGCTGTGTGCTGGTGTGTAGACTCCCATCAATTAGTGGGTGTGGCCTGTGGGTGCTAGATCCTCCACAGGACCCATTCTTACTTTATCCTGAAGGTACACTCACGTTTCCAGCACATGTATGGTGTTAACTGAATAGGTCTGCATCTGTAACACGTGTGTCCAAACAGACAGAAGGGCTGATGTTACTCCACAGTTCACTTAGCATCCTTCTGTAGTTTACTGAGCAGGTGGCCGGGACACCTGTTTGGCCCTCCTTCCCAAACATTCCTGCACGCATTCTTGCTGGGAACATGCAGTGTGGCTGCACGGGAATTTCAGGAGGTGCTGGGAAAGTATGATTACCTGTTTGCCCTGGAACGTGGAGAATATGTGTACACATGGCAGTCTAATACTTTGTGTAACCATGTGTCTTTGAGACAAAGTGCATGCATGGGGACACATTGGTACAACTTAGAAGACTATCTGCACCAACAAAAGGATTCTAGGTATGAACTGAAGTGAAAATCCTGTTATGTGCTTCATGTGTTTTACATCTATTGGTGAATTATGGGATAAATTCTTATTCCAAAGTAATTTCTGAAACAGTTACTATTTAGTTCTGAAAATTTCCTAATCAATTACTATTAAAAAGTTGTGTATTTTTAATTCAGAAGAAAACAAACAGACTTTAATATCACTATTATGATTTAAAATATATTCTAGACAACTGTAAAAATAGTAAAAAATATTTAGAAAAAGGGTCCCTAACTTTCCACAGGCTCAACTCTGCAGGATTTCTAGAAGGTTCTTGGGAGAACCAAAGTGGAAATCCTAGGCAGACCCTCATCTAAGGATGAACTCACTGAAAAATAGAGAAAAGAAGGAGAAAAGGGGTTCATATTCATCGGGCTCCCTCGGAATGCCAGAGACATCCATAGGCACTTGTGCCTACCTTTCTGATTGATTTAACTGGGGGCTACTTTCAGCCTCATAGTCTCAGTCTCCCACATTCGGAAATTTGCTCTCCAGGAAGGCACAGCTTGCACTGGCTGGGATCGAATCCATGTCCCTTTCCCTGACAGCCCACAGACACCCCAGTGTGGGACAGGCAGTATGGGTGGGTGGTAGCCCTCCATCACCCCGAACCCATATTGGGACCAGGAAATGAGAGGTCACCTGAAGAATGAGACAAAGCTCAGTGTGCAAGAGCACAGTTTTGGGGAAAATTCATGAATTTGTCCCTAAAGGAGCTTGTGGCAACTTCTCTTATTTCTGGAACCAGAAACCTCAGCCCAAGACACAGCTGCTGACTCAGGTCTCCTGCACAGAGTCTTAGGCACCGTTTGGGTTCTTACAGGCTTACCAAAATACATAGAGGCCACAACCATGCAGTTTTCAAGTTTTATTTCAGAGTTCTGCTCAGTGACGCATCAGAGACCTGGTGTCAGGTCCATGATGTGCCTGTGGACCCCTGTGTCTCCCGCAGACCCCTGGAAGCGTGGATGTTAGCTGTGCCGCCTGATTACTGTATTTTCACAGATGAGCCACGTGGCTTGTCTATAGTTGTTTAGGGGTCTGGAGGCTGAATTATGCATTGTCTTGATCAACAGTCTCTTCCGTAACTTTCTGTCTGTTGATAGTTCTGACATTTCCGGCAACACCAAAGAGGAATGCAGCAATTAAGGCATAGATTCTAGCAAAGATCACTCTGAGATATACCACGGATTCACGACTTTGGCTGACTGACCGCATTCTTCTCGGAGGGCGTCCACTGTCTGTGCTCCCACCAGTGCCTCTTTCAGTGCACCGTGGAGGATCCCAGCCTACGTGGCAATGGCAGTTCCTGTTATTGTTGCATATCCCTCTGTGACTGCATTTCTCCGGGATACATTCATAGTTCAGCCGAGCCACACTGCCATTGCAGTAGGTATCCTGACAGAACTTTCCAGGAGCACAGGGGGTACTGGTTCTCACATGACCAATATCGGTTGTTCCTGTGCTACGATGCGAATCCAGCCCAAAACACCAGAACCCTGAGATCTCAGACTGATGAAATCCAACATGCTCTTGCAGCTGAGGGAGATGGGTGACGTTACTACACTGCAGCCTTCCACACTGCATGTCTGTGGGGGAACAGGGTTTAGATTTGAATACCCCTGGGTCTCTTCTGCAGTGTCCATATCGGCTGCCTTTTTGATTTATGGTATAGCAGACATTTTCACCCTTCACAGCATTTCTGCCAAAGATTTCTTGGCAGTGCATAGTGCGGTCAGTGCAGTTTCCATGATAGCAGTAGCCCTCTTCAGTGCACGGGGTTCCATCTTGCATATAGAAGTCATCAGGGCACTCCACAGACACCCCACGGCAGTATTCTGGAAGATCACATATATTTTGGATTGGCCTGCAGAGTGTCCCAGCATCGGAATAGGTGCAGTTTGTACAGCATCTGCCCGTATTTCATTTGCTGCCAGGGGTTAGAATACAATCACTCGTACAACAGGGATTGTTGTAGCACTGCTTGAAGGAGCCACAGTACACTGCTCACCTGGCTCCACTACATAGTTTCCACAACGATCGTGAGTCAGGCTTTTATTGAAATAGGAAAGTCCTGAGTCAAATATGCACTCACAAAAATTATTCACCACTACATGCTGCATATGAATGAAGGAACAGTTACTGAAAGAACCTGTCATAATAGGGTATTGATTCATAATGCAGGTAGACCTCCTCTGGCATGCACAAAACTGATTGTCATAAAAAATACCAATAGATTTTGCAATTTTTTGGGCTACTAACACAGACAACAATAAAAAATGTCTGCCTAGAGAAGCAAGCGAGATGATGGATTTTGATCCGCATACCGCATATGTGGCTGGCTGAAACTGAAGTTCATGTGGTGCATCTTTGTTCATAAGTAAAGCTGTATGTGGTTTAAAAGCAACAAACAAGTGTCTTTCAAAGTAGATATGAATCGGACTCCCTGGCATCTGAAAATTGTTCAAGACAACTGGATCTTCCAGATTATAAATGACCATGGAGGAAATATAGTGCCTTACATCAATACCTTGAAGCATTGAGTCAGTCAAACTAACAAGCCTCATGAGGAATCAGGCACATTTTGACACGTTGTTGAACACACTATACATTGTTTTGGAACCGAGAACAAGTCCTTTCAAAATTCCATGATGGGATGAATACAACTTACTAGAGATCCTGGGAGCTGCACTGATATTTGCTTGAGAGAACAGGGGGTTCCTATCCCCCTTATATCCCAGGTTATAAGTAGGTCCCGTTGCATTGGTGTCTGCCACTATCTGAGAAACAACGTGTTCAAATCGTTGGGAATCGCTGAGGGGTCTGATTTCATAGGCAAGGTCATCCAACTTCATGATACCTTCAAGGCCCTGATAGCACGTGTCCATGGTGACCATGGAAAAAGGAATCTCCTTCAGGTAGCCGAGGTAGTAACAGTCTGGAGGGATGAAGAGGTAGTCCATCTGCAAGGCTCCCTGATCATCCTGAGTCATCATCAGCAAATGTCTGGACCAAAAGAGTTTCTTGTGCCTCATGTGGATAACATGGCTCTTGCCCCCAAAATGCAGACTGTAGGACAGCCATCCAGGCATCTGAACGCCCTTGCCGTGGTGCAACTCCTTCTTGGGAATTGCCACCTCAGAAGAGATGTAGCGCCATGAGGGACGACCTTGAGAACCTTGGACAGGAGCCAGCAATGCCCAGAGCACACACAGCAAGAGGGGTGCCCTCAGGGTGACCTGGCCCTCTGCCAGCCTCATGCCCCTGCTCAGGGACATCTGCCAGTGATAATGGATAAATGGAGGATCCTCAGCAAAGCCAGATCTAGACCATCAGACAGAACAGAGGGCTGGACCGGGTGGCCAGCACCCTACACCTCGGGGCCACCTGTGCGGTTAGGTAACAGTCACAGGGTGTGGCATTGGGTGACCCTGCTCATCAGTTCACCTGGGGTGGATGTGGAGAGTCAGGTGGGCCATGGTCAACAGTGCTCACATGGACATGGGTAGGGAATTGGACCAAGAAACACGGCTCTATTCAACACATTCCATCTTTTCTCCTTCTACTTGGATACGGGATATGCAATTATAACACACTGAAGTTCTCTACCAATTCCACGTCCTGTGGTACTGCTGGGTCATTTTCTCTGGATGACTGCTTTTCCTCATTATGGAGACCAATGCTTCCTACTTCCATGGGATATGGAGGTAGACTGTCAATTTTACCTTTGTACGTATTGAAAAACATCGCTTTGTAATTTTACATGTCTTCTTCTGGTTGGCTATTAGTTTGCAAGCCATTTGATCCTTTTGGTTGTTGCTTTGAAGCTTCCTCTGAGTTTACTGAGGAAACATTTCCCAGTATTCTGTGTCATGATTGGTGAAGTACAAGGTTGTATTTTAGTTTTTTCTTATGCCATCTGGTGAGAACAGAAGGTACTGCTGAACATGTGTGAGCCCCAGGGGATTTCCCCTCTAATCCCTTATTGTGGTTCTTTCCTGGCCTCTGGCAGTCTTCTCCCATGCCTGTGAGTTTCTCTCCTCAGGTGGAGATAGATGCAGGGGACTTGAGGTTACGTTAGCAGCTTGCACCATGGAGGCTGCACATGATCGAAAATGGTATCCACCATGGAACCCCCTTGTTTAAGTACCGTCTAGTCCTTTAAAATGCCCTGGGTTGGGCAGAAGTCCTCAGAGTTGGATTTTGGAGAAGAGTCTGCCTTTTCTCCGGGTGGCTGGCCTCCTAAATAAAGCTCAACTTCTTTTCCCACCAAAACTAAAACTTTGAACATTGACCTTTCCAGAAATACTCAGCTGAATTTGGGATTTGATAACAATAAAATGGAGAGTGGAATGGCAGTTGTAAGGGGCTGGCAGGGAGGGGCAATGAAGAGTAGATCTCAAGGGCTATGATTTTCTGTTATGCAAAATGATTAAGTTCTAGAGGGGTCTCCACAACATTACCCCTGTAATTAACAATACTGCACTGTATGATTCAAGTTTTGTGAAGAGTGTTGGTCTCATGTTCAGTGAGATCCTAACACAAAACAAAAGTGGAAGACACGAATTTTGCTTCTCACATGACAGTATGCTGAACTGCATGGACACACTCTACTGATAACGTGAAAATAATTTAAAAACATTTACATAGTTTGAATACTAACCCTGAGGATATGTCATTTACAATATCTTCTTCCATTCCATAGGTTGCCTTTTAGTTTTGTTGTTTCCCTCACTCTGCAGAAGCGTGCTATTTTGAGGTAGTCCCAATAGTTCATATATGTATGTATTTAATTTTCTTCTTTTATTTTTAATTTAAATTCAAGTCTTCAGTCTTTGAGCTCCACGTTTACAGGAAGTTGACTTGTCATGATTAACTTTATGGGTTATCTTGACTGAGTCATTGGTGCTCAGATTCGCCACTGTTTCTGTGGATGTCTGTGATGTGTTTCCAGAAGAGACTGGCATTTCCTTCCATGGTTCCTGTCTGGGCATCACCCATTCCATTAAGGTTCTGAATAGAATCTGATGCAGAGGGAGGAAGAATTCCCTCATTTTTACTTCCCATGTGCTTGTTTGAACTGGAACAGTGGTCCCCTCTGGCCCTTGTTATGAGAGTTATAACATCAGATCTCTACGTTCTGA
This sequence comes from Felis catus, assembly GCF_018350175.1. Lineage (NCBI taxonomy): Eukaryota > Metazoa > Chordata > Mammalia > Carnivora > Felidae > Felis > Felis catus. Next base: position 148,014,977 of record NC_058373.1, read on the forward strand.
GACTAGACCCTAGTTCAGAATCAGACATATTACACCACTGGTTTTCCTGGGTCTCCAGCTTGTGACAGTAGATCATGGGACTTCCCAACCTCTTTAGTTATGGAAACCAATGTGCTTTGGGTTCTGTTCCTCAGGAGAATCCAGACTAATACATGGAGATGATTTATCTCTTGTTTAGAGGAATTGAATAAAGCTGTAGCTCATTTAACGTCCTGAGTAGCAAGTGCCAGGAGGGAGTGTCACGTTGTTTGATGGTGACAAGGGCTGGGTGAAGTTAATGGGGAGCTGTGGGATCCTGTGGTCCTGTCTGCACAGGGAGTGCATCTGGGACTCCTCTACTGGCTCAGATGTTGTGCCTCAGAAAATCTGTAATTCACTCATGTTGAGGGACAGGAGTAAGCAATGCAAACAACTGTGTCTTTTGTGCATGTTAGTGCCGTTTTCCTATGACAACAGGTATCTAATTCAGAGAGTTAATAGGTAAGCACAGAATCCTGTGTCCAGAGAGGCTCCCTGAGGAAACTGCTGTGTGGACAGGAAGCCCCAAACCCTGACAGGAAACCTGCCTGTAACCTCCATCTTCACCTGCTCCTGACAACCCAAAGCAGAATTGTGCATAGTGTGCACCCCCTGGTGGTGCTGATCCCCTTCTGCAGGGAGGTTTGCTTGTGAGCTCCCAGTGAGGTCCCCTCACCCTGTTTCTTGCACAGTAATATGTGGCCGTGTCCTCAGACTTCAGGTTGTTCATCTGCAGATACAGCGTGTTCTTGGCGTTATCTCTGGAGATGGTGAATTGGCCCTTCACAGAGTCTGCGTATCTTGTGCTACCTCCACTACCACTAATATATGCGACCCACTGCAGCCCCTTCCCTGGAGCCTGGCGGACCCAGTGCATGCTGGAACTACTGAAGGTGAATCCAGAGGCCACACTGGTGAGTCTCAGGGACCCCCCAGGCTTCACCAGGTCTCCCCCAGACTCCACCAGCTGCACATCACACTGGACACCTGCAGACGCAAGACATCTTGGTCAGGTAACTGTCACACATCCACTGGTTCTCACTCATATGCACTCACATACTCAGTGTCTCTCGTTCACCATGAATTACCTTTTAAAAATGCAACAAGGTAAACCAAGCCAAGCGCATACTCCATGATGAGGTGTCTGTGTTCTGTCCTGATCACAGAATGGGAACACCTGGGACCCCTGGAGCCGGGCTCCTCTCCCAGCTGCAGGGTCGGGATGGGCTGGTTTTATCAGCACAGAGAGGGCCCTGTTTGCATGTCCTCTTGCATATATATCACACTGCAGACTTAGATTTGATTCTTTAAAAGTGAATGGCAGTTTGGGATGCATTTCTACATTAGTTTGTGTGGATGGTGCTGTGACAATATGAATAATTCTTATCAGTGAGCACAGGTATATTTGCGTAACTTGTGCATTTTTACATGTCTTTCATCAACAAAGGTCATTTTCGCTCTACAATTATTTTACATACTTTATGAGATTTAATCCCAAGTACTTTATTCCGTGCCATTTTCAGTTGTATAATTTTGTTATTTGTTTTGCATATATTTCCATGCTGGTGTGTAGAATCATAGGTGGTTTATTTTTTTTTATTTTCTTTGTTCATTGTGCTCATTGTGCATCCTGCATTTTTCCTCATTTTAAAAAACTGGTTCTAATATTTTTTGTGGTATCTCTAGGGTTTTGTTATGTTTAAGATCATGTCATCTGCAAACAAGTAATTGTCCTTCCTCCTTACTGATTTAAATGTCTTTTGTTTCTTTCTATTGCCAAAGTTTGTGGGTACTTCTTCCAGTTGTAGGAGAAGAATGCTTTTTCCTTCTTTTCTTCTGGGCTTTCATCCTGTCTAAGGATTCAGTTGACATAAGACTGATCTAAAGGGGAGAATAAATTTCATTTTGCAAGTGCCTGGGCTTCCTAATAATATGGCACCCAGAGAATGAACAAAGCAAGTGGCACTTGTGACTTTCAGACAACAAAACATTGGATTTGGCAAGAGTCAAGGCAAAGGTGTGGTTTTCGGATATTTAATTAGTCAAGTAACTAGGTTTGTTTGCACAACCTTCTTCTCCCTGAGTTACTTATTCTGGTGCTAAGGATGGTTCTCCCCTCCTGGTACAGGGAAGGGAGTTTCCCAAGGGAGATTTATATCCTGCTGTCAAGGGACACAGGAGGGTCTGAGTGTCCTTGGACTGGCCGTTTCTCCCGTGACTTTCATCCAAATAAGGACTGTGACACGATGATATGGTTTGAGGCAGCATAGTTATTCTTCACGTTATCATGAGGAATACTTCTATTGGGGATGACCATCATTGCCTGGCTCCTGATGTGGCAGGAATGGTTTTAGTGTTTTATGTTCAATATGCTGTCAGGTGTGGGCTTTCATAGTGGCCATGATCATGTGGAGGTAATTTCCTTCTCCTTTTTAATTGAGTTATTTTAAAATGATGAAGACGTATTTTTTGTTCATGAAAAAACTTAATTTATGAATAAATTAAGGATGGCTTTGATTCAGTCATTCCCTCTGTTAATGGAGGACATCACATTTTTGCATTTGTGTATGTTGAGGCAAAATTTCATCTCAGGGATGCATCACCTTGGATTATTATGTATGATCCTTTCAGTGTGCTTTTGAATTCAGTAGGCTCGGACTTAACCAAGGAATTTTGCATGTATGTGTATCTGAGACACTGGCCTGTAGTTTCCCTTCTTGTGGTGTGTTTCTCTGGCTTTGTTGTGAGAGTAAAGGTGTCCTCATAAAGTGCATCTGGGAGTGGTCTTTTTAATCAGCAATTTGTAATAGTTTGAAAAATATTGGCATTAATTATTCTTTAAATATTGTAGAATTTTAATAAAGCCTTGGTTTTTTTTTTGTTTTTTTTTTGGAGGGTGAAGGTTTTACATTAAGGATATCTTCTTACTAATTTTTGTTTTGTTCCTCTTGTATTTTGCATGAAAGAGTATTGGTGAATTATATAATGCTAGAAAATGTGTAATTTGTTCTTGGTGATCTAATTGTTGACCTATAAATATCTAAGTTTTTCCTTTGTGATCCTTTTCATGTGTTTAGTTCAGTTATGTCTCCTTTTTCAGTTCCGATCTCATTTGTTTGTGAATCTTACCTATTTCCCTAGGCTACCTAAGGTTTTGAAATTTCACTTATATTTCCAAATTCAAATTTTAATGAAGTTTATTTGTTTTCTTATTTGTGATGGTCTTTTTTATCTGCTGTATCTTTTTATGTTAATTTTATATTTATCTTTTTATCTCAATGAAAATACCAATGCCTTTTTTTTAAAGGAATCTGAAAAATATACTAATTCATATGTAACCACAAAACACATGGAAGTAAAAAACAAAATCATGAAGACGAGAGAACCTGGAAGAAGGAGAACACTTTTTCCTTCTAAATATATTGCAGAAGTACATTAACTCCAACAGTGTACTGCTGGCATGAAATGAGTCATATAGACCAGTGGAGCTCATTACGGAGCACAGAAGTAGAATTGTGCAGATGCAGTCAGCAAATCCTCCATGAGATTTCCAACAATGCACAGTGGGGAAAGGATTGTGTCTCTTAAACATGGTGTTGACTAGGGGCGCCTGGGTGGCTCAGTCAGCTAAGCATCCAACTTCCAGTCACGTATTGTTGTCATGATTTATGGGTTTGAGCCCCACATCAGGCTCTGTGCTGACAGCTCAGAGCCTGGATTCTGTGTCTGCCTCTATCCCTGTGCCTCCCCTGATCATGATCTGTCTCTCTCCCTCAAAAATAAAAGAAACATTAAAAAATGGTGTTGATATACACATGCAAAATAATGACATTTGGCTGTAATCTTGCATCATACATATACGTCAACACAAACAAATATCAAAATGGATTAAAATTAAGCAGAACAGCTGACTCAAAATGCCTTCAAAGAGAACACACAGGATAAACATCATGACATTCTCTTGACAATGATTTATTTGATACAAAAGCAAAATCACAGAGAACCATGGCAGACAAGGAGGACTGCATCAAACCAGAAAGGCGGAAAATCAAACAGTAGCAGGGTGAGAAGGCAGTCTATGAAATGGGAGACATTACATTAAAAATATTGAAAAGGAGTTAATATCCAAAATACAGGAGGGACTCCTTAACATCAATAGCAAAAATCACAATTATAATCATAACAGTAAGCACATCACCTGATTAAAATTTGGGTCAAACATGTAAATATCCATTTCACTATTAAGGTTGAAAAAATGTCCATCCAGCATATGAATGGTGTTCATCATCACTAATCATCAGAGTATTCCACCCCCGATCCACTGAGATATCACCTCACAACTGATAGCAAGGCTATTATAAGGCAAACACAAAGAGAACATCTCAAGTGTTGCTGAGGATGTGGAGAACAGGCAATCGTAGAATTCACTTGATGGGAATGCAACATCGTGTAGCTACTATGGAAAACTGCGGTGAAATAACCCACTAAACTGAGTTCCTAATCTGCTCCCATACAGTTGACTTCATGTCCAGCTGAGTGTGAGGAAGGTCTGGGCCTCATGTTCTGTGGAGAGGCAGGTGCAGAGACAGGTGGATCCAGTGGATGATTCCTTAACTCCTTCAGTAGAGTGGACCCCTGGCTGACCATTTTGTAAGACTTGACTCAGTGTGCCTCCCCACTGGTTGTCTTTGGCTTCCTGAACTGGATGGAGAACAAAGGGAGTGAAGGGTAGAAACTACTCTTTTCTCTCACAGGAACGTGTATACACTGAGAATCCTTGAGAGAAAGTCACGGAGTTGATGAAGATGCTGTGGGGTTTCGACAACCACAAGGGTCTTTCCTCATGGTCTCTCTTCATGGGCATCCAAGGAAAACCTTGGTCTTTTTAATAAAACAATGGTCTTTTTAATAAAGGGTGCTAGACAGCTGGCTATCCATGTGCAGAGGAATGAAATTGCGTCCATACCTCACACCATATACAAACTCAAATCCAAATGGATCAACAGTTTATTTTTTATTTTTTTATTTAAAAAATTTTTTAACGTTTATTTATTTTTGAGACAGAGAGAGACACAGCATGAATGGGGGAGGGGCAGAGAGAGAGGGAGACACAGAATTGGAAGTAGGCTCCAGGCTCTGAGCCATCAGCCCAGAGCCCGACGCGGGGCTCGAACACCCGGACTGCAAGATCGTGACCTGAGCTGATGTTGGACGCTTAACTGACTGAGCCACCCAGGCGCCCCAGGATCAACAGTTTAAATGTAAAATTATGACCTCTGGAAGCAATATATTGCGATAAATCTTCATGACCATTGGGTTTAGCAATGTTAGAGATGACACCAAAGCACAAGCAAGGAAAGAAAAAGTAGATAAATTTAGTTTTCTTAACATTAGAAACCTTTGTACACCAGAAGATGCTATCCCCAAAGTGAAAAGACAAAGCCTAATGGAAGACAATATTTGCACAGTATTTGTCTGGTAAGAGCCTGTTATGCAGAATGTATAAAGAGTTTTTACAACTCATCAAGAAAAAGACAACCCAATTTTTAATATGGACAAAGGATTTGGCTATATCTTTCCCCAGTGCAATCATACAAATGGTGAATACCACTTGAAAAGATATTAAACATCAATAGTCCTTATGGAAATGAAGATTTAAACCACAGTGAGATACCCTTTTACACGCACTCAAAATGCTCTAATCAATACAACTACAAAATAACAAATGTTGGTAAAGATGTTGAGAAATTGGAACCCTTCAACCTTGCTTGTGGAAATGTAAAATGGTGGAGACTATGTGTAAAATAGTTTGGCAATTCCCCCACCCCCCCAAAAAAAGATAAAAACATAGAATTACCATATGGCCCAACAATACTACTCCCAGATATATATCTTGAAGAATTGAAAACAGTTGTTTAAACAAAGTGCATGTGCACATACGTAGCAGCACTGTTCACAATAGCCAAATTGTAGAAACTATGCAAATACCTATCAGTGTGAATGGATAAACAACCTGGGGCAGACCCTTAAACAGGAATATTATTCTGTCATACAAAGAAATAAAGTAAAATGTTGTGGCTGTAGAGAATACTGGTTTCTCAGAAAGCTATCACAGAACTCCACATCTGCACTTACATCTGGAAATTTAAAGCAAAGACTTGAGCAGGTATTCATGTTCCCGTATTCATAGCTGCTTCTTCACAACAGCCAAAAGATGGAAGCAACCCAAGTAACTATTCACAGGTGAGTAAATAAACAAAATGTAATATATACATAATGGAATATGATTCAGCCTTAAAAAGGAAGCGAGTTCTGACACACACTAGCACACCGACTGAACTTGGCAGTCATTATGCTGAGTGAAATGAGCCAGTGACAGAAGGAAAATACACTATGGTTCCACTTAAGTGAGGTGTCCAGAAAAGTCATACTCAGAGACACCAAGTAGAATGTGGCTGTAGGGGCCGAGGGGAAAGGGGAATTGGGATTTAGGGTTTTACAGATACAGAGTTTCCCTCAGGGAACATGACAATGTTCTGGAGATGGATGTACAACAGTGTGAATGCAGTTAATGCCAGACAACTGTATGCCTAAAGTGACTTACGTGGTAAATGTTATGTTATGTACATTTAATCAGAATTTAAAAAGGAAGGACTGATACACGTCACAACATGGGTGAATGCAGAAAACATCCTCAGTGGCAGAAGCCATCCAGAAAAGGCCACTCAGGAACCATCTTGCTCTTTTTTTTTTTATGTTTATTATTTATTGTTGAAAAAGAGAGACAGAGACAGGTCATGATAGCGGGAGGGGCAGAGCAAGAGGGAGACACAGAATCTGAAGCAATCTGCAGGCTCTGAGCTGTTAGCACACAGCCAGAAGCAGGTGCTCGAACCCATCAACTTCGAGATCAGGACCTGATGTGAACTTGGCCTTTAGCAGACTGAGACCCCAGGCGCCCCAGGAACCACCTTGCTCTTTAAATCCCCACAGGTTACACAGATAGGGGAAAGTCTCCGGAGCACTTCCCCAAAAGAAACCAGATCAGAATGGGAAAAGACATTTCACAGTGGGGCAGGTGGGGACACTTGAAGTGGGCCTGTGGTCTGGGTTCTAATGTGGAAACGCAGGGATTTCCTCATTTGGGGTTCTGTGGTGGTTTCTCGGGAGGGCGTCCCCGTTTGGGTTAAAACGCACCAAAGTATCTCATGTGAAGTGGCAAACGCGGCAAAGAAACGATCGTCCAGGTAAAGTGTATTTGCGCTGCTGTGACACGTTCACTGCACGTTTGAAGTCACAGAGTAAGGTACTCCTCGAAACAACAGTGTCAGCCCCACATGACAGAAGCAAGAGAGGGGTCAAACGCTGTGACGTAGGCCCACTCCCAGACCCAGCTCACCCAGGCGGAGAAGCCACGGGCCCTGCAGGAGGCAGCACCTGAGCCAGAGGCACGTGGGAGGGTTCAATTGGTGGCCACGTGATTGGGTGTAGCGGAAGCAGTGGGATTTGGAATTCCGGTTGTCCACAAGACGCCACTAATAAGCTGTTAGAACTGCCAAAACCAATGAAGGGACATCTCACCGAAGTGGACCCGGGAGGCGGGGAGGAGAGGCTGGAAGGCGGAGCCCAGCACCCAGGGTCAGGAGCCAAACAACCCACCGCTAGAGACCCAAGATTAGAATCCTCCGCGGAGAGAAGCCCCAGGCTCAGGCCCCGCCAGGGGAAGCTGAGCCCTGCGGCCCCTACAGGAAACCCACCGCGCCTGCAGCCGGGCCCGGGAGGCGCCTGCTCGCCCTGCAGCCCTGCTTTCCTCCTGCGGACCTCGCTTCAAAACCAGCCTCCCAACTTCCTCTTCTCCGGAAACAGCGTTCCTCTCCGTGTGCTCCCCACCCGGCCGCGGTTTTGCCGCGGCTTGCTGGGCCCGGATGGCAATTCTCCGCTACTCCTGAATAAACCCACTTTTGCTGGTAGCATAACTGGCGGCGTTGTTTCCAAGGGCAACGGAAGGATAAACGAGGACACTCGCAGGAGAGGAGATCAGCACGCACACACCACGTGCATGTCTGCACTCTCCTGACAACCCGTCGGAAAGAGAAAGGAAGAGACGGTGCCATTTACAACCGCCGCAGAAGGAACGACGTGCCCCAGAGGAAGTCTAAGCAAGGAGGTGGCAGGCCTGCTGTCCCAGGACAGGGCACTGGGGACAGAAACGGAGGAAGACGCACGGGGGTGGAGAGCGGCTCTGTGCTCCTGGCCGCGGAGGAACCGACCCCGTGAGCACGTCTGTCCTGCCCGGAGCGACCTGCAGCTCCGGGGTGTCGCACTGAACTCCCCACTGCGCCGTCGCAGACCCCGGAGGGACACCCCGCCGCGCGCGGAGGCTGAAGGGACCCGCGAGGCCAGAGCGGCGGGAGTGCAAGCTCCGCCAGGGGACCCTGCTCCTGGACCGCGAACCGCATGAGGAAGCGGCGGGAACCGAGTGGGCGCGGAGCAGGAACACGGCCACGCTGCCCCACCGCCCGGCGCCGGTGAGGTAAGCCCCGCGGGGGACACAGTGTCACCGCGCACGACGCCGCGCAGGGTCCTTTCCCCCCAGGGTCTGGGGAACACCGCCCCCCTCAGCCTCCAGGTTCCAGAAGCTCCTCTTCCCGGGGCCTGGCTTTCTCCTCACCTGTTCCTCCCTTGGCGGGACCTGAGGAGACCGGGTTCTTGTCCGTGTGGATGCGGGGCCACGTGCCCCTGAATCCTCCACAGCGGGTCCTGAGGAGACCGGGTTCTTGTCAGTGTGGACGCGGGGCCACGTCCCCCTGAATCCTCCACAGCGGGTCCTGACGAAACCGGGTTCTTGTCAGTGTGGACGCGGGGCCACGTGCCTCTGAATCCTCCACAGTGGGTCCTGTGGAGACTGGGTTCTTTTCCGTGTGGACGCGGGACCACGTCCCTCTGAATCCTCCACAGCGGATCCTGAGGGGACCGGGTTCTTGTCAGTGTGGACGCAAGCCCAGGTCCTCCCGAATCCTCCACAGCCGGTCCTGACGAAACCGGGTTCTTGTCAGTGTGGACAAGGGCCCTCATCCCCCCGAAGTCTCCACAGAAGGTCCTGACAAAACCGGGTTCTTGTCTGTGTGGACGCGGGGCTACGTGCCTCTGAATCCTCTACAGTGGGTCCTGAGGAGACCGGGTCCTTGTCTGTGTGGACATGGGCTCTCTTCCTCTCGAGTCCTCCACAGGGTGTCCTGACAAAACTGGTTCTTGTCCGTGTGGACACGGGCCCTCGTCTCCCCGAAGTCTCCACAGCAGGTCCTGAGGGGACCGGGTTCTTGTCGGTTTGGACGCGGGCCCTCGTCTTCCCGAATCCTCCTCAGCGGGTCCTGAGGAGACCGGGTTCTTGTCCGTGTGGACGCTGGTCTAGGTCCTCCCGAATCCTCCACAGCGGGTCTGTAAAAGCCGGATTCTTGTTGGTGTGGACACGGGACCTTGTCCACCCGAAGTCTCCACAACGGATCCTGAGGAGACCGGGTTCTTGTCGGTTCGGACGTGGGCCCTAGTCCACCCCAAGACTCCACAGCGGGTCCTGTAGAGAATGGGTTCTTGTTGGTTTGGACCTGGGACTTTGTCCTCCGAATCCCCCACAGCGGGTCCAGAAGAAGCCGGTTCTTGTCAGCATGGACACAGGCCCTAGTCCTCCCGAATCCTGCGCAGGAGGTCCTGTGGAGACCATGTTCTTCTGGGTTTGGACGTGGGCCCTACTCCTCTTGAATCATCCACAGCGGGTCCTGACAAAACCAGTTCTGGTCAGCGTGGACGAGGGCCCTCCTCCACCGGAAGTCTCCACAGTGGGTCCTGAGATCAGGTTCTTGCCACGTGGACAGGAACCTATGTCGTCCTGTTCCCTCACTGTGAATGTAATGGCACAGCCTTAAGGTCAGAGTGGTCCTTCATGAAGAAGTCCTTAGATTGTGTTGTCAAGGGCCTGTCCTCCAGGTTGGAAATGGTCAAGGATCTGGGCGCATGACACAAGGCAAAAACAAAAAACAAAAACCCCACAGTCTCTGAATTGTCCCCATTCTATCTTAGTGTTGGATGGCGTCACCTGAGCTTGACCTCTCCCAGTGGGCCTGTGCTGCCATGCCATAAAAATCCAAGTCTCAGGAATCAGAGCTTCTTTCTCCCTACCTCTGTGGGCTCTGGGGGCTTGGGGAGCATTTTCCTGAGAGCCTTCCCCCTTTTTTTTGTCTGTGTCTCCTGCCTGTGCCTTGGTGTGCTTGTCATGGTCTTTTGATAGAGTGAAAAGTCTGGAGGCTCCTCTAGGGTGTCTTTGTAAACAGGCTGTGGATACTTTGAATTTTTCAGTGAATGATGACTTTGGCGGTCTTGGACCAATTCAGTCAGCTGCAGCATGTCAAGTGCTGTAAGCAACAGCTCGGAGCCAATGACGAAGACCACAAAAGCCAATCAATGTCCTCGTCTCCCTCCCTTTGGACAAATGATTCTAGGAAGCCTTGAATTTCCATGATGGTATAGTGCCTGTCACCATTTCTGTCTCTCATGCTGGTCCTTGGACATGTAGGTGTAGTGGATCGTGACAGGGAAAATCTGGGATAGAAGTTATTTCTTCCCAGAGTCGTGTTCTGTGGCCTCCCACACTGAGGTGTCCCACTCAACACCTGACAGGTAGGGAGCCATTGGCGGCAGCAGCGAGGATTGCAGCCACTAGGGGGAGCTTGCCTTGGCCAAGTCCTCCACCCTGGGTGCCATGATGCTTCTACTAGATTTGCCTCCATCACTAGCTAGGGCTGGCTAATCAAGCACAACACCACAGTGCTGGCCGCAACATAGTGGACCAAGCAGCTGGCATCTTCTTCGACACTAATCTAGGAACACTGTCCTCAGTGTCCACCTCCTTTCGAGGTGAATAGCAAATACACACCCCTGTACCCCCAGACTGATGCCTGCTTGTTGGTCTCTGCAGGGAGTCTGACCTTTTATGGCACTGATAATTTAGGGTGAGGGTTTCTGGCAACACCTGGCATAAGCCCAAATCAAAGCTACAGACCACCAGCAAGCACCAGCTCCTTCCCACAGCAGCTGAGACGTGAGCGTGAGGAATGAGTGAGCCATTCTTAGGTCTAAGGCATTGCAGGGGGGCATCAGCTAGGCTCCGATCCCATCCTTGGGGATAAATGTATTGTGGGATCTCAGCTTCTGGACTGAATTAAGAACATGTAGACTGTGACCTGCTGAAGGAAGTGGCAACAGCAAGTCACAGTGGGTGACAGGCAGCTCCGTAGGCATCTGAGCTCTCGCTTGGGGTACATGAGATGTGTGGGCTCCTTGTGACTGAAGGTGGGGTTTCAGTACACCCCCAACAAAGGAAATGGAAGCACAGGATTTATGACTTACAGAGCCCAGAACAAGAGGGCACAAGGACCCAGGGAAGGGCAGGCCTCCATCCCACATTCGCAATGATCAGGACATAGAAAACAGGGTAGCAAATACAGGATTTCTTGGGAGCGGATGGGGGTGAATTCGCTAACTTTCACAGGCTCACCTCTGTGTTATTCTAGAAGGTGCTTGGAAAACCAAAGTGGGAACCCTAGGCAGATTCTTATCTAAGGTAAACTCACTGAAAAGTAGGCAAGATAAAGAGAGCAGGGATTCACATTTACCAGTCTCCCTCTGGATGCCAGAGTCATCCATAGGCACTTGTGCCTACTTTTCTGATTGATTTCATTGGGTGCTCCTTTCAGCCTCATGGTCCCAGTCTCCCACATTTGGAAATTTGCTCTCCAGAGAGGCACAGCTTGCACTAGGTGGAACCTAATGCCAGTCCCCTTCCCTCACAGCCCACAGACACCCCCGTGTGGGACAGGCAGTATGGGTGGGTGTAGCCCTCCATTATCCTGAACCCACATGGGACTGGAAGAAGACAGATTACCTTTAGAATGAGAAACTTTTCAGTCCACAACAGCATAGTTTTGGAGAAAACTCATGAAGTTGCCAATAAAGGAGCTTGTGTCAACTTCTTTTAATTCTGGAACCAGACACTTCCACTCAAGGCACAGCTCTAACTCAGGTCCTCTCCCAGAAACTAAGGCTCAGTTTGGGCTCTTACAGGCTTAAAAACTACATAAAGGCCACAAGCATGCAGTTTTCAAGTTTTATTTCAGAGTGCTGGTCGGTGAGCCGTGAGAGACCTGGTGTTAGAGCCGTGATGTGCCTGAGGACCCCTGTGTGTCCCGCAGACCCTTGGAAACGTGGGTGTCAGCAGTGCCACCTAAATACTGTATTTTTACAGATGCACCAGATGCATTGTCTATAGCTGTTCAGGGCATGGAGGCTAAATTATGGATTGTCTTCTCCAAAAATCTCTTCCTTAACTTTCTCTGTGTTTATAGTTATTACATTTCCAGAAACGACAAAGTTGAATGCAGCTATTATGGCATAAATGTGACCAAAAACCACTCTGAGATATACCATGGATTCATGACTTTGCCTGACTGACTGAATTCTTGGAGGGGTCCACTGTGTGTGCTCCCACCAGTGCCTTGTTCATGCACCATGGAGGATCCCAGCCTATGTTGCAGTGGGAGTTCTTGTTATGGTTGCACATCCCTCTGTAACTGCATTTCTCTGGGATACAGTCATAATTCAGCTGAGCCCCAAAGCCATTGGAGTAGGTATCCTGACAGAACTTTCCTGGAGCACAGGAAATACCAGTTCTCAACCAATCTCGGTTGTTCCTATGCTAAGATGTGAATCCAGTCCCAAACATCAGAACCCTGGGTCTCAGACAGATGGAATCCAACATGCTCTTGCAGCTGAGGGAGATGTGTGACATTCCTACACTGCAGCCTTCCACAAGGCACATCTGTGTGGGAACAGGGTTCAGCGTTGAATTCCCTGCAGTCTTCTGTAGTGTCCATGTTGGCTGCCTTTGTGATTTATGGTATAGCAGACATCTTAACCTTTCTCAGAATTTCTGCCAAAGTTTCTTTGCAGTGCATAGTGCAGTCAGTGCAGTATCCATGATAGCAGCAGCGCTCTTCAGTGCACGCAGTTCTATCTTGCATATGGAAGTCATCAGGGCCCGAGAAGGACACCCTATGGCAGTACTCTGGAAGATCACGTATATCTTCGATTGTTCTGCAGAGTGTCCAATCAGCGGAGTTGGTGCAGTCTGTATAGCATCTGCCTGTATTCCATTTGCTGCCATGGGTTCAAATACAATCACTCATACAGCACAGATTGCTGTAGCACTGCTCTAAGGATCTGCAGTCACAATGCTTGCCTGGGTCAACTAAGTAGTTTCCGGAATGATTGTGGGTCAGGCTTTTATTTCAATGCACCATTTAGATTTGAAGAGGCACTTGGCTAATCTGTCACTGATTTTCTGCTGCATATGAATGAAGGAACACTTACTGAAAGCTTCAGGTACACAAGGGAATTGGGTCCTAATGCAGTTGGACCTTTTCTGGCAAGCATATTCATCAGTGTCAACCCAGAAGGCAATATTTTTTTGCAATCTGATGTTTTGCTATGACAGACATGAGTAAATAATGTCTGCCTAAATAACCCATCATGATGGGGCTTTGTGGATGGCATATACTGCATACAACTGGACTGAAATAAACTTCATGGGATCCATCTCAAATCGCAATTAAGGATGAATGTGGTTTAAGAATTCGAAAACACTTGGACTCATAGAATCGAAAAAAAGGACTCTGGTGCAACACATATTTGCCCATGTTAGCTGGATCTTTCTCATTATAAATTATCATGAAACCAATATAGTAACTTACATGAATGCCATGAAACAATGAGTCAATTAAGCTAACTAGCCTTATTAGGAATTGGGCACATTTTGACACGTGGTTGAACACACTGTATATTGTTTAGGGTCTGAGAGCAAAATTCCGTGATGGGATGACTACAACTTAGTAGAGATCCTGAGCACTACACTGGCATTTGCTTGAGGAACAGGGTGTTCTCTATGCTCCTTATATATCAGGTTATAAGTAGGTCCCATTGCATTGGTGTCTGCCACTCTCTGAGAAACAATGTGTTCAAATGTTGTGAATCGCTGATGTGTCTGATTTCATAGGCAAGGTCATCCAACTTCAGGATACCTTCAAGGCCCTGATAGCACATGTCCATGGTAACCATGGAAAGAGGAATCTCCTCCAGATAGCTGAGGTAGTAACAGTCTGGAGGCATGGAGGGGTAGTCCATCTGCATGGCTCCCTGATCATCCTGAGTCATCATCAGCAGATGATGTATGGACCAAAATGATGTATTTATGAACCAAAATGGTGATGTATGGACCATCAGATGTATGGACCAAAAGGGTTTCTTGCACCGCATGTGGATAACGTGTCTCTTGTCCCCAGAACACAGGCTCTAGGACAGCCAGCCAGGCATTTGAATGCCCTTGCCGTTTGCAGCTCCTTCTTGGTAATTAACACCTCAAGGAGATGTAGCGCCATGAGGGACGTCCTTGAGAACCCTGGACAGGAGATAGCACTGCCCAGAGTGCAAACTTCAAGAGGGACACCCTCAGGGTGACCTGGCCCTCTGCCAGCCTCATGCCCCAGC